>NC_092383.1:48334654-48634654 GCF_030028105.1 Mobula birostris | reverse complement strand
TGGAGCTGAGAGCTGGACAGGTGATTGGCAAAAGGGATATGAGAGGATCATGGGACAGGAGGCCTAGGGAGAAAGAAAAGGGGGAGGGGGGGGAACCCAGAGGATGGGCAAGGGGTATAGTGAGAGGGACAGAGGGAGAAAAAGGAGAGAGAGAGAAAGAATGTGTGTATATAAATAAGTAACGGATGGGGTACGAGGGGGAGGCGGGGCATTAGCGGAAGTTTGAGAAGTCAATGTTCATGCCATCAGGTTGGAGGCTACCCAGACGGAATATAAGGTGTTGTTCCTCCAACCTGAGTGTGGCTTCATCTTTACAGTAGAGGAGGCCGTGGATAGACATATCAGAATGGGGATGGGACGTGGAATTAAAATGTGTGGCCACTGGGAGAAAATGTCCTGCTTTCTCTGGCAGACAGGGTGTAGGTGTTCAGCAAAACGATCTCCCAGTCTGTGCCGGGTCTCGCCAATGTATAGGAGGCCACATCGGGAGCACTGGACGCAGTATATCACCACAGCCGACTCACAGGTGAAGTGTCGCCTCACCTGGAAGGACTGTCTGGGGCCCTGAATGGTGGTAAGGGAGGAAGTGTAAGGGCATGTGTAGCACTTGCTCCGCTTACAAGGATAAGTGCCAGGAGGGAGATCGGTGGGGAGGGATGGACAAGGGAGTCGCGTAGGGAGCAATCCCTGCAGAAAGTAGAGATGGGGGGGGGGGAGCAGAACATGTGCTTAATGGTGGGATCCCGTTGGAGGTGGCGGAAGTTACAGAGAATAATATGTTGGACCAGGAGGCTGGTGGGGTAGTAGGTGACGACAAGGGGAACCCTATTCCTAGTGGGGTGGCGGAAGGATGGAGTGAGAGCAGATGTGCGTGAAATGGGGGAAATGAGTTTGAGAGCAGAGTTAATGGTGGAGGAAGGGAAGCCCCTTTCTTTAAAAAAGGAGGACATCTCCCTCATCCTGGAATGAAAAGCCTCATCCTGAGAGCAGATGCGGCGGAGACGCAGGAATTGCGAGAAGAGGATGGCATTTTTGCAAGGGACAGGTTGAGAAGAGGAATAGTCCAGATAGCTGTGAGAGTCAGTAGGCTTATAATAGACATCAGTAGATAAGCTGTCTCCAGAGATAGAGACAGAAAGATCTAGAAAGGGGAGGGAGGTGTCGGAAATGGACCAGGTAAACTTGAAGGCAGGGTGAAAGTTGGAGGCAAAAAGTTCATGAAGTCAACGAGCTCAGCATGTGTGCAGGAAGCAGCGCCAATGCAGTCGTCGATGTAGCGAAGGAAAAGTGGGGGACAGATACCAGAATAGGTTTGGAACACAGATTGTTTCACAAAGCCAACAAAAAGGCAGGCATAGCTAGGACCCATACGGGTGCCCATAGCTACACCTTTAGTTTGGAGGAAGTGGGTGGAGCCAAAGGAGAAACTATTAAGAGTAAGGACTAATTCTGCCAGACGGAGCAGAGTGGTGGTAGAGGGGAACTGGTTGGGTCTGGAATCCAAAAAGAAGCAGAGAGCTTTGAGACCTTCCTGATGGGGGATGGAAGTATATAGGGACTGGACATCCATGGTGAAAATAAAGCGGTGGGGGCCAGGGAATTTAAAATCATCGAAAGGTTTAAGAGCGTGAGAATTGTCACGAACATAGGTAGGAAGGGATTGAACAAGGGGGGATGAAACCGTGTCGAGGTATGCAGAAATGAGTTCGGTGGGGCAGGAGCAAGCTGAGACAATGGGTCTGCCAGGACAGGCAGGTTTGTGGATCTTGGGTAGGAGGCAGAAACGGAAAGTGTGAGGTGTGTGAACTATAAGGTTTGTAGCAGTGGATGGGAGATCCCTTGAGCGCATAAAGTCAGTGATGGTGTGGGAGACAATGGCCTGGTGCTCCTCAGTGCACCAGGGCCTCCTCTACTGTAAAGACGAAGCTACACTCAGGTTGGAGGAACAACACCTGTCTGGGTCTGGGTAGCCTCCAACCTGATGGCATGAACACTGACTTCTCAAACTTCCGCTAATGCCCCACCTCCCCCTTGTACCTCATCTGTTATTTATTTATATACACACATTCTTTTTCTCTCTCTCCTTTTTCTCCCTCTGTCCCTCTCACTATACCCCTTGCCCATCCTCTGGGTTCCCCCCCCCTTTTCTTTCTCCCTAGGCCTCCTGTCCCGTGATCCTCTCATATCCCTTTTGCCAATCAACTGTCCAGCTCTTGGCTCCATCCCTCCCCCTCCTGTCTTCTATCATTTTGGATCTCCCCCTCCCCCTTTCAAATCTCTTACTAGCTCTTCCTTCAGTTAGTCCTGACGAAGGGTCTTGGCGCAACACGTCAACTGTACCTCTTCCTAGAGATGCTGCCTGGCCTGCTGCGTTCACCAGCAACTTGGATGTGTGTTGCTTGAATTTCCAGCATCTGCAGATTTCCTCGTGTTTGCGTTTTTAAATTCACTACTGCGAAGCCTCTTCCCGTGATGCCTACACTGAAGAAGTTTAAATCGTCTCTTCGCGAGTTCAGTGAAACCATCTCTCACTGCTCCCCATCTGTAATTTCTTCAGCTCTTCAACTTTTCGAACACATTTTGACTCAGACTCGCTATCACAGCCATATATCCTTTCCTGGAACGTGCCTCCATCCTTTCTTGGAACGTGCCTCCGCTGCCAACTTTAGGATTCGTTTTCAAGCCTCTCAATTTGGACCTTCTGAGGATCCCAGGTACTCACATTTTATTGACTCTGCCTCTCGTCGCTTCTCCCGTCAAGCTCTGAAGGCGACCCTCTCCGCCATAAGGAGGTATTTGGTGTCCCTATCCCAGACCCTTCCACACCTTCGGGACACTTTCTTCGCCATCTGTAATGGTCCTACCCCTTATTTCATCCTCTGTCGGATCCATGCCTGCAATCGCCGTTTTTTTGACTTTGTCACGTTAGGCAAAGATCGCAAGATCCTACATCTACGGACTCCAGAGCCTGCCGGCCCCGACGCTAGCAGGCATGAACTTCAGATTGCGACCCCTGCCACTGATCTTGGCGGCTCCAACACCTCAGGGCATATTCAAAACCCGGACTCCAGCAACAACCATGGACACCTTCACAGCGATTGCGCAACCACCAACTGCGACGCCAGCCTTGATCTCCAGGCCGGGTCTTTATGTGCTGCTGTTGTGACTCCCGTCTCCCCTTCCCCCACCAACACCCTGCAATCCTGTCTCCCTCAGATCCCACCGTCAGCTCCTGGGCCCTCAGAGGCTCCATCTTCCTCTCACCCCAGCCCTCCCCTCTCCACTGACACCCCCAGCCTCCCCCCTCCCCCCTCTGATCCCAGTTCTCATCCATGCTGGGTCTTTACCATCCCCTCTGACCTTCAACTGTCTGAGGCAGAATGCTCTGTCCTCAGTAAAGGCCTCACCTTTGTCCCCCTTCGCCCACACCTCAGCGAGTTCCGTGTTCGCCATGACGTGGAACTCTTCTTCCACCATCTCCGTCTCCGAGCCTACTTCTTCGGCAAGGACTCTTCCACCCCCACTGATGACCCCTTCTCCCGTCTTCAACCCTCCTCCTCTACATAGACACCCCGCTTTGGTCTTCTGCCTGCTCTGGATCTCTTTATTGCGGGACATCAACCATCTCGACTTCACTGCACCTTGTTCGCATTCCAACCTCACTCCTTCTGAACGCTGTGCTCTCCACTCCCTCTGCACTAATCCTAACCTTGCTATTAAACCCGCCGATAAGGGGGGTGCTGTTGTAGTCTGGCGTACTGACCTCTACCTTGCCGAGGCACAGCGACAACTCGCAGATGCCTCCTCTTATTTACCCCTCGATTGTGACCCCACTAAGGAGCACCAGGCCATTGTCTCCCACACCATCACCGACTTTATCCGCTCAGGGGATCTCCCATCCATTGCTACCAACCTTATACTTCCCACATCTCGCACTTCCCGTTTCTACCTCCTACCCAAGATCCACAAACCTGCCTGTCCTGGCAAACCTATTGTCTCAGCTTGCTCCTGCCCCACCGAACTCGTTTCTGCATACCTCGACACTGTTTTATCCCCCCTTGTTCAATCCCTTCCTACCTATGTTCGTGACAATTCTCACACTCTTAAACCTTTCTATGATTTTAAGTTCCCTGACTCCCACCGCTTTATTTTCACCATGGATGTCCAGTCCCTATATACTTCCATCCCCCATCAGGAAGGTCTCAAAGCTCTCCGCTTCTTTTTGGATTCTAGACCTAACCAGTTCCCCTCTACCACCACTCTGCTCGGTCTAGCAGAGTTAGTCCTTACTCTTAACAATTTCTCCTTTGGCTCCTCCCACTTCCTCCAAACTAAAGGTGTAGCTATGGGCACCTGTACGGGTCCTAGCTATGCCTGCCGTTTTGTTGGCTTTGTGAAACAATCTGTGTTCCAAACCTATTCTGGTATCTGTCCCCCACTTTTCCTTCGCTACATCGACGACTGCATTGGCGCTGCTTCCTGCACGCATGCTGAGCTCGTTGACTTAATTAACTTTGCCTCCAACTTCCACCCTGCCCTCAAGTTTACCTGGTCCATTTCCGACACCTCCCTCCCCTTTCTAGATCTTTCTGTCTCTATCTCTGGAGACAGCTTATCCACTGATGTCTACTATAAGCCTACTGACTCTCACAGCTATCTGGACTGTTCCTCTTCTCACCCTGTCTCTTGCAAAAATGCCATCCTCTTCTTGCAATTCCTCCGTCTCTGCTGCATCTGCTTTCAGGATAAGGTTTTTCATTCCAGGACGAGGGAGATGTCCTTCTTTAAAGAAAGGGACTTCCCTTCCTCCACCATCAACTCTGCTCTCAAACGCATCTCCCCCATTTCACGCACATCTGCTGTCACTCCATCCCACTAGGAATAGGGTTCCCCTTGTCCTCACCTACCACCCCACCAGCCTCCGGGTCCAACATATTATTCTCCATAACTTCCGCCACCTCCAACGGGATCCCACCACTAAGTGCATTTTTCCCTCCACCCCCCCCCCCCGCTTTCCGCAGGGATTACTCCCTACGCAACTCCCTTGTCCATTCATCCCCCCCCCCCCCATCCTTCCCCACTGATCTCTCTCCTGGCACTTATCCTTGTAAGCGGAACAAGTGCTACACATGCCCTTACACTTCCTCCCTTACCACCATTCAGGGCCCCAGACAGTCCTTCCAGGTGAGGCGACACTTCACCTGTGAGTCGGCTGTGGTGATATACTGCGTCTGGTGCTCCCGATGTGGCCTCCTATATATTGGCGAGACCCGGCGCAGACTGGGAGATCATTTCGCTGAACACCTACGCTCTGTCCGCCAGAGAAAGCAGGATCTCCCAGTGGCCACACAGTTTAATTCCACTTCCCATTTCCATTCTGATATGTCTATCCACGGCCTCCTCTACTGTAAAGATGAAGCCACATTCAGGTTGGGGGAACAACACCTTATATTCCGTCTGGGTAGCCTTTAACCTGATGCCATGAACTTTGACTTCTCAAACTTCCGCTAATGCCCCACCTCCCTCTTGTACCCCATCCGTTATTTATTTATATACACATATTCTTTTTCTCTCTCTCCTTTTTCTCCCTCTGTCCCTCTCACTATACCCCTTGCCCATCCTCTGGGTTCCCCTCCCCCCCTTTTCTTTCTCCCTAGTCCTCCTGTCCCGTGATCCTCTCAGATCCCTTTTGCCAATCACCTGTCCAGCTCTTGGCTCCATCCCTCCCCCTCCTGTCTTCTCCTATCATTTTGGATCTCCCCCTCCCCCTCCCACTTTCAAATCTCTTACTCCCTCTTCTTTCAGTTAGTCCTGACGAAGGGTCTCGGCCCGAAACATCGACTGTACCTCTTCCTATAGATGCTGCCTGGCCTGCTGCGTTCACCAGCAACTTGGATGTGTGTTGCTTGAATTTCCAGCATCTGCAGATTTCCTCGTGTTTGCGCTTTGGAAAAACTCTCTAGGAATACTAAAACAAAAACTGCATGCCATTTTAAAAGTTCCTTCCTATGGGCAGTTATCTGATGAACCATCCTAGCTAGCCTCCCTTATCCCCTCTAGGTATTACTCTTGTCACTGCATGCACTGTAACACTGTAAACCACTTTCTGTATTGCTGTTTACATTGTAAATACATGCTGGTATTTATTGCAATCTACACTTCCATCTCCAACTTTATTTTAATTTTTGTGTATTTTGCTGCATGTGGCGCCCTGACAACAAATTCCTGGTACGTGAATGTACAGTGCCTTGAAAAAGTATTCAGCCCCCAGAACTATATTCATATATTACTGTCTCATTTTCTAAAATTAGAATGTATTTCAGTAGGATTTTTTGAGCTAATCTACAAAACATTAAATCAAATCCAAAAGAAAGATTCCAAAACCTGTGTACAATTTTACTAAAAATTTAAACCAATATTGTGAGGCTGAAGGATTCATCCCCTTTGTAATTACTATGCCGACTTTCCTCAGGTTCAGTACTGTGCATTACCTTACCAACTCACCAAATTTGTTGATGTAGAAAATTGGAAGATCACCTGAATAAATACCCCTTCTCTCTGTAAGGTCCTAAAGTATGGTAGATTTTCAACAGGCCAAACCAAAATGAAGATAAAGGAGCACTTAAAGCAAGTCAAAGAAATGGTAACATCTGAGGAAGGGTGCATGAGCATCTCAAAGGCACAGAACATCCTCGAAGCTCAGTGCAGTCATCATGAAATAATACGAAATCACAGTCACACTGCCTAGGTCAGGCTACCCCTCTAAAACTAGTCGCCAGAGAAGAATAGTACTTGTAAGAGAGGCCACTGTGATGCTGACAATCACTAGGTGAGCTGCAGAAGTCAGTGGCTGCAACTGGAGATGAAATTCACGGCTCCACAATGTCTAAGGTCTTGCACAAAAAGTTTATTTATGGAAGAAGCCGTTGCTAAAGAAAAAAACATATCCTTACCCCTAAAAACTTTGCAAAGCATCACTTAGAAGATACTGTAAAGATGTGGAAGGAGGTCTTATGGTGAAATAAGACGACAGTGGAACATTTTGGCATCAACACTAAGTGGCATGTGTGGCGTAAATCAACCAGGTAACCATCCCTACTGTAAATTATGGTGGAGGTAGCATCATACAATAGGGATGTTTTTCAGCAGCAGGGACTGGAAATCTGGACAGGATTGATGGGAAGATGAAAGCTGCTAAATACAGAGAGATCCTGGATAAAAAACTTGCTGGCCTCTGCCAGAAAGCTTAAACTGGGGAGGACGTTCATCTTGCAGCAGGACGGAGACATGAAGTACACTGCCAGAGCAACCATGCAGTGACTTCAAATGAAGAAAATTGATGCCGTTGAGTGTCCCAGTCAGAGTCCTGACCTTAACCTGATCGGACATCTCTGGCAAGTCCTCAGATTGCTGTACACTGCTGCTCCACAGCTAACCTGGCACAGCTCGAGCAATTTTGCAAGGAGGAATGGGCAAATCTTGTTTTGGCACCTTGTGAAAGGCTCATAGAGATGTATCCAAAAAGACTACTGGTTGATATTGCTGCGAGAGGTGGTTCAACTAAGTACTGAGCAAAGGGGGATAAGTACGTCGGAACTGCTGACATTTCAGTTTCTGATTTATTTGTTTTTCATGCTTTACCATTTTCCCTGTTTTTGGGCTCTACTATGGAGAAAAGGTGCATCTGGTTCACAAATACAAATTCGAAGTTAAACTGATCAAAATCCTTGGTTGTAATACTCGTGTGAACAAAGGGTGGGGGATGAATTTTCATACAAGGCACTGTATAAAGTTGAATCTTGCAGGCAATCTTTCCCTTTATTAGAGGTCGCCAGCAGTAGATGACAATGGTTTAGGATGAACAATTCAAAAGGGTTCTGAGGACCATAAGATATAGGAGCAGAATTAGGCCATTTAGCCCATCAACACACACAAAATACTGGAGGAATTCAGCTGGCCAGGCAGCATCTATGCAAAAGAATACAGTTGGCATTTCAGGCCCAGACCCTTCATCGGGACTGGAGGAAAAAAAGATCAGTAGCTTTAAAAGGTGGGAGGGAAGGGAGGGAGAAATACAAGCTGATGGGTGTGAAACTGGGAGGGTTGAAGTAAAGAGCTGCGAATTTGATTGGTGAAAGAGATACAGGGCTGGAGAAAGGTGAATCTGATGGGAGAGGACAGAAGGCCATGGAAGGAAAAAGGGGGAGGAGCAACAGGTGGTGATGGGCAGGTAAGGAGATAAGATGAGAGAGGGAAAAGGGGGTGGGGAATAGTAAAGGAGAGAGGGGTGAGGGACATTACCGGAAGTTCGAAAAATTGATGCTCATGCCATCAGGTTGGAGGTTACCCGGACAGAATACAAGGTATATCTCTTTCACCAATCTATTTCCTTGCTCTTTACTTCACCACTTCACCCCCCGCCCCACTCCCAGTTTCACCTATCACTTTGTGTTTCTTCCTCCCCTCCTCCCACTTCTTACTCTGACTCCATTTTTTTCCGTCCCAGTTTCACACCCATCAGCTTGTATTTCTCCCTCCCTGCCCCCCACCTTTTAAAGCTACTCATCTTTTTTTTCTCCAGTCCCGATGAAGGGTCTTTGCCCGAAATTTCGACTGTACTCTCTCCATAGATGCTGCTTGGTCTGCTGAGTTCCTCCAGCACTTTGTGTGTTTTGCTTAGATTTCCAGCATCTGCAGATTTTCTCTTCTTTGTAATTCTGCTCGTTTGGTTATCCCTCTCAACCCCATTCTCCCGCCTTCTCTCATTAACCTTTGATGCCCTGACCAACCAGAAACCTTACAACTTCTGCCTTAAATGTACTTAATGACTTGGCCTCCACAGCTGCCTGTGGCAATTAATTCCGGTGATTCACCAGTCTGACTAAAGAAATTCCTCTTTATCTTTGTTCTAAATGGACATCCCTCTATTCTAAGGCTGTGCCCTCAGATCCTAGTCTCCCCAACTATAGGAAGCATCTCCACATCTTGGCTTCTTGTACATACTTCATATCCAGGCCTTTAAATATTTGATAGGTTTAAATGAGATTTCCCCTTCATTTTTCTAAACTCCAGTGAGTACAGGTTTAAAGCTATCAAATGCTTATTATTCTTAAACCCTTTAGTTCCTGGGATTCTTGAGAACCTTTCTCCAATGCCTGGATATCTTTCTTGGATAAGGGGCCTAAAGGTGCTTACAATACTGCAAGTGTAATCTGACCAATACCATATAAAACTTCAGCATCATATCCTTGCTCTTGTATTCCTCTGGAGGACCATTTATACCCAGAGTACTTGATGTGGTAGTAGATGACTCAGTAACAGGGGAGTTTTGGTCTCCAGTAATGCGCCTGATCTGGGCAGTGTGAAATTCACACGAGACACTCGGCTCAGCATACAGTGAGCTTACCCATGCACGGGGACTTGCACTTTGGTGTTTTTATGGTCCAAGATTGCAAGGAGATAGAATATGTTCAAATGTTGTGCCAAAGACACAACTTGCTCTAAAATCAATGTAATACTTCCTTCCCACACAGCACTCCATTTTCCATAATCCATATGCCGATGTAAGAGCTTCTTAAATGTTCCTAATGTATTTGTCTCTACCACCTCCCCTGGTAGGATGTGACACACACCCACCACTTTCTGTTTTTATACATAAAAAAAAACAACCTTACCTCTGTCATCCCCTTATATTTTTCCTCCAGTCACCTTGTATTAACCATTTCTGCCCTACAAAAAGGTCTCTGGCTGGCTACTCAATCTAGACCTGTCATCATTGATCATGTCGCCTCTCATTTTTCTTTGCTTCAAAGAGGAAAGCCCGAGCTCACTCAGTTTCTCCTTATAAGACATGCTCTCCATTGCAGGCAGCATCCTGATGTACCTCCATTCTACATCCACCTCCTTCCTATAATGTGGTGACCAAACCTAAACACAACACTCCCAAGTGTGGTCCAGCCAGGGGTTTTATAGAGCTGCAACATTACCTCACGGCTCTTGAACTCAGTCAAGAGTTCAAGACTGAAGTCCAACCCATCATTCACCTTCTTAAGCTCCTTATAAACTTGAGTGGCAACTTTTAGGGATCTATGGACTTGGACCCAAATGGTCCAGTTTTATTTAACATTGTTTCATGAAGACCCAGGAGGATAGAAGTGTTCACGGTGGGCTTACTTGATTCAGAAACTCCAGTGATCTGCATTTGATTCGAGTGAAATTGGAATCAGGTTTTCAGGTTTAATATCATTGGCATATGCAGTACCGAGAAAAGTATTCACCCCCCCCCCCCCCACCCCTCTGGAAGTTTTCATGTTTTATTGTTTTACAACTGTGGAAGTCGAATCCGGATAAAGTCACTCAGAGACCGTATAAGTACAAGCTCGTTATTCAAAGCACCCGGGGCTTACTCAGTTAATCACTAGACTGTTCCTGTCCGATCCACTAACTAACTCACAATTCCCCTTACAAATGGATATATTTGTTCAGATACTGCCACACAAGACAGCAAGACAGGCAAGGTTATCTACCACATGACAGTCTCGAAAGACAAATTACAGAATAGGCATAATGGCCTCACATACACAAAACAGACTGGAGCTGTCCTATCTTTGCATGACTACACAAGGAGATAAGCATTCTGAAACCCAGGCTGGCTACCTTAAAGAAGAAATATTGCTCAGCATTGAATAACAAAATTAGCACATCTGTTGATCATCAGCGGTTTCTTTCAGAAAAACAGACTGCTATTGTTTAATGTGTTAACCCTTTTACATACTTTATCACAACATTGAATCACTGCTATTCCATCAGAAACAAGAGGAGATCTGCAGATGCTGGAAATCTAAAGCAGCACACACAAAATCCTGGAGGAACTCAGCAGGCCAAGGAACACCTATGGAATAGAGTATAGTCAAGTCAGTCCTGATGAAGGGTCTCGGCCTGAAACGTCGACTGTATTCTTTTCCATAGATGCTGCCTGACCTGCTGAGTTCCTCCAGCATTTTGTGTGTGCCACTCTGATTCAATGTTGTAAAACAAAACATGAAAACTTCCAAAGGGGGTTGAATACTTTTTATAGGCACTGTACCATGAACTTTGTTGTTTTGTGGCAGCAGTACATGTCGATACATAACAAAAATTATAAATTACAGTAAGTATATATAAAAATATAAATTAAATAAGTAGTGCAAAAAGAGAGGGGAAAAATACTAAGGAATGTTTGTGGGTACATAGATCATTCAGAAATCTGATGGCGGAGGGCAGAAGCTGTTCCTGAAACATTGAGTGTGACTTCAGGCTTTTGTACCACCTCCTTGATGGTAGCAATGAGATGAGGGCATGTCCTGGGTAATGGGGTCCTTAATAATGGATACAGACTTCCTGAGGCATCATGTTTTCAAGGTGTCCTCAATGCTGGGGAGGCTAGTGCCCATGATGGAGCTGGCTGAGTTGGCAACTTTCTGCAGCTTTTTCCGGTCCTGTGCAGTGGCCCCTCCATACCAGATGGTGGTGCTGTCCATGGTGCACTTATATAAATTTGTGAGTGGTTTTGGTGACTTTCTCCTCAAAGTCCTAACGAAATTTTGGTGACAGAGTCTCCAGTGCTGAGCCTGGTGCTATGGCTCAAGAGCAGAGAGGTGGAGAGGACTGGAGTGTTGGTAGGAGATTCCTGAGTCAGGGGAACAGTTGAGGTCCTGATAGAGATATCAGGATGGTTTGTTGCCTCCCTAGTATCAGGTTCAGGGATATCTCGGATCGGGTCCATGGCATTCTCAAGGGTGAGGATGAGCAGCCAGAAATCTTGGTACATATTGGCACCAATATCATGGGTAGACCAGGTGAGGAGGTCCTGAAGAGAGATTTGTGGTAGCTAGATAGAAAGCTGGACCTCCGGGGTAGTAATTTCTGGATTGCTGCCTGCGCCATTTGCCAGTGAGTGTAATAATCGGATGACTTGGCTGGTGAATGTGTGGCTGAGGAACTGGCGCAGGTGGCAGGGATTCAGATTTATGGATCATTGGGATCTTTTCTGGGGAAGGTATGACCTGTACAAAAAGGGACCGGTTACAGCTGAACCTGGGGCGGGGTCCAATATCCTTGCAGGCAGGTTGGCTAGAGTTGTTCAGGTGGGCTTATACTAATTTGGCAGGGGGATGAGTGCTGAAGTTAGTTAGTTGACAAATAGAGGCAATGTGCTGGACTCCTAACAGAGAGGTTGATGATAGGGTAAAACTGCAGACAACAGAATGAGTTGTAACGTAAAAGGCGGACAAAATTGAAAAGGGTGAATACAGGGCTGAAGGTGTTGTATTTGAATGTGTGGTGTATATGGAATAAGGTAGATGAACTTGTAGCACAGTTGCAGATTGGTATGATGTTATAGGCATCACTGAATCAAGGCTGAAAGATTATAGCTGGGAACTTAATGTCCAAGGATACACATTGTATCGAAAGGACAGGCAGGAAGGCAGAGGGGCTGGCATTACTCTGTTGGTAAAAAAAGAATGACATCAAATTCTTAGAAAGAAGTGACAAAGGTATTGAATCATTGTAGATAGAGCTGAGGAAAAGCAAAGGTAAAATGACACTGATGGGAGTTATATACAGAACCCCAGACAATTGTAAGGATGTGGTCTACAATTTACAATGGGAGATAGAAAATGCATGTCAGAAAGGCAATGTTACAATAGTCACGGAAGATTTCAGTATGCAGGTAGATTGGGAAAATCAAGTTGGTGCTGGATTCCAAGAAGGGGAGTTCGTAGAATGCCTACAAGATGGCTTTTTCAGGCGGCTTGTGGTTGAGCCTACTAGGGGATCAGCTATTCTGGATTGGGTGTTGTGCAAAGAACCAGAATTGATTACAGAACATAAGGTAAAATATCCTTGGGGCACATGATCATAATATGATCAAATTCACCCTGACATTTGAGAAGGAGAAGCTAAAGTCAGATGTGTCAGTATTACAGTGAAGTAACGGGAATTACAGAGGCATGAGAGAGGAGTTGTCCATAATTGATTGGAAAAGAACACTGGCAGGGAGGAGGGCAGAGGAGCAATGGCTGGAATTTCTGGAGGTAATTCGGAAGGCACAGGATATATACATCCCAAAGAGCAAGAAGTATTCTGAAGACAAGATGACACAACTGTGGCTAACAAGAGAAGTCAAAGCCAACATAAAAACCAAAAGAGAGGACATATAATAGAGAGAAAATTGGTGGGAAGCTTTTAAAAACCAATAGAAGGCAACTAAGAAAGTCATTCGGAAGGTAAAGATGGAATACGTAAGTAAGCTAGCGAATAATATTAAAGAGGATACCAAAAGTTCCTTCAGGTACATAAAGTGTAAAAGAGAGGCGAGAGTGGATATCAGACCGCTGGAAAACGATGCTGGATAGGTAGTAATGGGAGACAAGGAAATGGCAGAGGAACTGAATAAATATTTTGCATCAGTCTTCACCGCAGAAGATGCTAATAATAATAAGTAGTTCATTGATACCGAGTGGGAAATTCATTTGTTAATGCAGCATTTAAAAACACACTTAGCAGTGTGCGGGCTTAATAATAAAATACAGAATAATAATATACCCGATAATAATGTACAATAATGTACAAAATAATAAAGCAGAGACTGTTGTACTATAATGTGTGTTCCCCTTATACAACAGAGATGAACTGTTGTACATGCTTTTGGTAGGAAAGATTTTCTGTCAGGATCCAGCAGTATAGTGGAGTTTCCAGGTGTCAGGGGTCATGTGTGTGAAGTTATCAAAACTAAAGAGAAGGTTCTTGAGAAACTGAAGTCACCTGGACCAGATGGTGTACACCTCATCTTTCTGAAAGAGGTGGCTGAAGAGATTAAGGAGGCATTAGTAATGATCTTTCAAGAATCACTAGAATCTGGAATGGTTTTGGAAGACTGGAAAATTGCAAATGTCACTCCACTCTTCAAGAAGGGAGAGAAGCAGAAAAAAGGAAATTATAAACCAGCTACTCTGACCTCAGTGGTTGGGAAGATGTTGGAGTCGATTATTAAGAATGATGTCCAGGCTATTTGTAGACACAGGATAAAATAGGGTATAGTCAGCATGGTTTCCTTGAGGAGAAATCTTGCCTGACAAATCTGTTGGAATTCTTTGAAGAAATAGCAAGCAGGATAGACAAAAGAGAATTGGTTGATGTTGTTTACTTGGATTTTCAGAAGGACTTTGACAAGGTACCTCACATGAGTCTGCTTAACAAGCTATGAGCCCATGGTTTTACAGGAAAGGTTCGAGCATGGATAAAGAAGTGGCTGATTGGTAGGAGACAAAGAGTGGGAATAAAGGGAGCCTTTTCTGGCTGGTTGCCACTGACTAGTGGTGTTTCACTAGTGGGTCTGTGTTGGGACCAATTCTTTTTACGTTATTTGTTAATGATTTAGATTATGGAATTATAGCTTTGTTGCAAAATTTGAAGACCGTATGAAGATAGGTGGAGGGGCAGGTAGTTTTGAGGAAGTAGAGGCTACAGAAGGACTTTGACAAATTAGGAGAATGGACAAAGCGCTTTGTGTGTGTTGCTTTGGATTTCCAGCATCTGCAGACTTTCTCGTGTTTATAAGATGGAATACAGTGTTGGGAATGGTATGGTTATGCACTTTGGTAGAAGAAATGAAAGGATTGACTGCTTTCTACATGGAGAGAAAATACAAAATACAAAGAAAATACAAAATAGAAAATACAAAGGGATTTGGGAGTCCTTGTGCAGGATTCCCCTAAGGTTAATTTGAATGCTGAGTTTGTGTCGAGGAAGGCAAATGTTATGTTAACTTTCATTTTAAGGGGACTAGAATATAAAAGCAAGGATGTGATGTTGAGAGGTACAGAAGCCTGAAGGTACACACTCAGCGAATCAAGAACAGCCTTTGCCATCTAATTCCTAAATGAACATTGAACCCATGAGCACTGCCTCACCTTTTTCATTATATTGCTTTTTTTCCACTTTTTAATTTAACTATTTAATATACATACAGTTGCAAGAAAATATTTGTGAACCCTTTGCAATTACCTGGTTTTCTGCATTAATGACTCAAAATATGGTCTGATCTTCATCTAAGTCACAATAACAGACAAACACAATCTGTCTAAACTAATAAGACACAAACAATCGCCCTTCTGAACAATGCTGTGTACATCATTTAAACAAACAGAGTCTAGGTTCAGAAAAGTATGTGAACCTCTGGGTAATGACTTCTACAAAAGTGATTTGGGGTCAGGTATTCCAATCAATGAGATGAGATTGGAGGTGTGGGAGTCCTGGAGGTAGAGGTGCCCTGTCTTATTAAAAAAAAGACACAAAGTTCATTTACTGACAAAGTCTGCAGGAGTCAGGGTAGCAGTCTGTCACCTGAAGCTTAATAGAAGGTGGATGGTGCAACGAGAGTATGATCTGAAAGACAAGAGTAAATTAACAACAGAATGGCTTAAAAAGAAGAAAATCATGTTTTGGAATGGCCGAGTCAATTGAAATGCTGTGGCATGACCTGAAGGTGACTGTTCATGCAAGGTATTCCAGAAATATTGATGAACTGAAACAGTTTTGTATAGAGGAATGGTCTAAAATTTCTCCTCACATTATGTATCTGATCAGCAGCTACAGGAAACATTTGGTGGAGGTTATTGCTGCTAAAGGAGATTTTACCAGTTCACATACTTTTTCCAGCTGAGACTGAATGATTAAATGATGTATTCAATAAAGACATGAAAAGTACAATAATTTGTGTGTTACACACACAAAATGCTGGAGGAACTCAGCAGGCCAGGCTGCATCTCTGGAAGAAAGGTCAGTCGACTTTTCGTGCTGAAAACCTTCGGCAGGACTGGAGGGAAAAAAAAGCTGAGGAGTAGATTTAAAAGATGGGAGGAGGGGAGAGTGAACTACCAGGTGATTGCTGAAACCTGGAGGGGCTGAAATGATTTAAAGAGCTGGAAAATTAATTGCTGAAAGAGACAGAAGGCCATGGAAGAAAGAAGAAGGGGGAAGGAGCACCAGGGGAGGCGATGGGCAGGCAAGGAGATAAGGTGAGAGAGGGAAAAGGGAATGGGAAATGGAGAGGAGGGGGTGGGGGTCATTACCAGAAGTTTGAGAAATCGATGTGATGCCATCAGGTTGGAGGCTACCCAAACAAAATATAAGATGTTGTTCCTCCAACCTGAGTGTGGCCTCATCACGACAGTGGAGGAGGCCATGGATGGACATACCGGAATGGGAGTGAGAAGTGGAATTAAAATAGGTGGCCACTGGGATATCCTGCTTGTTCTGTAGATTGGGAGACCGCTTCGCCGAGCATCTACACTCGTCCACCGGAACAGGGAAGGGAAGGGGGCAGGCGATTGGGGCTGAGAGGAAAAGTGGATCAGCCATAATAAAATAGCGGAGCAATCTCAATGGCCAAATCACCGAATTCTGCTCCTTTATCTTACGGTCATATGGTCTAATATAGACACTGTTCTGCCTCCTTTGTAGTTGTATGGAAGGTGGATTTTACCCTGTAGGAAATAAGATTGTAAGGCATGAAAGAGTAAATGAGCTTCTCTCCTCTGGTTGGCTTGTTCACATATTGTATCAGGAGTCCATCCTGGACATATTTGTGTCCCACCTAAACTTTTTGTACTAAGAAGGTGCCAATCAATATTAGTGAAGTTGAGGTCTCCTATGACAGCAACCCTGATATTTTGCAACTTTCCAAAATCTGCTTCCTGATCGGCACCTCAGTGTCTCTGTTGCTATTGGTTGGGAGAGGTGGTGTAGAGAATATTCCCAGTATAGTGACTGTTCCTTTCCTGTTCCTGATTAACCCCCACACTGACTCAGTGGACAATATCTCCACAGGTTCCCCTCTTTCTGTAGCTGTGATACTATCACTGGTTCCTTAAGGTTGTTGTACTATGTATTAAATGTTCCTCACCAAGTCCAGCTCTTGGCCTTCACATGTGGCTGAGCTACGAATCCCTGCAGAACCATTTCTACTGACAGGAGGAGCAAAGGTGGGTTACTGCTGTCTTAAAACCAGTTGCCTCAGGCAGGTGGGCCTCATTGGCTGTGGTTGGCAGCCCATCGGGAGGGAAAATTCTGATCTCAATGCTCCACTGCCTCACAGCTCTACCCACGTATGGAGAAGGTTTGGGAGTAAATTCTGAGGAAATAAAACCTGATTCTAATTCTGAAAAATAGGAGCTGGAGTTCCTAGGGCAGTTCGATGCTGACTTGGCAACTCCTACAATATTGCTGGTTCCAACTGTATTGGTCTCTGCCATTCCTTTGGGTTCATCGGCTGCATGGAGAGGGAGAGCCTGCTACACGGGCAACAGCTTGCTCTCCACTTCGAACTGCCCAGGCTTGTGTATCTAGACAGCTAGGATGCAACATCCATGGTCGACCTTGACCAACCGAAGGCCTCATGTTTAGCAATGCCATTCCTTTACCTTTCTCCCTGTCCCTTTGGAAACATCTCAATCCCAGAAACATCCAGGAGCCTCTCATGCTTTTGTGACAACCAAGTCTCAATAATCTCTCTCTAAAATCTCAGTGGACTATTCTGTCATACCACCTTCCACAGTCCTTCTCTAATCATGCCTATTGAACCAAAGCTTGAACCAAAACTTTCTCACCTCGAGGCCCATTTCCCTCACCAATCTCCACTTCCACTGTCCATCTTGTTGCCAAACAGTATTGAACACTTGTTTTAACCTGATCTGGGTGCTGCATTGACAAGAGTGTTTGTGCCAGAGCTGACCTATATGAATACCTCCCAATCCTAATAAAGTGGCCACTGAGTGTATGTCAGTGATCTGCTGCTGTAGCCCATCCACTTCAAGTTGAACATGTGTATTCAGAGATGCTCTTTTGCACACCATTGCTGTAGCATGTGGTTATCTCCTTCCTGTCAGCTTGAAACTCTGACCTCTCTCATTAGCAAGGTGTTCTCTCCCACAGAACAGCCACTCACTGGTTGTTTTTTTGTTTTTCACACCATTCTCTGTAAATTCTAGAGACCATATGAAAATCCCGGGAGTTTAGCAGTTTCTGAGATACCCAAACCACCTCGTCTGGCACCAACAATCATTTCATGGTCAAAATCACTTAGATCAGATTTCTTCCCCCTTTCTGATGTTTGGTCTGAACAGCAACATGATGGACTGATTTAGGTATATTATGTGTACAAGCATACTAATAAAGTATGCACTGAGTGTCTGATGTATTGGAATAGCGGTAATCAATGCCGGCAGGGTTTCTAAAGCGTGACACCCACAATGTGGAGGAATTCAGCTCACCTGGTCTCACCTATCACCTGCCAGCTCCTCCCCCCACCTTATTCTGGCCTCTGCCCCCTTCCCCTACAGCCCTAATGAAGGATATCACTTGAACCATTGGTGCTGACTGACCTGAGTTTCTCCAGCATTTTGTGCGTGTTGCTCAACATTTCCAGCATTTCTTGTGTCCACAGTTTGCTTGGAGCACGTTTTGTTTTCAATAAATTCTTGCCCCTTACTGCCCGCAGTCTTCGTCGTCCTGGGGATATGTATAGCTGTGCAGCTGGGCACCAACCCAGACTGGATGTTCTTCTGCTGTTTCGCCGGCGTGTTCATGTTCTACTGCGCTCACTGGCAGACGTACGTCTCCGGGACGCTGCGTTTCGGCATGTAAGTATTGGCCAGGTTGAGAAAATCCACAAACTGTTCTCCCCCCACCCTGATGCCTGGTGGCTGGAGGTTCCCTGAATACCTAAGGTGTAACTGGCCTGTTCCTCCCCTTGGGCTCAACCATGGACCCCTCAGGTGGGGAGTGTTGTTAGAGCCCAAGTGATTTCTATGCACATTTTTCCTTTTGAATGGGTCACCTAGCTGCTTTAGCTAACAAATTCCACTTTAGGTTTGAACAGTACAGGCCCTTTGGTCACGAAGTTGTGCTGCCCTTTTAATCTACTCCAAGATTAATCTAACTTTTCCCTGTGCGCACCCTCCACTCTGTGTATAAAAAAAAAACTTCCTCTGACATCCTCTCTATCCTTTCCATCAATCGCACTGATAGTATGACCACTCGTATTAGCCATTTTCATCCTGGGAAAAAGTCTCTGGCTGTCCGCTTGATCTGTACCTCTATCAAATTGCCTCATATCCTTCTTTGCCCCAAAGAGAAAAGCACCAGCTCGCTCAGCCTCTCCTCATAATGCTGTCTAATCCAGGCAGCATCCTGGTAAACCTCCTCTGTACCCTCTCTAAATCTTCCACATCCTTCCTATAATGAGGCAATAATTTGAGCATCGAACATAGAACAGCACAGGCCCTTGGTCTGCAATGTTGCGCTGACCCTTTAACCTGATCCAAGATCAGTTTAACCCTTCCCTCCCACATAGCCTCCATTTTTTGTTCATGCATGTGCCTATCTAAGAGTCTCCTAAATGCCCCTAATGTACTTGCCTCTACCATCACCCCGGCAGCGAGTTCCACGTACCCACCACTCAATGCATTTTTAAAAAAAGCTAACTTTGACATCCTCTCTATGCTTTCCAGTAATTACATTAATTAGCTCGCTCAGCCTATCCTCGTAAGACATGCTCTCCAATCCAAGCAGCATCCTGCTAAATCTCTGCACCCTCTCTAAATCTAATGCATCCTACCTCCTAATGAGGGAATAATTTGAACTTAGAACATCGAACAGTACAGGCCTTTTGGCCCACGGTGTTGTGCCAACCATTTAACCTACTCCAGGATCAATCTAACCCTTCCCTCCCACAGAGTCCTCTTCCCTTATATGCCCCTAATGTACCTGCCTCAACCACCATAACTGGCAGCGCGTTCCATCGACCCATCGCTCGCTGTGTACAAACGGAAACCTTCCTCTGGCAACGCCCGCCCAATGTTGCCCAGTTTGTCCTTTGAGATGCTGTGGGGTAGACCTAGGCCATCATTGCAAGGAGCTGTTATGCTTTATGCCTCTTGGTGCATTTTTGCTCTGTGCGCATTATTTCACTGAGTTCTAATTATTCCCTGACCGACAGATTTGACGTCACTGAAACCCAGCTCTGCATTGTATCAGCACAAGTTGTGATGGTGGTTTGGGGGCCCTCAATGTGGAACACGCCGGTAAACAGCAGTCTTGCGGGTGCACACACAATGACTGCAGCCTATCAAAATGGCCATTCCGTAATGCATCACAGTCAATAACGTCCTCATCCCCCTCCGATCCACCAGCCATTCCCGATCAAGAATTAACCCTAGAAATACCAGTGGCATACAAAGCCTAGATGGAGTGGATGTGGAGAGGATGTTTCTTTTAGTGGGGGAGTCGGGCCAGGAGACTCAGTCTCAGAATAGAGGGACATCATTGAACAAAGATGAGAAATTCCTTTAGCCAGGAGGTGGTGAATCTGTGGAATTCATTGCCACAAGCAGCTGTGGACATCATCATTAGGTATATTTTAAGTGGGGGCTGATAAAGGTTCTTGTTTAGTGTGTCAAAGGTTACGAGGAGAAGGCAGGAGAATGGGTTTGAGAAGGAAAATAAATCAGCCATGATGGAATGGCAGAGCGGGCTGAATGGCCTAATTCTGCTCCTCAGTCTCTGGCATCTTCATTCCAGAAAGGTCATAGGGTCATAGAACTCTTAACAGGCCCTTCAGTCCAGGGGTTCCCAGCCTGGGGTCCACAGACCCCTCAGTTAATGGTAGGAGTCCATGGCATAACCCATGCTGAGTTGTTATTCTGGTTAGCCCCATTGAGCTGCACCCAGAATGTAGCTCTCCACATCCCTCCAATCTATGTACCTGTCGGAATTCCTCTTGCATATTGAAATCGAACCTGCATCCACGCTTGCGCTGGCAGCTCACTGCACACTCTCACTACCCTCTGATTGAAGAGTTGCCCCTCAGATTTCCTTGAACCCTTTCACCTTTCACCATTAACCCTTGATGTCTAGTTCTAGTCTCACCCACCTTGAAAGGAATTAACCTACTTGCATTCACTTTACCTATACCCCACATAACTTTGTACACCTTAAGGTAGCGTAGGGGAGTGGTTTTTGTGACTGCTCCACTGTTCACACTGCAGAAGGTAGGCAAGGTGAATTACTGTAATACATTTCAGGCTCCAAGTGTGTCTAGTTGACGAAAGGGGTGAAAGGTGCAACAAGGAATGAAACCTGTTTGCACCCAGTGCCAGCCACTCATGTTTGTTTATTTCTATAGCACGGTAGCAGACCCAAGCCTGCACATCCCAATTACACCCAGTTACTAACCTGCACGTCCCAATTACACCCAGTTACTAACCTGCACGTCCCAATTACACCCAGTTACTAACCTGTGCGTCTTTAGAATGTGGAAGGAGAACACCCGGAGGAAACCCGTATGGGCGTGGGGAGAGTGTGGAAACTCCTTACGTGGCAGAATTGAACACGGGTCACTGGCACTGTAAAGCATTACGCTACAGTTCCGCCCCTAACAATGTTCCATGACCAGGAATCAAACCCTGGTTGTGCTGACCCCTAAAACCATAAGACTGTAAAATGCAGGAGCAGAATTAAGCCATTCAGCCCATTGAGTCTGCTCTGCCATTGCATCATAGCTGATTTGTTATCCCTCTCAATCCCATTCTGCCTTCTCCCTGTAACCTTTGACAGCTAAATAACCAAGAACCTGTTAACCTCTGCTTTAAATATACCCAATGACTTAGTAATGAATTCCACCGTTTCTCCACCCTCTGGCTAAAGAAATTTCTCCTCATTTCTATTACAGTGATTGTGACTTTACTCTGAGTCTGTGCCCTCTGGTCCTAGACTATCTCACTGTAGGAAACATCCTCTCCACATCCACTCTGTGTCTTCTGGTCCTAGACTCACCCACTAGAGGAAACATCCTCTCCATATCCACTTTATCTGTGCCCTCTGGTTCTAGACTCCCCCAGTACTGGAAACATCATCTCCACACCCATTCTATCTGTGCCCTCTGGTCCTAGACTCCTCCACTATTGAAAACATCCCCTCCACACCCACTCTATCTGTGCCCTCTGGTCCTAGACTCCTCCACTATTGAAAACATTCTCTCCACTTTCACTCTGTCGAGGCCTTTCAACATTCGATAGGTTTCAATGAGATCCGCTTTCATCCTTCTAAACTCCAGTGAGTACGTGCCCAAAATTAGTAAATACTCCTCATGCTACTCTTTCATCCCCAGAATCATTCTCTTGATTAACCACGAGGCCATCGAAGAACCTGTCAGAAATATTCTCCCATTTGTTCTCCCCGCATTTCCATCCACTACTGCTGGATTCTCCCACAACCCACACCCCAAGGGCAATTTATGGCAGTCTGTTAATCATCCCACGCACTTTTGGGATATGGGAAGAAACCCGAAAACACTCTCTTGTGGGATAATGTGTAAACTCCACGCTGACAGCAGTAGGTCCCGTAACCTTTGACCAATCAGGAACCTATCAATCTCTGCTTTAGGCATACTCAATTATTTGGCCTCCACAGATGTCTGTGTCAATGAATTCCACAGAGTTACTACCCTCTGGCTAAAGAAATTCCTCCTCATCTCTGTTCTAAATGGGCATCCTTCTATTCCGAGGCTGTGCCCTCAGATACTAGACTCCCCCACTATAGGAAATATCCTCCCCACATTCACCCTATCTAGGCCATTCAATATTCGATAGGTTCAATGAGTACCCTTCCCATTCTTCTACACTTTGGCGCGTACAAGCCCAGAGCCATCAAATGCTCCTCATATGTTAACCCTTTCATTCCCAGAATCATTGTGAACCTCCTCTGGACCCTTTCCAATGCCAGCACATCTTTTCGTAGATAGGGGGCCTAAAACAGCTCACAAATACTCTGTGCAGTCTGACCAATGCCTTATAAAGCCTCAGCATTACATCTTTGGTTTTATATTCTAGTCCCCTCGAAATTGCTTTCTTCACCATCGACTCAACCTGCCAGCAGTCCTACACAAAGACTCGCAAGTCCCTTTGCACCTCTGATTTTTGAATCAGAGCAGGCAGGCATGTTTTAATAACCAAGCAAAATTATCCACCCAATGCCTTCAGTAGAGATCAGCTTGATGATGGAGAGGCCTTTCCCCAATCCTAGCAGCTCCTCGGCAATGCCTACAATGACCCTTTCTCTAACTCAAGCAGACAATAACAGCAACAATTGATTCTCTCTTTTGAAGGGTTCTGCACCATAAGACAGAATTAAGTCCCTTGGCCCATCGAGTCTTCTCCTCCAATCCACCAGGGCTGATTCCTTAACCTTCTTGTTATAAGGATTAACTCTGAATAATAATGATTATTAGGCATAGCGTGAATCTGTATTTACTGACAAGTACCTTTATTAGTTCAGCTAACAAACACTAATTTTACAAAACAAGAAACCTGTGTTCATACCCACCAGGTTTCCCTCACCCTCATGAACGTCAAAGTAGAGAAAAGGTGTCTACGCCAGCCAGCTATTCTTCTTGATCCGGATGTAATCTCTACGTGTCCAGTGTGGGATCATCTACTACACGCTGGTTGGTCTCCACAGAATGGTTGCTGCCTGTCTCTCAAAATCCTCTATAATTATTCTTTATTTTATGGGATCAATTATGACGTTTCAGTGCTATGTGCACATGGCCTGTGTCAGGTCCAGGTTCTCATTGGATGTGGCCCAGGACTAAAAGTGTTATTACTTTATGGCTATTTCCTCAAGCCTTGTGTCTGTTGTTCTGTCCAACTTGGACTGGTTCAAGCCAGTCTGACCAGGTCAGCCAAGCACTGGGCCCAGACGACCAGAGTCACTGGCTGTTCCTGCCATTTAACATAATAAACAGCTTCTTACCGGAGAATGGTCTCAGGTTTAGCAGATCCTCACAGTAACTCCTTGTGTTCATGTTCAGTTGCTTTTGATTAAGTTATCCTTGAAGAAGAACCAGTTCACAAAATGGCTGCCTTCATTCGTGTTCACTGATTTGTAGATTGTAATTCTTTCTGGCCCACACGCTCAACCTCGTTTTCCTGCACCTTCTCCCTGTAACCTTTGACATCCTTATTAATTAAGAACCTACACCCTTCACTTTAAATCTACCCAATGACTTGGCCTCCACAGCTGTCTGTGGCAATGAATTCCACAGATTCGCCACCTTCTGGCTAAAGAAAATCTTGCTCATATCTGTCATAAAAGGATATCTTTCTATTCTGGTCCTAGACTTCCCCACTAATGGGGAAACATCCTCTCCACATCCATTCTGACTAGGCCTTTCAAAATACGATAGGTTTCAGGAAGATCCCCTCTCATTCTTAACTCCAGTGAGAACAGGCCCAGAGCCATCACCTGCTCCTAATGCATTAACCCTGTCATTCCTGGGGGAAAGGTCAACGATTAGTGATTTTAAGCTGAGGAGGGGGAGGGTCTAATAGAGCACGTTACTCCTGGTGTGATGCATGGCAGAACAGCAATTGCTTTGGGTTGGACTAACTTTCTCTGAATAGCTATAACTCTGATTTATGCTTTTTTTTGCCCAATCAGAATTGATGTGACTGAAGTGCAAATCTTCATAATTGTCCTGTTTTTATTGGCCGCCAGCGGAGGAACAGCATTTTGGGAATCGATGGTAATTGACCTCGAATCTAAATTCTGATCTACCACCTCTTCATCTTTCTTGGGTAGGGGTGACAGCAGCAAATGGCAGGTAGGGAGAGGCAGTGATGGGGTTGTGGGAGGATATAGACCTTTGGAGGCAAAGGAGACTCCTCCTGCCTTCAGGCTCCAAAATGGAAAACAAAGGAAACCCGTAGAGTGGTTCCAAAATCTACACTCAGTAGCCTCTTTTATGAGGTAGAAGAGGGGAACCTGCTGTAGCCCACTGTTAACCACTTCAAAGTTTGACATGTGCATTCAAAGATGCTCTTCTGCACATAACTGTTGTAACACATTGCTGTTTGAGTTACTGTCATCTTCCTGTCAGCTTGAACCAATCTGGCCATTCTCCTCTGACCTCTCTCATGATTTTTTTTTCATTTTTGTACTATTTTTTCATTTTTTCATTTTTGTAAACTGTGGAGACTGTTGTGTGTGAAAACCCCAGGAGATCAGCAATTTCTGAGATACTCAAACCACCCTATCTGGCACCAACAATCATTCCATGGTCAGTGTCACTTGGATCACATTTCTTCCCCATTCTGATGTTTGGTCTGAACAACAACTGAGCCTCTTGACCATGTCTTCATGCTTTTATGCATAGAGTCGCTGCCACATCATTGGCTGATTAAATATTTGCATTAATAAGTAGATGTACCTAATAAATGTATGTCCTTTGCCTCAAACCCCCTGAATTTGCTGTTGTCCTCTTAACTGCATGGAAAGCCATCTAGTGTCCACATTTTGTGTGGTTTTTACTTCAAGCTTTTGCTCTGGTCTGTTCAGTGATTTTTTTTTGTTAAACACGTTGTTGGAATGTTGCATTTTGATTTTCAATGTTTGGGATGTAAATTCCTGAAGCTGGAGACTTCTAATTCCTGGTTTTGGCAAAAGGGAAAACCAGGCCATTAATGGTGTGCAGTTCTTCTGAAGCCCATCACCCCTTTAGTGGGGCATAGGCCACCAACAGCAGCTCACCAGAGTCCTGAGCCCTGTGGCTTCCACTTTGAATGTGACTTCAAATATCTTCTAGGCGAAGGCCCTTTGGCTCCCAGGGATGAGGTCTTCTAGAGCTTCTCTTGGTGTTTCTGTAGCTCTTTTTCTGCAGGATGGTGTTGCTGGCCCATGCCCAACCCTCTTGCTTTTGCAGCTGGGCTTGGGACCATTCATGATGGAATTGTGAGCAGCTCTGGTCCCCTATTATAAGACATGGGAACAAAATTGGGCCAATCAGCTCAGCAAGTTCGATCATTCCCTCATTGCTAATTTATAAGGAGGATCTGGGGGCTTTGGAGATGGGGCAGGAGAGTTTCACCAGAATATTTCTTGGATTTGAGAGCATACGGAGAGGTCAGACAAACTTGAATTGTTTTCTCTAGAGTGTCAGCAGCTAATCGTGTGACATAAAAGTCTTCTTTCTAGAAGTCTGTAGAACGATGTGAGGCACAGATAGGTTCGATATTTGGAGTCTCTTTCTGTAGGGTGAAAATGCCAAATATTAAGTGTGAGATTTTGCAATTTGGAGGGATATAGACAGTGTGTGAACGGACGGGAGGTGGAGCGATATAGACCGCATGCGAATGGATGGGAGGTGGAGGGATATAGACCGCATGCGAACGGATGGGAGGTGGAGGGATATAGACACTGTGCGAACGGGCAGGAGGTGGAGGGATATAGACCTCGTGCAAATGGGCAGGAGGTGGAGGGATATAGACCACGTGCGAACGGGCAGGAGTTGAAGGGATATAGACACTGTGCAAATGGGCAGGAGGTGGGGGGATATAGACAGCGTGCGAATGGGCAGGAGGTGGAGGTATATAGACCACGTGCGAACGTGCAGGAGGTGGAGGGATGTAGACCCCGTGCGAACGGGCAGGAGGTGACTTTTAAATTAGCACAGCCAGATGGGTTGTTGGGCTTGTTCCTGCACTGTACTGTTCTGGCAGAATCCAGGTGGCAGTGGCATCCTGTTTGAAAGCTTTCAGCCAATTGAGGTTTTAAAAACTTGCTTGAAGGAATGAGAGGTGGTCAGGTTGTAAGGCTGTCTCATGCTGAACATGAGAGGGCATAGCTCAGCTGAGTGTGTAATGTGTGGGTGTGTGTGACAGACTGGCACTCCAAGGCACCTACTGTCAATGCTGCCCTTCAAAGCACACCCCAACACTTCTATAAGTCCTTAAATATTTAAGTTCAAGTTTATTTGTCAATCTGCATACAGCCAAAAGAAACCGTGTTCCTCCAGGGTCAAGGTGCAATACGTTATCCTGACAGTCACACACAGCACATAAAATTATGATACAGAAAAACACAGTCACAAAAAATTGAAATAATATGTCCCGTCCCTGAGTATAGATGGATGGTTCAGAGATGTTGCCCTGGAGCCACAATTCTGCAAAATGAGGCCACAGCAGTTCCTTGTATTGCATAGTGCAGCTTCAGGCAAAGGGAATTCAGCGCGTCTCCCACTGAGTGAACACTGGAGAGCAGCACCAACGGAGAGGGCTCACCCCCAACCCAGCATAGATGTGCTAGCATTGGAGAGTGTCCAGAGGAGGCTCCCGAGAATGAATAGTTAATATGAGGAACGTTTGATGTCTATGGTCCTGTACTCAGTGGAGTTTAGAAGAATGAGGGTGGGTTCTCATTGAAAGGCTGAGGTAGAGTGGACCTGGTGAGCATGTCCCTTTAGAACAGAGATGAAAAGCATTTCTTTAGCCAGAAGGTGATGAATCTCGAATTCTTTGCCAAGAACAGCTGTGGAGGCCTATTCATTGGGTATATTTAAAACGGAGGTTGATAGGTTCTTGATTAATAAGGATGCCAAAGGTTACAGGGAGAAAGCAGAGGAATGGGGTTGAGAGGAAAAATAAATCAGCCATAACTGAATGATAGGGCATTCTTGATGGGCCAAATGGCCTAATTTTGATCCTGTCTTATGGCCATTCTGCAGGGGTCCTGGTAGATATGTGAAGTCTTTGTCCATGTGAGCAGAGCTTATGTTTGGCCGGGAAAGCGAAATTTTAAATAGCCCAAAGCGAGTTTGAACTCTGCCAGGGCCACAGATCTTCAGCTGGGCCTGTTGTGCATTTTCCCTGCCAATCGTTTTGTTTCTAAAACAAGCTGAAGCACAGCTGCCGTGGAGAGAAAAGGGACGGTCGGTGTTTTGTGTTGGGATGCTTCATCTGGAGCGAAAGTGTAGAAGGAAGATGAGGAGTGGTGAGGCAGGGCCTGGTAGGTAACCTTTCTTTTTCTTTTACCCTCCCCCTTCCGTCTTCTAATCGGCACTCTGGTCTTTTCTCCTCACCTGCCTATCACCCCTCCCCCAGTGCCCACCCCTTCTTCCCTTTCTTCCATGGTCCACTCTCCTCTCCTGTCAGATTCCTTCAGCCCTTTAACTTTTCCACCATTCATCTCCCAGCTTTTTACTTCATCCCCATCCACCTGGCCTCACCTTTCACCTTCTAACTTGTTCTCTTTCCCTTCCCCTCCACCTTTTTTATTCTGGCAACTTTCCCTCCCTTTCTACTCCTGATGAAGGGTCTCGGCCTGAAATGCCGACTGTACTCTTTTCCATAGATGCAGCCTGGCCTGCTGAGTTCCTCCAGCATTTTGTGTGTGTTGCTCTGGATTTTCAGCATCTGCAGAGGTGTTAGGTACAGGTAGGTGATGGGTGCAGGGAATGATTGAAAGATTATAAAAC
The DNA here is from genome assembly GCF_030028105.1 of Mobula birostris. Lineage (NCBI taxonomy): Eukaryota > Metazoa > Chordata > Chondrichthyes > Myliobatiformes > Myliobatidae > Mobula > Mobula birostris. The sequence goes on along the minus strand of NC_092383.1, from coordinate 48,606,303 downwards.
CATAAGACAAACTTAAGATATAAGACATAGGAGCAGATTTAGGCCATTTGGCCCATTGAGTCTTCTCTGCCATTCAGTCATGGCTGATCCTGTTTTCCCCTTCTCAGCCCCACTCCCGGTAACCTTTGATGCTATGTCCAGTCAAGAATCTATTGAGCTCTGCTTTAAATAACCTAGCCTCCACAGCTGCCTGTGGTAATAAATTCCACAAATTCACCACCCTCTGGCTAAGAAATTTCTCCGCATCTCTGTTTTAAATGGATGTCCTCTTGGCCTAGACTCCCCCACCATAAGAAACATTTCCCAATCTACTCTGTCCAGGTCTTTCAACATTCAAAAGTTTTCAATGAGATCCCCTCCTCATCCTTCTAAATTCCAGCAAGTACAAATCCAGAGCCATCAAACGTTCCTTGGTATGATGACCCTTTCATTCCTGGAATCGTCCTTGTAAACCTCCTCTGAACCCTCTCCAATGTCAGCACATCTTTTGTTGGATGAGGAGCCCAAAACTGTTCACAATACTCAGGTGAGACCTCACCAGTGCCTGATAATGCCTCAGCATCACATCCCTGCGCTTGTATTCTGGACAGCTTGAAACTAATGCTAACGTTGCATTTGCCTTCTCACCACCAACTCGACCTGCAAGTTAACCTTTTGGGTGTTCTGCACAAGGACTTCCAAATCCCTTTGCATCTCAGATTTTTGGATTTTCTACCACCAAAGTGCATGACCATGCATTTTCCAACATTGTATTTCATTTGCCACTTTTTTGCCCATTCTCCTAATCTGTCTAAGTCCTTCTGCATCCTACCTCTTTCCTCAACACTACCTGCCCCTCCAGAAATCTTCGTATCATCTGCAAACTTGGCAGCAAAACTATCTATTCCATCATCTAAATCATTGATATGCAGTATAAAAAGAAATGGTCCCAACACCGACCCCTGCAGAACACCACCAGTCACTGGCAGCCAACCAGAAAAAGGTCCTTTTATTCCCATTCGCTGCCTCCTACCAATCAGCCAATACTCTAATATGTTAGTAACTTCCCTGTAATACCATGGGCTCTTAACTTGGTAAGCAGCCTCATGTGTGGCACCTTGTCAAAGGCCTTCTGAAAGTCCAAATATATAACATCATTCCCTTATCTAGCAAAGAATTCCAACAGGTTCATCAGACAGGATTTTCCCTTAAGGGAACCATGCTGGCTTTGTCCTATCTTGTATCAAGTACTCCCATCACCTCATCCTTAACAATTGACTCCAACATCTTTCCAACCATTGAGATCAGGCTATAATTTGAGGTCTATAATTTCTTCTGTGCTGCCTTCCTCCTTTCTTAAAGAGTGGACTGATAATTTGCAATTTTCCAGTCCTCTGGCACCATGCCAGAGTCCAATGATTTTTGAAAGATCTTTACTAACGCATCCACGATCTCTACCGCTACCTCTTTCAGAACCCTAAGGTACTGTTCATCTGGTCTGGGTGACTTATGTACTCTTAGGCCTTTCAGCTTTTTGAGCACTTTCTCCCTTGTAATAGTAACTGCACTCACATCTCTTCCCTCACACCCATCAACATCTGGCACACTGCTAGGATGTTCCACAGTGAAGACTGATGCAAAATACTCATTCAGTTCATCAGCCATCTCCTTGTCTCCCGTTATTATTTCTTTGGCCTCATTTTCTAGCAGTCCTGTATCCACTATCATCTCTTCTAATTTTTACATACTTGAAAAGCTTGCATACTTGAAAATCCACTTTGATATTGTTTGCCAGCTTGCTTTCATATCATTATTCCTGGAATGAGGGGAGATTTGATAGAGGTACAGAGGATGATGAGGGGTATAGATAGGATAAATGTAATCAGGCTTTTTCCATTGGCGTTGATTGAGTGAAAGTACATCCATGTGTAGCCCCTCGGCAAGCCTTAGGGTTACTCAACTCGCTGTCGTCTAGGGAAACAGCCCTCGGCCCCACCAAACTGGGTAATTAGTTTGTGTGGATGCTGTGTGATGTACCCCACCCTGCCCAAATAAACAGACAATACACCAGATACGATTAAATGAATTACACTTTATAGATATTACTGTAACTATATAATTAATAAAGATAAAATATAAAAGGAAAATAAAAGGCGCCACACTTATTAGCCGGCTCACAGCACCTTGTTCATTCTCTCTCTCTCTCTCTCTCTCTATCTCTCTCTCTCTCTCTCTCTCTCTCTCTCTCTCTCTCTCTCTCTCTCTCTCTCTCTCTCTCTCTCTCTCTCTCTCTCTCTCTCTCTCTCTCTCTCTCTCTCTCTCTCTCTCTCTCTCTCTATATCTCTCTCTCTCTATATCTCTCTCTCTCTATATCTCTCTCTCTCTATATCTCTCTCTCTCTATATCTCTCTCTCTATATCTCTATATCTCTCTCTCTCTCTATATATCTCTCTCTCTCTCTATCTCTCTCTCTCTCTCTCTCTCTCTATCTCTCTCTCTCTATCTCTCTCTCTCTCTCTCTCTCTCTATCTCTCTCTCTCTCTCTCTATCTCTCTATCTCTCTATCTCTCTCTCTCTTCGTGCCTTCTGCCCAAAAACCTGCGCATCACAATAGCTTACAGACACACAGAAAGAATAACATCTATCCCAATTGGTTCGTTTGCTCTGTTATCAATAATATAACCCAAACAAGCTGCTAGCGAGAGAACTTCCTCAGCATTTAACATAACAAAGAAGCCATTTTAATTAGCCTATGCAGTAACATAAAAGAAGAAACCCCTTACACATGTATTACCCTGAGATTCAAAGTGAGATCTTTAAAGGGAACATGAGGGAGAACTTCACTCAGGAAGCACAGAGTTTGGAACGATCTGCTAGCAGAAGTAGATACGGATATGGATTTGATTTTAACACAAGGGAAATTCTGATGGTACGTGGATATGGAGCGCTGTGGTCCGGTTGCAGATTGATGGGACTAGGCAAATAATTTAGCACAGACTAGGTGGGCTCAAGGGCTTATTTCTGTGTTGTGTTCTTTCACTGTGGAGTGGAGTTCACAGCGAGGGAGGGTAAAGAGCAGTGAAGGTGTAAGGGCCAGGCTTAGTAAGGAAGGTGATTGGTGGAACGAGTTATGAGGGCTGAAGATGGCCAGGTGGAAATAATGGAGCACACACATGTGGAGGAGTTGGGAGGTGGGTGGATGGAGCCAGGCAGCATGATAATGTAGCAGTAACACTTTACAGTGCCAGCAATCTGGATTCAATTCCTGCCTCCCTGTAAGGAGTTTGCACATCCATGTGACAGCATGGGTGTCCTCTGGGTGCTTCCATTTCCTCTCATGTTCCAAAGATGGACCTGTTAGGGTTAGTGAGTTTGGGCATGCTATGTTGGTACTGGAAGCATGGTAACACTTGCAGGCTGCCCTCAACACATCCTGGTCATTGACACAACCAACATATTTCACTGTGTGCTTATGACAAGTAAAGCAAATATTTAATATTTGGAGAGGGTTGTGGCTGTGGTGGACATGGGGGAGGGAGTGAAGAAAAGAAGAGGGTGGGGAGACCATACTGGGGCAGTGAGATATCTAACTGTGTACAGATAGTTTTTAGTACACTATGGGGTAGGGTATGGTCTGTGTGCAGACATTTCCCAGCACACGCCATGGGATGGGATGTTGTGTCTCTGTACAGACAGTTCTGAGTGCACATTGTGGGATGTAGCCTCTCTGTGTGCCAGTGTTTCCCACTATACAGTGTGGGGTAGGGTATAGCCTTGCCAGCAGCCCAGGGCAGTAACAGAGGAGGAGAGGACGGTGTGACTTCTCTACTGATGTATACTATTGATGCAAAACAACATATTTCACTATATGTTACAATATAACCATATAACAATTACAGCACGGAAACAGGCCATCTCGGCCCTTCTAGTCCGTGCCAAACTCTTACTCTCACCTAGTCCCACCGACCTGCACTCAGCCCATAACCCTCCGTTCCTTTCCTGTCCATATATCTATCCAATTTAACTTTAAACAACAACATCAAACCTGCCTCAACCACTTCTGCTGGAAGTTCATTCCACACAGCTACCACTCTCTGAGTAAAGAAGATCCCCCTCATGTTACCCCTAAACTTTTGCCCTTTAACTCTCAACTCATGTCCTCTTGTTTGAATCTCCCCCATTCTCAATGGAAAAAGCCTATCCGCGTCAACTCTACCAATCCCCCTCATAATTTAAACTCCTCTATCAAGTCCCCCCTGAACCTTCTATGCTCCAAAGAATAAAGACCTAACTTGTTCAACTTGTAGGCTCTGTAACTTAGGAGATGACAAATATGCCTATGACAAATCTTTAAATGGGGCTGGATGTGGGTATGGGGAGCGGAGTGAAGGGGGGAGAAAGGATGGGAAGACCTAATTGAGGCTTCTAACTGACTTTGGGAATTTTTAAGTTCAGACCATCATGCGTGGATAACCCAGACGGCATGAGATGATTGACTGGGTGACTGAGGTTTCTCACTGTGCAGACAGTTCCCAGTGTACTGCATGGGATGAGTTACAGCTTTGCCGACAGAGGAAGCTGCCCTCCATTGTTTGCTCAGGTGGAAGAACAAGCTAGACCAGGACAACTCAGGACTTGAGAGGCAACCGGATGACCTCAGGTTCATTCGGGAAACAGAGATTTTTGTGGACAAGACCTGCAGCGAGATCGTTACACCGAAGATACCGGAAGAGAAAAGGGGGGGGCGACAATGAGGAAGGGGTGGATGCTTGGAGTACAGGAGACCCCAGGGGATGTGCCTCTTGAAAACAGGTTCACCCTCTTCGAAGCTGTTGGGACAGAAGACAGTGCCAGTCTGAGAGGCGGACGGGTCTGCGAGTCAAAATTTGGTGCTGAAATAAAGCCAAGGAGACAGATGTCAAGCAGAGCTGTGGTAGTAGGGGACTCCATAGTGAGAGGTGCAGATAGGGGTTTCTGCGGCAACAGGCAAGATTTAAGAATGGTGTGTTGCCTCCCTGGAGCCAGGATCCAGGACGTCATGGACCGATTGCAGGGCATCCTCGAGGGAGAAGGTGATCAGCCGGAGGTGGTGGTGCATGTCGGCACAAATGACATCGGGAAGAAGATGAGAGACATTTTGCAGCGTGACTTCAGAGAACTCAGAAGAAGGCTGAAAAGCAGGACCTCCAGGGTGGTTATCTCGGGTTTGCTTCCAGTTCCTTGTGCTGGAGAGGACATGAACAGGGAGATAGGGGATCTGAATGTGTGGCTGAGGAGCTGGTGTGGGGAGCAGGGATTTAGATTCTTGGACCACTGGGATCTGTTTTGGGGTAAGGATGAATTGTACAGAAGGGACGGGTTGCACCTTAACAGACGGGGGACCAGCGTTTTGGCAGGCAGGTTTGCCACTGCTACACGGGCGTGTTTAAACTAAGTAGTGAGGGGGAGGGGATGAACTGGAAATATAAGAATGGAGTTAAAGAGTATGAGAGAATAAGAAAAGTTAAGAAAGACAACAGAATTAAAGGGACAGAAAGATCAGGAAGGGATCGGAGAGTATGGACAAGTGCAATGGGAATCGATGTGAAAGGTTAGGGCAGTAAAAGTATTACTTTAAAAGGATTAAAAGTATATATGAATGCACGGAGTATAAGAAATAAAGTGGATGAGCTTGAGGCTCAGTTGGAAATTGGCAAGTATGATATTGTGGGAATAACAGAGACATCACTGCAAGAGGACCAGGGCTGGGAAATGAATATTCAGGGATATACATCCTATCGAAAGGACAGAGAGGTTGGCAGAGGGAGCGGGGTGGCTCTGTTTGTGAGGAATGAAATTTAGTCACTTGCAAGGGGGACATAGAATCAGGAGATGTAGAGTCAGTATGGATAGAACTGAGAAACTGTAAGGGCAAAAAGACCCTGATGGGAGTTATCTACAGGCCCCCAAACAGTAGCCTGGATATAGGGTGCAAGTTAAACCAAGAGTTAAAATTGGCATGTCGCAAAGGTAATTCTATGGGTTGTTATGGGGGATTTTAACATGCAGGTAGACTGGAAAAATCAAGTTGGTACTGGACCCCAAGAAAGGGAGTTTGTGGAATGCCTCAGAGATGGATTCTTAGAGCAGCCTGTATTAGAGCCTACCAAGGAGAAGGCAATTCTGGATTTAGTGTTGTGAAATGAGCCAGATTTGATAAGGGAACTCGAGGTAAAGGAGCCATTAGGAGGTAGTGACCATAATATGATAAGTTTTAATCTACAATTTAGAGGGAGAAGGGAAGATCAGAAGTGTTAGTATTACAGTTGAACAAAGGGGACTATGGACACATGAGGGAGGAGCTGGCAAAAGTTGACTGGAAAGATACCCTAGCGGGGATGACAGTGGAACAAACAATGGCAGGTATTTCTGGGAATAATACGGAAGGTGCAGGATCAGTTCATTCCAAAGAGGAAGAAAGGTTCTAAGGGGAGTAAGGGGTGACTGTGGATGACAAGGGAAGTCAAGGACAGTATAAAAATAAAAGGGAGGACGTATAACATAGCAAGGATGAGTAGGAAGCCAGAGGATTGGGAGACTTTTAAGGAGCAACAGAAGATAACTAAAAAGGCAATACAGGGGGAAAAGATGAGGTACAACGGTAAGCTAGCCAAAAATATAAAGGAGGATAGTAAAAGCTTCTTTAGGTATGTGAAGAGGGAAAAGTTAGTTAAGACCAAAGTTGGGCCCTTGAAGACAGAAACGAGTGAAATTATTATGGGGAACGAGGAAATGGCAGATGAGCTGAACAGGTACTTTGGACCTGTCTTCACTATGGAAGACACAAACAATCCCCCAGATGTAATAGTGGCCAGAAGACCTAGGGTAACAGAGGAACTGAAGGAAATTCGCATCAGGCACAAAATGGTGTTGGGTAAACTGATGGGACTGAAGGTTGATAAATCCCCAGGGCCTGATGGTCTGCATCCCAGGGTACTTAAGGAGGTGGCTCTAGAAATTGTGGATGCATTGGTAATCATTTTCCAATGTTCTATAGATTCAGGATCAGTTCCTGTGGATTGGAGGGTAGCTAATGTTAGCTCACTTTTAAGAAAGGAGGGAGAGAGAAAACAGGCAATTATAGACCAGTTAGTCTGACATCAGTGGTGGGGAAGATGCTGGAATCAATTATAAAAGATGTAATAGCGGCATATTTGGTTAGCAGTGGCAGGATAGGTCAGAGTCAGTATGGATTTATGAAGGGGAGATCATGCTTGACTAATCTTCTGGAATTTTTTGAGAATGTGACTATGAAAATGGACATGGGAAAGCCAGTGGATGTAGTGTACCTGGACTTTCAGAAAGCCTTTGATAAGGCCCCACATAGGAGGTTAGTGTGCAAAATTAGAGCAAATGGTATTGGGGGTAGGGTACTGACATGGATAGAAAATTGGTTGTCAGACAGGAAACAAAGAGTAGGGATTAATGGGTCCTTTTCAGAATGGCAGGCAGTGACTAGTGGGGTACCGCAAGGGTTGGTGCTGGACCGCAGCTTATTACAATATACATTAATGATTTAGATGAAGGGATTAAAAGTAACATTAGCAAACTTGCAGATGACACAAAGCTGGGTGGCAGTGTGAAATGTGAGGAGGATGTTATGAGAATGCAGGGTGACTTGGAGTTGTACAGGGCCCTGGTGAGACCACACTTGGAGTATTGTGTACAGTTTTGTTCTCCAAATTTGAGGAAGGACATTCTAGCTATTAAGGGAGTGCAGCGTAGGTCACGAGTTTAATTCCCGGGATGGCGGGGACTGTCATATGTTGAAAGATTAGAGCGACTGGGGTTGTATACACTGGAATTTAGAAGGATGAGAGGGGATCTGATTGAAACATATAAGAATATTAAGGGATTGGACACGCTAGAGGCAGGAAACATGTTCCTGATGTTGGGGGAGTCCAGAACCAGAGGCCACAATTTAAGAATAAGGGGTAGACAATTTAGAATGGAGTTGAGGAAAAACTTTTTCACACAGAGGGTTGTGGTTCTGTGGAATGCTCTGCCTCAGAAGGCAGTGGAGGCCAATTCTCTGGATTCTTTCAAAAAAGAGTTAGATAGAGCTCTTATAGATGGCGGAGTGAAGGGATATGGGGAGAAGGCAGGAAAATGGTACTGATTGTGGATGATCAGCCATGATCACAGTGAATGGTGGTGCTGGCTTGAAGGGCTGAATGGCCTACTCCTGCACCTATTGTCTATTGACTTGGGCTATTTTTTTCTCTTCTTGTGACTATATTTTTCTGAAATCATAACCATATGTTATTTGTGTTCTTGCACCTGGACGCCGGGGGAACGCTGCTTCATTTAGCTGTATTCATGTTGTGCAGGCAGTCTGAATTCCTCCCATTGGCATCATCTGCTGCCATACCCTATCTTCGGACAGTCCACTGATAGGCACGTTATAATTTAGATGTCTAAAATCAAATTGTAGATCATTGACTAGTGTGCTGGAATTTATGTAAAGTTCTGCTGCTAGTTATCATTCTTTAAAATGTCTTTCTCCTGTAAAGATCCCAGTGCTGGACATTCAAGTTAAAATCGTGCCCGCCCTCTTCGTAGTGGCAGGTGCCATCTTCTCCTGCACCAACTACTTCACTGTCATCTTCACCGGCGGTGTTGGGAAGAACGGCTCCACCATTGCGGTAAGGGCGCTGGAACCGGGATGGGGTTGGTCCGTGCACATCTGTATCTGAGAACAGGGTGATTTCCAGATCTCTGGAGGATGGTGAGAGATTATCCAAGGATTAAACTTGAGGGAGGTTATGCGCATGAGAGAGCAGAGGGAGTGTGCGGCAGGGAGAGTGGTTGTTCAGAGGAGGCATCAGGGGCAGAGTGTTAACATTGATATTGGGGATGCACGCCCTTTGGCCCCACAATGCTGTGGCCACTTTTTAATCTCCAAGATCCATCTAACACTTCCTTCTCACATCGCCCTCTAGTTTTAAATCATCTATATCCCTAATGAATCTGCCTCTGCCACCAGGATATTCCACAAACCAACCACTCTCTCCGGGGGGGGATTAAAACCTGACTTTGCCCGAAACTTTGTTATGCCCCCTATTATTAGCTCTTCTCACCTTGGAAAAAATCCCTGACTGCCCACTTGATCTTCCTCTTATCATCTTGTACCTCTCATCCTCCTCTCCAGAGAGAAAAGTCCTAGTTCACTCAGCCTTTTCTCATAAGACATGCTCTCTAATCCACGCAGCACGGTATATCTCTGCACCCTCTCTAAAGCTTCCAAATCCTTCTTAGATCTGCACATGTTTAAAGGGCAGTGAGGACAAAGGTTGGAAACAGAGTGTAGGAAGTTTGTCATAAATAGGGTGCTAGCAGTTGTTTATTAGTCATGTTGGCCTGATGAGGTATCATTTGGTCCCCTAGGTTGGTCACCCCAGGTCAGTGTGCACACCCCCCCCCCCCCACAGTGGTTGCATTGTGGACATGCGTTCACCCACTACTCTATTAATCTCATGCATTTGTCTTTAAACAGGATACTGAGCGTACTGTCCCCATTCCTGCACATTGGCGGCAGTGATTAACCCTGGCGTTGATGATCTACAAGAAATCGACCAGCCGGCTCTTTGAGAACAACCCCTGTCTCTACATCCTCGCATTTGGTTTTGTCTCGGCCAAAATAACCAATAAATTAGTGGTAGGTTCTGCAGCGTCACCTCTGACGTGCACGTTAGTCCATCGGAATTGGCAGTACAACCATACTGTGAACCGTGGGGACAGCGGTCCCCGTAATGCACAGCAACAAACGTCCTGCAGTGACAACCACAGGGTGGTTTGTTCGCATCTTAAAGCAGTGCAAATCCTCATTAAACCCTTGAATCTGTAACCTCAAATATTCCAAGTAATCGTATGACTATTCAGTAAGAAATCTCGTACTTATGGAGATCTACAGACAAACAGGTTCTTCAGCCCATCTAGTATGTGCCAAACTCTATTTCTGCTTGGTCCTATCTACTCACAGGTGGACCATAGCTCTCCATACGCCTCCTTTCCAATTACAATCAAAGCTCTTTAATGTTGCAATCGAACCCTCATCCACCATTTCCATTGGCAGCTCATTCCACACTTGCACTACCCTCTGAGTAAAGAAGTTCCCTCTCAGGGTCCCCTTAAATATTTCACCTTTCACCCTAAAATTATGACCTCTGTCTCTAGGACCCCCAACCACAATCTATTCCAGCTGCTACCATCCGGGAAACGGTACAGCAGCATAAAAGCCAGGATGAACAGGCTGCGGGACAGCTTCTTCCACCAGGCCATCAGACAGATGAGCTCACACTGATTTGAGTGTACTCTATATTACACTTGACTGTTGTATGTATTATAAATTACTATGATTGCACATTTAGATGGAGACATAATGTGAAGATTTTTACTCATGTATGTGAAGGATATAAGAAATAAAGTCAATTCAATTCAATAGTCTCACCCAACCTCAGTGGGAAAAGCCTGTCTGCGTTTACCACTCATAATTTTGTATACCTCCATCAAATCTCCTCCATATTGTGCTACACTCCAGGGAATGAAGTCCTAACCTGTTCAACCTTTCCCTATAACTCAGGGTTTATGCAAACTATTATTTTTCTCCACTGTTCTGAAGGGCAGAGATATTCTGTGCCCTGGCCCACTTTCTGACATTAAACCCTTGAATCTGTAACCTCAAATATTCCAAGTAATTGTATGACTATTCAGTAAGAAATCTCGTACTTATGAGCATTGGGTCTGCTGCCTTTTGTCATTCTGCTTCACGCAATCTAGCCACTGCATATTCTGAGCTACGGGAATGAATACACTGCGGAAAAGATTCCAGGAGCACTCAGGGCAATCTGGAGGCATGTACAAACCCCATTTCCAGAAAAGTTGGGATATTTTCCAAAATGCAATAAAAACAAAAATCTGTGATATGTTAATTCACGTGAACCTTTATTTAACTGACAAAAGTACAAAGAAAAGATTTTCAATAGTTTTACTGACCAACTTCATTGTATTTTGTAAACATAAACAAATTTAGAATTTGATGGCTGCAACACACTCAACAAAAGTTGGGACAGAGGCATGTTTACCATTGTGTTACATCACCTTTCCTTTTAATAACACTTTTTAATTGTTTTGGAACTGAGGATACTAATTGTAGTAGATTTGCAATTGGAAATTTTGTCCATTCTTGCTTGATATAAGACTTCAACTGCTTAACAGTCCGTGGTGTCCATTGTCTGATTCTCCTCTTTATGATGCGCCATACATTTTCAATAGGAGATAGATCTGGACTGGCAGCAGGCCAGTCAAGCACACGCACTCTGTGTCTACAAAGCCATGCTGTTGTAGACCGTGCAGAATGTGGTCTGGCATTGTCCTGCTGAAATAAGCATGGACGTCCCGGGAAGAGACGTCGCCTTGATGGCAACATATGTCTCTCTAAGATCCTAATATACGCCTCAGAGTCAATGGTACCTTCACATACATGCAACTCACCCACGCCGTGGGCACTGATGCACCCCCATACCATCACAGATGCTGGCTTCTGCACCTTTCGCTGATAACAATCTAGGTGGTCGTTTTCATCTTTGGCACGGAGAACTCAACACCCGTTTTTTCTGTAAACTAGTTGAAATGTGGACTCATCTGACCACAGCACACGGTTCCACAGTCTTTCAGTCCATCTGAGATGAGCTTGGGCCCAGAGAACTCACTGGCGTTTCTGCATAGAGTTGATGTATGGCTTCCTCCTTGCGTAATACAGTTTCAAGTTGCATTTCTGGATGCAGTGATGGACTGTGTTGAGTGACAATGGTTTTCCAAAGTACTCCCGAGCCCAGGTGGCTATTAATTGTCACAGTAGCATGACGGTTTCTTAGGCAGTGCTGCCTGAGGACTTGAAGGTCACGCGTATTCAACAGTGGTTTCCGACCTTGCCTTTTACGCACTGAGATGTCTCTGAATTCTCTGAATCTTTTCACAATATTATGTACTGTAGATCTTGAAAGACCTAAATTCTCTGCAATCTTGCATTGAGAAATATTCCTTTTGAACTGACTAACAATTCTCTCACGAATTTTGGCACAAAGGGGTGAGCTATGACCCATCCTTGCTTGCAAAGACTGAGCCTTTGATGGACGCTACTTTTATACCCAGTCATGATACCTCACCTGCTACCAGTTAGCCTGCTAATGTGGAGTCTTCCAAACCTGTGCTACTTGAATATTCTGTGCACTTTTCAATCTTATTTTAACTCTGTCCCAACTTTTGTTGAGTGTGTTGCAGCCATCAAATTCTAAATTTGTGTATATTTACAAATTACAATTAAGTTGGTCAGTAAAACTATTGATAATTTCTTTGTACTTTTGTCAGTTAAATAAAGGTTCACGTGAATTAACATATCACAGATTTTTGTTTATTGCATTTTGGAAGATATCTCAACTTTCTAGAAATGGGATTTGTAAGATACCGCAGAGTTTGCAAACACAGAGATTCTGCAGTTGCTGAAATCCAGAATAACATGCACAAAAAGCTGGAGGAACTCAGCAGGTCAGACAAGCATCTATGGAGGGTAATACACAGCTGATGTTTCAAGAACTGAAACCTTCATGGGTCTTATTCTTCCCTTAGTCCTGGTGAAGGGTCTCAGCCTGAAGTGTTGACTGTTTGTTTATTTCCACGGATGCTGCCTGACCTGCTGAGTTCCTCCTGCATTGTGTGATACTGAGAAGCTCAAAGTTTGTTCATACATTAATCTAATAGCTTTGTTTGACTCTGCATTATTTCAAACCCATTCTGTGGCAGTAAATAGGTTTTCCGTTCTAATCTCAGGTGGCTCACATGACGAAGAGTGAAATGCATTTGCAGGACACTGCCTTCGTTGGCCCAGGGCTGCTGTTCCTAGACCAGTACTTCAACAGTTTTATCAGCGAGTACTTGGTGCTCTGCATTGCTTTGGTAAGTGGCAGGAATCTGTGCTGCTGCACCCCCCCACCCCCCCAAACCAGCATCCATCTCCTGGCTTTTAGATGTTTCCAAATACAGTTGCTTTCAAGGGCTGCAGATCTACGTATTTATCCCAGTCAATTCAAATCCCTCCTATAAAGGCAAGGGATTCCTCAGATGCTGCAGGAATTCAGCAGGTCAGTCAGCATCCATGGAGGGGAATAAACAGCTCTTGGTTTGGGCCAAGGCCTGATGAGTCCAGAATGGTCATTTGCAAGAAAATAAAGAAATAGAAATATAATAGGATTTATGAAAAACTATACATAATAAAGTCTGGCAAACATCCAATGTGCAGAAGACAAACCGCAAATAAAAAATAATGAACTAATATTGAGAATGCATTGTAGAGACTTTGAAAGTGAGTCCATAGATTGTGGAATCAATTCAGTGTTGAAGTGAGTGAAAATGGTTCAGGAGTCTGATGGTTGAAGGGTGATGACTGTTCCTGAAACTGCTGGGGTGGGACCTAAGGCTCCTGTACCTACTTCCCGATGGTAGTAGCGAGAAGAAGGCATTGCCTGTATGGTTGAGGCTCTTTATGATGGATGCTGCTTTCCTGTGTAAATGACATGATGGAGTGAATCCCTCACTCCTTCTTTCTTTCTTCCATTCCCCTTTCTGGTTCCTCTCTTCCTTCCCTGTCCCCGGAGGTCTCCTCTCCTATCAGATTCATTCTACAACCTTTACCTTTTCCACCTATCATCTCCCAGCTTCTCAATTCATCCTCCCATCCACCCACCTCCCCCCTCGCCTGGTCTCACCTATCACCTGCCACCCTGTACTCCTCCCCTTCTGCCCCCTTCCTTTCCAGTCCTGACGAAGATTCTCATCCCAAACTGTTATTTACCTCCACAGATGCTGCCTGACCTGCTGAGTTACTCCAGCGTGGTGTTTGTTACAAGTACCTACTATTACTTCTCAATATGCAGTCATTTTCCATTGTGGATCTAGATCTGGGTGTGTGGTGCGAAGTTGTACCATGACAGTAACCCCACCCCCTGTTGGAACTGCTATATCAGGAGGTGGGAGATGGGGGTCATCCTCTTGGGCTCCCTCATTTTCTTTGTGCTGGATGCCCCCAAGGTGAAACCAGCTGGTCATTTAGAGCAGGGAGCATTGATAAATGTATTTAAATTTGTAGAGATTCAGAGTTGAACAAAACAGAAACAGGCCTTCTGGCCCAACATGTCCATGCTAACCAAGATCCCTATTATAGTTAAACACGAGTTTGCAGATGCTGGAAATCTAGAGGTACACACACAAGAAGTGCTGGAGGAAAGGAAGGGGGAAGAAGCTAGAATAAGGCTGGGCAGTGTGTACCACATGCCCATTACCCACCATACCTCTCACCTTAAACCCATTTCCTGTAGTTTAACACTCCTACTGTAGGAAAAAGACTGACCATTCACCTCATCTGTGGCTATCATTTTTTTATAGACCTGTTAACATCACCTCCTCCACTGGCATGCCACAGGAAAAAGTCACAGCCTATCCCAACTTTCCTTGTGACTCATTAGACATAGGATTAGAATTAGTCCATTCAGCCCATTGAGTCTGCTCTGCCATTTGATGATCCTTCTCAAACCCACTGTCCTGCCTTTTCCCCATAACCTTTGATGTGGTCGATGTTTAGGGATAAATTTGTCGTGGTGAGGAAGATAAAGAATGGTAGGGTGAAGGAACCATGGGTGACAAGTGAGGTGGAGAATCCAGATAGATGGAAGAAGGCAGCATAGGTTTAGGAAGCAAGGATCAGATGGGTCTATTGAGGAATATAGGGTAGCAAGAAAGGAGCTTAAGAAGGGGCTGAGGAGAGCAAGAAGGGGGCATGAGAAGACCTTGGTGAGAAAGGTAAAGGAAAACCCCAAGGCATTGTTCAATTATGTGAAGAATAAAAGGATGACAGGAGTGAAGATAGGACCAATTTGAGATAAAGGTGGGAAGATGTGCCTGGAGGCTGTGGAAGTGAGCGTGGTCCTCAATGAATACTTCTCTTCGGTATTCACCAATGAGAGGGAACTTGATGACGGTGAGGACAACATGAGTGAGGTTGATGTTCTGGAGCATGTTGACATTAAGGAAGAGGAGATATTGGAGTTGTTAAAATACATTAGGGCGGATAAGTCCCTGGGACCTGATGGAATATTCCCCAGGCTGCTCCATGAGGCGAGGGAAGAGATTGCTGAGCCTCTGGCTAGGATTTTTATGTCCTCGTTGTCCATGGGAATGGTACCGGGGGTTGTCCCTTTGTTCAAAAAAGGTAGTAGGGATAGTCTGGGTACTTATAGACCTCTGAGCCTTACGTCTGTGGTGGGAAAGCTTTTGGAAAAGATTCTTAGAGATAGGATCCATGGGCATTTAGAGAATCATGGTCTGATCAGGGATGGTCAGCATGGCTTTGTGAAGGGCAGATCATGTCTAGCAAGCCTGATAGAGTTCTTTGAGGTGGTGACCGGGCATATAGATGAGGGTAGTGCAGTGGATGTGATCGAGATGGATTTTAGTAAGGCATTTGACAAGGTTCCACACGGTAGGCTTATTCAGAAAGTCAGAAGGCATGGGATCCAGGGAAGCTTGGCCAGGTGGATTCAGAATTGGCTTGCCTGCAGAAAGCAGAGGGTTATGGTGGAGGGAGTACATTCAGATTGGAGGGTGGTGACTAGTGGTGTCCCACAAGGATCGGTTCTGGGACCTCTACTTTTTGTGATTTTTATTAACGACCTGATTGTGGGGTAGAAGGGTGGGTTAGCAAGTTTACAGATGACACAAAAGTTGGTGGTGTTGTGGATAGTGTAGAGGATTGTTGAAGATTGCAGAGAGACAGTGATAGGATGCAGAAGTGGGCTGAGAAGTGGCAGATGGAGTTCAACCCGGAGAAGTTCCCTCGGACCTTGAAGGAGACTAGTATTGAAATTGCAGGGGCCCTGGCAGAAATATTTAAAATGTCGCTGTCTACAGGTGAGGTGCCGGAGGATTGGAGAGTGGCTCATGTTGTTCCGTTGTTTAAAAAAGGATCGAAAAGTAATCCGGGAAATTATAGGCCAGTAAGTTTAACGTCGGTAGTAGGTAAATTATTGGAGGGAGTACTAAGAGACAGAATCTACAAGCATTTGGATAGACTGGGACTTATTAGGGAGAATCAACATGGCTTTGTGCGTGGTAGGTCATGTTTGACCAATCTATTGGAGTTTTTCGAGGTTACCAGGAAAGTGGATGAAGGGAAGGCAGTGGATATTGTCTACATGGACTTCAGTAAGGCCTTTGACAAGGTCCCGCATGGGAGGTGAGTTAGGAAAATTCAGTCGCTAGGTATACATGGAGAGATGGTAAATTGGATTAGACATTGGCTTGATGGAAGAACCCAGAGAGTGGTGGTAGAGAATTGCTTCTCCGAGTGGAGGCCTGTGACTAGTGGTGTGCCACGGGGATCAGTGCTGGGTCCATTGTTATTTGTCATCTATATCAATGATCTGGATGATAATGTGGTAAATTGGATCAGCAAGTTTGCTGATGATAGAAAGATTGGAGGTGTAGTAGACAGTGAGGAAGGTTTTCAGAACCTGCAGAGGGACTTGGACCAGCTGGAAAAATGGGCTAAAAAATGGCAGATGGAGTTTAATACTGACAAGTGTGAGGTATTGCACGTTGGAAGGACAAACCAACGTAGAACATACAGGGTTAATGGTAAGGCACTGAGGAGTGCAGTGGAACAGAGGGATCTGGGAATACAGATACAAAATTCCCTAAAAGTGGCGTCACAGGTAAATAGGGTCGTAAAGAGAGCTTTTGGTACATTGGCCTTTATTAATCAAAGTATTGAGTATAAGAGCTGGAATGTTATGATGAGGTTGTATAAAGCATTGGTGAGGCTGAATCTGGAGTATTGTGTTCAGTTTTGGTCACCAAATTACAGGAAGGATATAAATAAGGTTGAAAGAGTGCAGAGAAGGTTTACAAGGATGTTGCCGGGACTTGAGAAACTCAGTTACAGAGAAAGGTTGAATAGGTTGGGACTTTATTCCCTGGAGCGTAGAAGAATGAGGAGAGATTTGATAGAGGTATAGAAAATTATGATGGGTATAGATAGAGTGAATGCAAGCAGGCTTTTTCCACTGAGGCAAGGGGAGAAAAAAAACCAGAGGACATGGGTTTAGGGTGAGGGGGGAAAAGTTTAAAGGGAACATTAGGGGGGGCTTCACACAGAGAGTGGTGGGAGTATGGAATGAGCTGCCAGACGAGGTGGTAAATGCGGGACAACAGGAATTCTGCAGATGCTGGAAATTCAAGCAACACACATTAAAGTTGCTGGTGAACGCAGCAGGCCAGGCAGCATCTCTAGGAAGAGGTGCAGTCGACGTTTCAGGCCGAGACCCTTCGTCAGGACTAACTGAAGGAAGAGTGAGTAAGGGATTTGAAAGTTGGAGGAGGAGGGGGAGATCCAAAATGATAGGAGAATACAGGAGGGGGAGGGATGGAGCCAAGAGCTGGACAGGTGATTGGCAAAAGGGGATACGAGAGGATCATGGGACAGGAGGTCCGGGAAGAAAGACCCAGAGGATGGGCAAGGGGTATATTCAGAGGGACAGACAGAGAAAAAGGAGAGTGAGAGAAAGAATGTCTGCATAAAAATAAGTAACAGATGGGGTACGAGGGGGAGGTGGGGCCTAGCGGAAGTTAGAGAAGTCAATGTTCATGCCATCAGGTTGGAGGCTACCCAGACGGAATATAAGGTGTTGTTCCTCCAACCTGAGTGTGGCTTCATCTTTACAGTGCAGGAGGCCGTGGATAGACATGTCAGAATGGGAATGGGATGTGGAATTAAAAGGTGTGGCCACTGGGAGATCCTGCTTTCTCTGGCGGACAGAGCATAGATGTTCAGCAAAGCGGTCTCCCAGTCTGCGTCGGGTCTCGCCAATATATAAAAGGCCACATCGGGAGCACCGGACGCAGTATATCACCCCAGTCGACTCACAGGTGAAGTGTTACCTCAGCTGGAAGGACTGTTTGGAGCCCTGAATGGTGGTAAGGGAGGAAGTGTAAGGGCATGTGTAGCACTTGTTCCGCTTATACGGATAAGTGCCAGGAGGGAGATCAGTGGGGAGGGATGGGGGGGACGAATGGACAAGGGAGTTGTGTAGGGAGCGATCCCTGCAGAATGCAGAGAGAGGGGGGGGGGGGAGGGAAAGATGTGCTTAGTGGTGGGATCCCGTTGGAGGTGGCGCTTAGTGGTGGGATCCCGTTGGAGGTGACGCTTAGTGGTGGGATCCCGTTGGAGGTGGCTGCTTAGTGGTGGGATCCCGTTGGAGGTGGCTGCTTAGTGGTGGGATCCCATTGGAGGTGGCTGCTTAAATGCGGGTTCTTTTTTAACATTTAAGAATAAATTGGACAGATACATGGATGGGAGGTGTATGGAGGGATATGGTCCGTGTGCAGGTCAGTGGGACTAGGCAGAAAATGGTTCGGCACAGCCAAGAAGGGCCAAAAGGCCTGGTTTCTATGGTAAGTGTGAGTGGTACACTTTGGAAGGACAAACTCCAAGGCAGAGTACAAAGTAAATGACAGGATACTTGGTAGTGTGGAGGAGCAGAGGTATCTGGGGGTACATGTCCACAGATCCCTGAAAGTTGCCTCACAGATAGGGTAGTTAAGAAAGCTTATGGAGTGTTAGCTTTCATAAGTCGAGGGATAGAGTTTAAGAGTCGTGGGGTAATGATGCAGCTCTATAAAACCCTGGTTAGGCCACACTTGGAGTACTGTGTCCAGTTCTGGTCGCCTCACTATAGGAAGGATGTGGAAGCATTGGAAAGGGTACAGAGGAGATTTACCAGGATGATGCCTGGTTTAGAGAGTATGCACTATGATCAGAGATTAAGGAGCTAGGGCTTGACTCTCTGGAGAGAAGGAGGATGAGAGGAGACATGATAGAGGTATACAAGATATTAAGAGGAATAGATAGAGTGGACAGCTATCGCCTCTTCGCCAGGGCACCACTGCTCAATACAAGAGGACATGGCTTTAAGGTAAGGGGTGGGAAGTTCAAGGAGGATATTAGAGAAAGGTTTTTTACTCAGAGAGTGGTTGATGTGTGGAATGCACTGCCTGAGTCAGTGGTGGAGGCAGATACACTAGTGAAATTTAAGAGACTACTAGACAGGTATATGGAGGAATTTAAGGTGGGAGGCAGGGTTTAAGGGTCAGCACAACATTGTGGGCCGAAGGGCCTGTACTGTGCTGTACTATTCTATGCTGACACCGTGACTAATCAAGAACCTATCAACCTTTGCTATAAATATAGTCAATAATGGCCACCACAGATTCACCATCCTTTGACTAAAGAACTTCCTCCTCATCTCTGTCCCTCTGTTCTGAGGCTGAGCCTAGATTCCCCACTACAGGAAAGTACTTGCCTTTCGCTATTTGCTAGGTTTCAATGAGATTCCCCCCCCCCCCGCCAACCTCCCATTCTTCTATACTCCAGTGAGTACAGACCCGGAGCCATCAAACGCTCCTCATATATTAATCTTCATTTCCAGGATCGTTCTGGTGAACCTCCTCTGGATCCTTTTCAAAGCCAGCACATCCTTTTTTAAATATGGCACTCAAAATTGCTCACAGCCCAAGCCCTGTGGTGCAGGTTTTTATGGCTAGTTGTGTGTCTTGAAGTTGGAAGTCCTTTTGCTGGAGTGGGAGTGATATAAAGTCTCAGCCAGTTCTGGAAAGGGCTCACAATTGATTGGAGTACTGCGGTGGATACCATGTGAGTTTGGATGTATAAATTGAGTCCTGTGTTTGTATGGATTGGTATTTTATAACTGGACCTTGGAACTGGTACAGGAATGTTATTTACCAAAGTGGTGTTCGACTTAGAATATAGAATATTACAACATAGTACAGGCCCTTTAGCCTAAGGTGTTATGCTGACCTTTAAACCTACTCCACAATCAATATATGTAACCCTCCATTTAATATTAAACAATATGTTTTTAAATGTCCCTAATGTATCTGTCTTTATCACACCCCAGCAGTGTTCCACACACTCACTGCCACTTTCTGTGTAGAAAGAAAAGCATATACCTCTAAGATTCTTCTAATCAGTTTAAAATTATGCCCCCTCTTATTAGCCATTTCCACCCTGGGAAAAAAGTCTCTAGCTGTCCACTCAAACTGTGCCTCTTATCATCATCTGTAGCTTTCCCTCTTGAGTGGTGTATCCTCCTGTCCTGGAAGTGAATCAGCTCTCCGTCATCAACACTGGGAATAAATCCAGCTAATCCCTACCTATCAACAGTCCCACCAGCACTGTAGTGGTTTGATACTTTGGGGAAACCATCATGTAGCAAGTAAGCACCAGCTTAACCAGTGATGTCCAGTTCCCCAAAATAGCATGTTAGAAAAAGGTCTAACTGAACGATTAGTAGACTGAGGGATAACAATTTTAGTCTTCACCCAAGAATGTACAATGCCTTTGGGCCACCAGTAAAGGATGCTATGTAGAGATGTGTGCTGCAATTCAGTGAGCTAAGGTGAAGTCATTGTGTAATCTGGTTTGAAAATTGACCTCGTGCTGCTCTTAGACGAAACAGACATTGGCAGTTTTGCTATGTGTCTGTTGAATTGTGCTCTGGCTGGAAGAAAACACCATTCCATGAAAATACGGTCTTCAGTCTATATTAGAGAATAGTGAGTGTCCTAATCACTGGATAATTTGCGTACCATGACCGCTTAACCTATCCTTTGGGCTGTGGGAGGAAACCAGAGGCCCCAGAGAAAACCCAAGCATTCCATGGGGTACAGATCACTTACACATGAAGCCGAGATTAAACTCCGAATTCTGAAGCCCCGAGCTGGAATCGTGTCACACTAACAGCTATGCTTCCATGGCACCCCTGTTGTGTCTTTGTTATCAGAAGTAAGTTTATTATCACTGGCATATGTTGTTAAACTTGTTTTGTGGCAGCAATACGGTGCAATACTTAAGTTACTATAAATTACATTAATACATATATTTTTAAAAAGTAGTGCAAAAAGAGAGCAAAATAGTGAGGTAGTGTTCATGGGTCCATGAATCTGATGGCTGAGGGGAAGAAGTTGTTCTTAAAATGTCTCTCTCTTCAGGCTCCTATACCCCCTTGATGGTAAAAATGAGAAGAGGGCATATCCTGGGTGATGGAGGTCCTTAATGATGGATACTGCCTTTCTGAGGCACTGACTTTGGAAAATGTCCTGGATGCTGGGGAGGCCAGTGTCCATGACAGTGCTGGCTGAGTTTACAGCTTCTGCAGCTTTTTCCAATCCTGTGCAATGGCCCTTCCAAACCACAAAATAAAATTAAATAAGTAATGGAAAAAGAGAGGAAAGATAGTGAAGTAGTGTTCATAGATTCATTGTCCGTTCAGAAAACTGATGGCAGAGGAAAAGAAACTGCTCCTAAAACATTGAGTGTGTCAATAGGAGCAGAATTAGGCCATTTGGCCCATTGAGTCTGCTCCACCATTTCATAACTGATCCAATTTTCCTCTCAGCCTCAATCTGCCTTCTCCCTGACCAATCAAGAATCTATCAACCTCTCCCTTAAATATACATAAAGACCTGGCCTCCACAGCCGCCTGTGGCAAAGAATTCCACAGATTCGCTACTCTCTGACAAGCCATTCAACCCTAGAATCATTTTTGTGAACCTCCTTTGAACTCTCTCCAGTTTTAGCACATCCTTTCTGAGATAAGGTGTCCAAAACTGCTCTCAGTGCTCCAAGTGAGGCCTCACCAGTGCTTTATAAAGTTTCAACATTATATCCTTGCTTTTATATTCTCGTCCTTGAATCCTAACATTGCTTTTGCCTTCCTCACCACAGACTCAACCTACAAATTAACCTTTTCGGAATCCTGCACAGGATTCTCAAGTCCATTTGCACTTCAGTTTTTTTTAATTTTATCTCCATTTAGAAAATAGTCAATTCTTTAATTTCTTCCACCACAGTGCATTTCCAAACACTCCGATTGTATTCCATCTGCCATTTCTTTGCCCATTCCCCTAATCTAAGTCTTTCTGCAGTCTCTCTACTTCCTCAAAACTACCTGCCCCTCCACCTATCTTCATATTGTCCGTTAACTTTTCAAGAAAGTCATCAATTCCATCATCAAAGTTATTAATATATAACGTAAAGAGAATTAGTCCCAACACAGACCACTGTGGAACACCACAAGCCACCAGCAGCCATCCAGAAAAGACTGCCTTTATTCCCACATTTTGCCTCCTGCTAATCAGCCACTGCTTTATCCATGCCAGAATCTTTCCTATAATTCCATAGGCTCATAGCTTGTTAAGCAGCCTCATGTGTGGCACCTTGTCAAAAGCCTTCAGAAGACTTCAGGATTCTGTACCTCCTCCCTGATGGTAGCAATGGGAAGAGGGCATGTCCTACTGTAGATGTCCTGGATGTGAAGTTTAAATGCAATGCTCTGGGTTTGATTGGGACCGATTCTACTGCGGGCAACTCTTTGTAAAATCACAACTACCATGAGACTGTAGGTACTGTTTGAATCTGCTCTGTAGCTTGAGTTGAGTGGCCCCAGACAAGAATATGCTGGGTTTGGTTTGTCTTTTCCATTGTGGTTCGTGACAGAGGAGCCATTGCACTCTTTTCCCCACTGAGTGTTCTCTCTGCTTTGACCCTCAGGTGTGGTCTCTCTTTGACCTAATCCGTTACTCGGTGGGTGTCTGCAATCAGATTGCCTCTCATCTCCACATTAACATCTTCAAAATCAACTCCATCTCCTCCTCGCCAATCAGCTCCCAGGAGCGAAACCATCACGAGTGACTTAACCACTGTGCTTGCTGAAGCGACCCCAGGACATGACTGAGGAAATGTATATAGAGAAAAACATCAGAATGGAAGAAGTGAACAAATTATTAATTTATGGTTCAATCATTGTGTGCACTTTTTGTTTTTATTTAAGCCTCAGTTTCTGAATGAAGTCTAACTAGCACTCCTAAATAGGCGGACTGTGGAAAGAGCTGGCTTGCTGCTGCATGCATGACTCTCTGTAACGTGGGCAGGTCAGGAAGGGACCTGGTCTCATACAGGATGTAGAAGAGCACATGGGGTTTTGCTCAATCTTTTCCCACCTACTTGGCTGACTTTCCATTATGCGTGGGCTTATGCGTGAACTTAATTGAAGTCACTACTGTCTTGTGGAAGTCAGATGAGCCATATTGCAGGTAAGGACTGCGAGTGAGGGAATGGGGTTCCTTGTGCCAAGTGCCATCCTTGCTCCTGAGGTGAGTGAACTACAGACAGTACTTTACAAGAAAGCAAATTGTTTTGGCCATGTGATCTGGAGAATTTCCTTAAAATTTAAAGAGAAATGTCAGAAAAGACTGTACCTCCTGTGGGTTAAAGTTTTGCAATGCACTATTTTGTAATATGTGTCCTAATTACACCAGTAATACTGTATCGGATTCTGGTATTAACTGCTGAACCGTATGAAAGTGTGTAATTAATGGGGCCTTGTGTGTACTGTACTGGACTGCCAGTTTTAGGTTCAGTGTCATGTGACTGTTTAGTGTGCAATGCTTTGTCTTTTTTTACACGTCAACATGTAAAGGAGTAAATAGCCACAAAAGTGCTTTCACTTTCAAAAAATAAAAGTCACCCCACAAGAGCGAGGCTGCAGCTTCCTGACTTACTCAGAATGCCATTTCCTGTGAATCATTAACTTTCCAAACTAGCCTTCACCTTGTGCCATCACCAAGAGGAACAAGACAGTAATCTTCACAGAGGGTCCTGCCCTGAACAGCTTCTCTTTAGGGGAATTCTTCAAACGAATCAAGTCACTTCACAGGACATCAAACTAAGAGAGGCTGTTTCTCTTGGTCTGAAATCCTGTGAAGTGACTTCATGCAGAATGATTTATTGGCCTAAATAGTACTGGAAATGTGCACAGTATCCTCAGTGCCTAGAGTTGTAGGCAAAGAGAATTACTTGCTGGACAGGTGCTGGATTTGACCCGATTCCTTGCACCTGCTTACTGCCCGTCAAGTAATAGCGTACTTCATACTGAAGTGCTCTTTCCTCCATGTGGGTAATGAGTCAGTACCTTTCTATAATAAAATGATCTCCACAATGAGGGTGTAGTTCATCTCCTGTTGCAGAATATAGTCTGCCTCCCAAGCCTGGGTGGGTCCATGTTTACACCACAGCTGAGAACAAGCCTGGCCTTCAACTATTTTGGTAGTTGTCCAGTTTCAGACCGCTCACTCATACTTACACTGCTGTGAGTAATACATATTTTTTCCATTCTGAAATAGACGCTGAATTTAACATAGGATTTTAGATGGATCACATGGTTTCTTAGTTTCAGTACACACTGCACAATGGCTTGGTTAACTTTTCTAACTTTGAGTATTTCCAGTTATTTAGCTGAGTGGTTCATGGAGAGGCGACTCAGATGGATTTGTGTTGTACATCAGAGATCAATACCCTATGTCCTCCTTTGGCTGTTGGCTGTGGGAAAAAAAGAGCAGAATGTGACCTGATTATTGTTGTGTCTTGTACATAGTTTCAGTGCGACAGTTGGTAACTGTATCTTCATTGGCATCTACTAACAATTCCAATCTTCTCTGGTGCTTGAGGGTCTGGGGTACCACTATGATCAAACGTGGTGGCTTAGTGCTTAATCTAGCCTGCTTCTGTTTCCTGTAGCAGAGGATTGCTGCTGTAATCTGTTCCTGTGCATATGTAACAACTTTTCCTGAGAGATACACTGCTAAATGTCATTTTACGTAGTTTCTTCTAGAAAATGCAGACAGGACGATCAAAATAGCAATAGATGGAATCAAAATTTTCACCTCTTGTACTGGCGCCTTACAAGTCTGAATATCAGATAGTAACAAGGACCCATTTCCCCATCAAATTTGAACTGTTAGGATGCTAGCTTTGCCAGTAATAACAGACAGCTTTTTTTTTGCATTATGTAATTATTTTAGTAAATATACACCATAAGTTTTGGTCCAATTTTTTTTGGCATACAAAGCTCCTGGTATTATGGATAATACAGGGTTTGTAGATGAGTACTGTATTGATCTTTGAAGTGAACTCTTGAGTCTGAAGCAAATTTTAAATAACATTAAATGATTAAAGACACATCAGATCTCTGAAAAATTGTTTCAAAATGATTTTGCATCCTGAACAGTGGGGAAAGAAGGCTCCTGAGCACTCAAAGCCCTTTCACACATGAAAATTCCCAAACTATGGAGCAATCTGGAACTACTTGTACTCATAGCACTGAAGCCATATAGTGTTTGTTATCATCAGTCTGTTGCAACAACAAGTATTACAAATGGATCTGTGGCAGTATTTCTCAAGCGTATGGATCGGAATGGGTGTGGGGATTGTGGATATGGACGTCTGCTCACATTTTGTGCACTGAGAACATTTCAGAAGGGATCTCTTTGTCCGCAGTGAAAGTGAGATGTGGACCTCACTAGCCCACCATCTCTAAACACATTTCCAAATGCTAGACATGATTAACGGAATGATCTAAAGCATCTGTTGACTTTGCCCCTTTTTCTTGGGCCCCTGTTTCTGAAAAAGTTGTAACTGGAAAATTCCATGAATAGCTGGAATAATCTGCTGTTTGGGACAGGTAATCTAGTCAACATATTTTCTTATTGAGCACCCCCATTCACCTGGAGCAACAGGATCTAATGGCAATATAATTGTTTTGCACAAACCTTGGTTGTTTATGAGAATACATAAAGCTTCACCTAATTTTGCCTTTAGTGGACTGAGCCTCTTGATTTTATTCTTGTAACCTTTCTAAATAAGTGCTGATGTAAATAAAGATTGCTTTATTCATGATAGATGTGTATGTTGTGGTCATTCTGTTTTTGTTTTGGTTCATAACATGGTGGTGTCTCCTCAATGGCATTGCTTGCCTATAAGCAGCCCTATCCTGTCTTTGCCTCCACGTTTGTGGTTTACAGCAGGGGTCCCCAACCTTTTTTGCACCGCGGACCGGTTTAATATTGTCAATAATCTTACGGGGGGCGGGGGGGGGGGTGTTCAAATTCAACAGTGCGTGACAGGAAATGAGGAAAGGTGCAGCTGACTCATATCGTTTCCTCACCCGGTGGTTGGGGACCACTGGTTTACAGTGCTTCAGTCTGTCTCATCATAGAAAAGCACAGTAGAGGCCCTTTGACCTACGATGTGTTGACCTTTCAACCTGCTCCAAGATCAATCTAACCCTTCCCTCCATTTTTCTATCATCCATGTGCCTATATAAGTGTTTCTTAAATGTTCCTAATACACCTGCCTCTACCACCACCCCTGACAGTGCATTCTACATACCCCTCCGCTCAATACTTTCCTCCAATCACATTAAAATTATATGCGCTCATATCAACCATTTCTAACCTGGGAAAATGTCTCTGGCTGTCCACTTGATCTATGCCTCTTATAATCTTACACAGTTCTATCAAGTTATCTCCCATTCTCCTTCACTCCAAAGAGAAAAGCCCCAGTTCACTCAACCTATCCACAAAAGATATGCTTTCTAATCCACAAACACGAGGAAATCTGCAGATGCTGGAAATTCAAGCAACACACACAAAAAATGCTGGTGAACGCATTTCGACAAAGGGTCTCGGCCTGAAATATCGACTGTACCTCTTCCTATAGATGCTGCCTGGCCTGCTGCGTTCACCAGCATTTTTTGTGTGTGTTGCTTTCTAATCCAAGCAGCATCCTAGTACATCTCCTCTACACCTTCTAAAGCCTCCACATCCTCTATAATGAGGCAATCGGACTGTTCACAATACTCCGTGTGGTCTAATCACTATTCTCTGAAATAGTATTAATCAGCTACCCAGGCTTCAACTGATCATAGTGCATGATTGTTAATGACTGCTGTATAACTGAGAATGGCTAATAAATGTGACCTGGGTTCAATTCCCTCTGCTGTCTGAAGAATTTGTACATTCTCCCCACGATCATATGGGTTTCCCCAAGGTACTCTGGCTATCTCCCACATTCCAAAACCGTATGGGTAAGTGAGTTGTGGGCATTCTATATTGGCACTGAAAGTGTAGTGACACTTGTGGACTGACCTCAGCACAATTCTCAGACTGTGTTTGTCATTGATATAAAAGCAGTGCATTTCACTGTATGTTTTGTGCATGTGACAAAGCTAATCTTTTCTAATGTAAATGTAGCTGCGCCTGTGGAACCAGAATTCAATTGGGAATTCTGCATCATTTCACTATTAGCCACTTCCTTTCCATCAGGTTGTCACCTATTCCCAGCGGCTATAACCAGGATATGTGGCTTCCATACAAAGGCCTCTGCCTTTTCCAATCTATTTGAGACAAGGTGCCCAGTGGATCTGTAGGTAATGCACCTGTTTTTTGGTTCCAGTAACATGGGCTTGATTCTAAGTTTGGCTGCAATTGTATGGAGTGTGATCTCCCCGTGTGGATATCCTGCAGTTCAGACTTCTTCCCACATCCCAAAGATGTTGTTTGGTTGGTTAATTGGCACTTAAATTATCCCAGGGCAAGAGGGGAGCAACATGGTCATATCCATTAAGATACAGAACAGTATTAGGCCATTCTACCCAGAAAACTTAGGCACATACGCGATAGAAAAATGGAGAGTTATGTGAGGGAAGGATTAGGTTGATCTTGAAGTAAGTTAAAGGGTTAGTACAATAAAGTGGGCTGAAGGGCCTGTACGTTCTATGTTCAAAGTATACCATATACTACCTTGAGATTCATTTTAATGCGGGCATTCACAGTACAAAGAAACAATAGAATTAATGAATAAGTGAACATGAAGACGGACAAACAACCGATGTAGAAAAGACAAGTTTAAAAAAAAGCAAAGTAATAAATAGATCATTTTGAGGAGATGAGTTAGAGTCCTTGAAAGTGAGTCCTTAGCTTGTCTATGAGTCTGCTCCACCATTAAATCATGGCTGATTTATCCCTCTTAGCCTTATTCTCTTGCTTGCTTTCTCCCCGTAACCTGTAGTAACAGGGTTACTAATCAAGAGCCTATCAAACTCTGTTTTAAATATAATCATATATAGGTGACATTAGGTTAAGGCAAATAATTGAGGGAGAAAATGCCATTGGACAGACTTGATGGCCAAAGAAAGCCTCCAGTATTTCATAGAAATGAAAGCAAGATGATGTTGTGGAAGGCAATAAATTAATGGGATCCTTACACATATCAACATCAGGCTATGATCTTGTGGTGTTAGCAGCTTGCAGTGACTCTGATGTATTATTTGAATAGGGGCCATCAGATTGCTTAACTCTTACCTATATATTTGAATGCAATGTTTCTTGTCTATGGTATAAAATATCAGAATCCAATAAGCACTGCCTTTACAATGAAAGAGATGTTGTTTGTATAAACATGGAAATTTTTGACCTTGGTTTTGGTCTAGTGTAGGGGTTCCCAACCTGGGGTCCACGGACCCCTTGCTTAATGGTATTGGTCCACGTTAAAAAAAAGTTGGAACGCCCTGGTCTGATGGAAACCTGGTGTGTATGTAATACCCTGGGAAAGGTTTCACTGCTAATGTAATGGTTTTTCTACAGCAGCAGTGTTTGGGTTATGGCTAGAAATAACGGGGGCTTTGGAATGTGCACCATCCAGTGAAGGGAGTGGGTTTTCTTCTCGTGTTCCTGAGAACAAAGTGATCTGGGTCTTTTGTTCGGCAACAGCTGAAGAAAGAAGACGCCTGAAAGAAAAGGGTGTGGACTTGGAGTGGGGCCAGGAGTCGACGAAGCCCAGGGAAATCGATGGAGGACCAACGGAAGGGAAGCCGTGATCTCCAACATGTGCACATTAGACTGTTTCATTAAAATGGACCTTTTTTACTTTACTAAATGGGCCTTTAGTTAAATTTAAAAAATTATAAAGCTAAATCAGATAATTGCATATGGTGTACTGTCTGTTATTTCGTGGTATTGATTTGTAACAGGGTAATATCACACAGCATCCACACAAACAGGAGGTTTTGCACCTCAGATTCCACACATTTGGTGGGGCCAGAGACTGTCTTCTATAGACTAACGCCGCCAGCCAAACCTGAGGGTTACATGTAAAAGATGGCAATTCTACTAAAGTCAGGGACAAGGTGGGGAAATCTTAAATTCTGGGTCGAAGCCTAGGTGGTTTCTTACAACCTACCTTTTTTTAACAATGATTTTGCTGCTCTGTCCTGTGTTTTCTTAAATAGCTTAATGTGAGATTTTATTTGTATTAATGCAACTAAAACAAATTCGGTGCAGAATAGGCTACTTGCCTATTCAAGCCTGTATTCCTGTTAAGCTTGTTTGGCCATAGCTGTTTTGATTTTAATCTCTATTCAGCATTCATGTCCACATTCATCCACTTCATCCACTTGCTTTTCAAATATCCACTCACCTCTGCCTTAATATTTCAAGATATTCTCTCCACTCCTCTTTGGGAGAAAAATTTTTGCCTTGTCTCTCTCAGGTCTCTTTTTAAATTCTGATTCTTAGTTCAAACTTCTCCATGTGAGGAAACATCCTCTCAACACAAGATTCAGCAGAAGATGGAAATCCAGAGTAACGCACAAAATGCTGGAGGAACTCAGCATGTCAGTTAGTATCTATGGTAATGAATAAACAGTCAATATTTTGGGCAAAGACCATTCAGGATGGAAAGAATGGGGGAAGATGCCAGAATATAAAGGTGGAAGGAGAGGAAGCAGGACCAGCTAGAAGATGATAGGTGAAG
Source organism: Mobula birostris (assembly GCF_030028105.1). Classification (NCBI taxonomy): domain Eukaryota; kingdom Metazoa; phylum Chordata; class Chondrichthyes; order Myliobatiformes; family Myliobatidae; genus Mobula; species Mobula birostris. Next base: position 48,576,509 of record NC_092383.1, on the reverse strand, counting down.
CCAGATGAGTGAGAAAGGTAAAGGGGTGGAGGAGAACTGTGATAGGAGAGGAGAGTAGATCATCAGAGAAAGGGAAGAAGGAGGGGCACCAAGGGGAAACTACATCTTGGTCAGGCCCCTGATCAAAGTATTTTACACATTTAATGCAACTGAACAATAATGATACACAGGGCAGGCTAGGAAGAAAACATAACTGTTAACCAAGTGGCAGAGTAAAAGATGTTTTATTCTGGTTAACAATTTCAACATAATGACTTGGTATTGAAGAGAAGGCAGATTTATACAGATTTATACATACTGAGAAGGCAGATTTATAACCAAGCTTTGAGATAACAAACGAAGATTGAGAAATTTTGAACTTTGAGATTATAACAATAAACTGAGATTGTTGCAGCAACCTGAAAAAGCTATTAATGTAAAATGGCCACTGAGCACTGTGGAGGATGGGTATCCACTGAACGACATCACATCAGCATGGACTGTAGGGACTTGCGCACTGTGGCCATCTCCTGTTGTTGCTGTACGTTAGAGCAAAGAGAGAGCTTGTTACAATGTATTTTGAATCCTAAAGAAACAATAAACTGCACTCAGTGGCCACTTTATTAGGTACACCTGCTCATTAATGCAAACATCTAATCAGCTATTCATGGCAGCAACTCAATCATTAAAGCATTCAGACATGGTCAAGAGGTTCAGTTGTTGTTCAGACCAAACATCAGAATGGGGAAGAAATGTCATCTCAATGATTTTGACCATGGGATAATTGTTGGTGCCAGACAGGTGCTTTGAGTATCTCAGAAACTGCTGATCTGGGGTTTTCACACATAACAGTTTCTAGAGTTTACAGAGAATGGTGCAAAAAAAAAACAAAAAAAAAATCCAGTGAGTGGCAGTTGTGTGTGTGAAAATGCCTCGTTATAAAGAGAAAGGTTAGAAGATAATGGCCAGACTGGTTCAAGCTGACAGGATGGCAACAGTAATTCAAATAATCACACGTGGTGTGCAAAGAGCATCTCTGAATACACATATTGAACCATGAAGTGGCTGGGTTACAGCAGCAGAAAACTGCACCAGGTTCCACTCCTGTATCTAATAGAGTGCCACTGTTGTGAAGAATTGTGTACTACTTCTCTTACAGTCTATCCCTGGACCTTTGAAGAGTTAAGCATAGCACTCCAATTTCCAGTCAAAAGGAAACGCTAGTTGTCAGAGAAAGTTAGGAGTTGTCATTTCTTCAGATTAATGATGTAAATTGATTTTAGACCATTAGACCATAATACATCGGAGCAGAATTAGGCTATCTGGCTCATCGAGTCTGCTCCGCCATTAAATCATGGTTATTCTTTTCCTCTCCTCAACCCCAGTTCCCGGCCTTCTCCCCATAACCTTTGATGCCATTTCCAATCAAGAACCTATCAATCTCTGCCTTAAATACACCCAATGACCTGGCCTCCACAGCTGCATACAGCAACACGTTTCACAAATTCACCACCCTTTGGCTAAAGAAATTTCTCCGCATCGCTCTTGAAAGGACGCCCCTCTATCTTGAGGCTGTACCCTCTTGTGTGCACACATTTTGCGTGTTTTCAATTTTAAAGAAACGTTACCTTCATATTTATGGGTCGGTTATTTTATTAGATATTTGTGGATGTTAGCCATTTACAGATGGTCTAAAGCCATGATGAATGCCAGTGAGCTTGGGCACAGAGCTTCATTCTCTGTGTTAGACTGCAAGTCTATAAGATACAGGAGCAGGATTAGGTCATTTGGCCCACTGATCCTGCTCCCCCAATTTCCTCAGTGCCAATATCCTGCCTTCTCCTTGTATCCCTTCATGTCCCAACCACTCAAGAATCTATCAGCCTCTTCCTTAAATATACATAAAGACTTGGCCTCCACAGCTAACCCTGGCAATGAATTCCACAGATTCACCATTCCCTGGCTAAAGAAATTCCTCCTCATCTCCGTTTTAAAAGGACACCCCTCTATTCTGAGGCTGGGTCCTTGGTCTTAAGACTCTCCCACCACAGGAAACATCCTCTCCACATCCACTCTATCAAGGCCTTTCACCACTCGATAGGTTTCAATGAGGTCACTCCTCATTCTTCTGAATTCTGGTGAATACAGGCCCAGAGCCACCAAATTCTCTTCTTATGACAAGCCATTCAACCCTGGAATAATTTTTGTGAACCTCCTTTGAACCCTCTCTGGTTTCAGCACATTCATTCTAAGGGGCCCAAAATTGCTCACAATACTGCAAGTGACGCCTCACCAGTTTATGAAGTTTCAACATGATATCCTTGCTCTTATATTCTAGTCCTCTTGAAATGAATGCTAACATTGCATTTGCCTTCCTCACCACACACTTGACCTGCAAATTAACCTTTAGGGAATACTGCATAAGGCCTCTCAAATCCCTTTGCACCTCCGTTTTTTGTATTTTCTCTCCATTTGGAAAACAGTCAGTTCTTTCATTTCTTCTAACAATGTGCATGATCATACACTTCCTGACTGTATTCTGTCTGTAAGTCCTTCTGTAGCCTCTCTACTTGCCCCTCCACCTATCTTCATATTGTTTGTAAACTTTGCAACAAAGCCATCAACTCCATCATCCAAATCATTGAGGTATAACATAAAAAGAATCAGTCCCAACACAGACCTCTGTGGAACACCACTAGTCACTGGCAGCCAGCCAGAAAAGGCTCCCTTTATTCTCACTCTTTGCCTCCAGCCAATCTGTCACTGCTTTATCCATGCTAGAATATTTCCTGTAATACCATGAGTATGTAGCTTGTTAAGGAACCTTATTTGTGGCACCATGTGTGTCCTTCTGAAAATCCAAGTACACAACATCAACCACTTCTCCTGTGTCTGTCCTGCTTATTATTTCTTCAAAGATATCCAACAGATTTGTCAGGCAAGCTTTTCCCTTAGGGAAACCATGCTGACTATGACCTCATGTGCCTCCAAGTATCCTGAGACCTCATCCTTAATAATCGAACATCTTCCCAACCACTGAGGTCAGACTAACTGGACTATAGCTTCCATTCTTCTATCTCTCTCCCTTCATGAAGAGTGAAGTGACATTTGCAATTTTCCAGTCTTCCGGAACCACTCCAGACTAGTGATTCTTGAAAGATTATTACTAATGTCTCCACATCTTTCAAAGCTCTGGGGTGTACATCATCTAGTCCAGGTGACTTACCTACCTTCAAACCTTTCAGTGTCCCCAAGGACCTTCTCTCTAGTTATGGTAGCTTCATCTGACACTTGAAAGTTCTGCCATACTGTTAGTGTCTTCCACAGTGAAGTCATTCTCTCTGTTGTGTTATACCTGAGGCCATACCAGAGTAAATGGCATGGACCAGAGGCAGGCAGTCGACTAATGTGGGCTGCTTGAAGGTTTGCTTCATGTGGTACTGCAACCAAGGAAATGTCCAACCGACAATCATGCTTCAAGGACAACTCCCTTTGATTTCTAGTGTGCTTTTATTCCTCAATAACGATGAGCTATGAGAATATCACAAGTGGTTTATAGCTTCATCATAATATGTATGACTTTTTCATTATAATATGTACACAGTGTGGCTTTTTCATATGGTAGCAGATCTACTTAATGCTCTTAAATATGATAAGCCAACAAGAATATCATGAGTTGGTTCATAGCTTCATTATCCTATCGCCTACTTACACTTAGAAAGTGCTACATTCAGTTACGAAGTCAGTAATAGAAACAGACACTGTGCTAAGTAGCAGGGAAGAATTGGATAAGTGCCTAGAGTGGGAAATCTTCCACAGTAGGGGAAGGAGCTGTGAATTGAGTCTAATTAACCTGGGTGAAAACACACAGGACAAGCCTGCAGAGAACTACCCATGCTATTTCAGTCTGTGTGTGAAAATTAGCAGGACTGCACTATATAATAGCGTACTCAATAACCTATGTGCTTACTTTCCCATCAGTATTACGCAACTTACGGTGTCCATTAAAATTCGTTTCTGAAAGAGTGCCATCTCCTTGCGAAGCTCGCTCTGCACGGCTGACTGCTGTTCAGTGTGGGTTTTCTCCAGCTCCTCCAAGTTCTAGGAGTAACATTAAATCCACCATTAATCCGTCTCAGTCATTGTCAGCAAAACAAAAGAGCAGATTATTGACTAGAGGAGGAGGAATCTAGAGGTCCTCATTAGGACATCAGAGGTGCAGAGGGTCAGGAACTTTAACTCCTTAGTGCTATCTGTGGAATCCGTTGCCACAAGTGGCTGTTTAGGCCAAGTCACTGGGTATATTTAAGACAGAGGTTGATAGATTCTTGATTAGTCAGGGCATGAAGAAATAGGGGGAGAAGGCAGAAAATAGGGGCTGAGAGGGTAAATGGATCAGCAGATGGTAAATGACAGAGCAGACTTGATGGGCCAATTGCCTACTTCTATTCCTACATCTTATGGTTATCATTTCAGAGGATCTGTCCGGGGTGTAAGATAAGTGCCATCACAAATAACGCTTCTACTTTCTTAGAAGTGTGAGTAGATCTGGCACGAGACTTGGTTGCAGGAGGGGCAGTACAGGCAACTCAATATACTGAGTTTCCGTTGTTTTAGATGCGACTGAGTGGGAGGGATGAAGTTACTAGTCAGGGAAAATGTCACAGCAGTGCTCAGTCAGGACAGATTGGAGAACCTGTCTACTGAGGGTTTATTGATAGAACTGAGGAATAAGAAAGGCATGACCACATTAATGGGGCTATATTATATTTCACCCAACAGACCATGAGACTTAGAGGAACAAATCTGTAGCGAGATCATAAACCACTGCAAGAAGCATAAGGTTACTATTTAGGTGATTTTAACTTTTCACGTATTGACTGGGACTCCATACTGTAAAAGGACTAGACGTGATGAAGTTTGTCAAATGTGTTCAGGAAAGTTCCATTAATCAGTACATAGAAGTCCCACAAGACAGTCATAGTGTCATAGGAAAGTACAGCAGAGAAACTGGTCCTTTGGCCTACTAAGTCCATGCTGAACCATTTAAAGTCTACCCTCATTGACCTGCACCTCCATACCTGGACCATAGCCCTCCATATCCCTACCATTCATGTACCTATCCAAACTTCTCTTAAACATTGAAGTTGAGCTTGCAAGTACCGCTATGCTGGCAGTTCGTTACACACTCACATGACCCTCTGAGTGAAGAAGTTTTTCCTCATGTTCCACTTAAATTTTTCACCTTACACCCTTAACCCATGATCTCTGGTTGTAGTCCCGCCCAGCCTCAGTGGAAGAAGCCTGCTTGCATTTACTCTATCTATGCCTCTCATAATTTTATAGATGACTAGAGACCTGTGGCTAGTGGAGTGCCACAGGAATTGGTCTGCTGCTGTTTGTCATCTACTGTATATCAATGATCTGGATGATGATGTGCAAATTTGCAGATGACACCAAGATTAGGGGTGTAGTGGACAGCAAGACTATCAGAGTTTGCAACATGATCTGGATCAGCAGGAAAAATGGGCTGAAATATGGCAGATGAAATTTAATGCAGACAAGTGCAAGGTGTTGCACTGCAGTAGGACCAACCAGAGTAGGTCTTACATAGTGAATGGTAGGGCATTGAGGAGTGTGGTAGAACAAAGGAATCTGTGAATACAGGTCCATAATTCTTCGAAGGTGTTGTCACAGGTGGATAGGGTCCTAAAGATAGCCTTTGGCATATTGGCCTTTACAAATCGAACTATTAAGTACAGTCCTGCATTACAGTCTTGAAGTGTCTCAGTACAAAATATCGACTGTACTCTTTTCCATAGATGCTGCCCGACCTGCTGAGTTCCTCCAGCATTTTGTCTGTATAATTAAGCACAGGAAATGGGATGTTATGTTGAAATTGTATAAAACATTGGTGAGGCCTAATTTGGAGTATTGTATGCAGTTTTGGTCACCAACCTACAGGAAAGATGTGAATAAGGTTGGATGTTGCTGGGACTGGAGGACCTGAGTTATAAGGAGAGATTGAATAGGTTGGGACTTTATGGCTTGGAATGTAAAAGATTGAGGAGAGATTTGATAGAGGTATACAAAATTATGAGGAGTTTAGATGGAGTAAATGGAAGCAGGTTTTTTCCACTGAGGTTAGGTTGGCCTACAACTAGGGGTCCTGGGTGATGGGTGAAAAGTGCAATATTTAAGTGGAACATGAGGGGAAGCATCTTCACTCAGAGGGTTGAGAGAGTGTGTACTGACCTGCCAGCGTAAGCTGTGCCTGTAAGCTTATTTTCAATGTTTAAGAGAAGTTTGGATTGGTACATGGATGCCAGGGGTATGGAAGGCTACGGTCTGGGTGCAGGTCTATGGGACTAGACAGTTTAAATGGTTCGTCACAGACTAGATGGGCCAAAGGGCCTATGTTGTACTTTCCTATGACCCTATATCATCTAAAATGTTTGCAAACTTCTACAAAAGTCCCACAGATGAAGTTCTTAAATAACAGGAGTAGGCAACCGTGGTTGATGCGGGAAGTTAAAGACTGCATAAAAATCAAGGAGAGGGCATATTAGGTAGCAAAAGTAGGAAGGTGGATGATTGGGAAGCTTTTAAAATCCAACAAAAGGCAACTAAAAAAGCTAAAAGAAGGGAAAAGATTAAATATGAAGGCAAACTAGCCAATAATATAAAGTAGGATACTGTAAGTATTTTCAGTTAAATAAAAAGTAGGTGAGAGTTGATATTGGACCACTGGATGCTGGTAAGGTAGTAATGGGGGATAAAGAAGTTACAGATAAAATTAATGAGTACTTTGCATCAGTCTTCACTGTGGTAGATACTAGCAGTGTGCCAGAGGTCCATGAGTGTCAGGGAGCACGAGTGAGTGCCATTGACATTACAAAGGATAAAGTGCTAAGCAAACCAAAGGTCTTCAGGTGGATAGGTCACCCAGACCACATGGACTTTTTGTAGCCTTTTGTATTCCTGGACATAGGTATTTCCGTACCAGGCCATGATGCAAGCAGTCAAGATAAGTCTTACATCATAAGACATAGGAGTAGAATTAGGCCATTCAGCTCATCGAAACTACTCCACCATTCCATCATGGTCACACTCACAACACGCTGGAGGAACTCAGCAGATCGGGCAGCATCCGTGGAAAACAATCAGTCGACGTTTCAGGCCAGAACCCTTCGTCAGGACTGTGGAGGGAAGGGGCAGAGACCCTATAAAGAAGGTGGGGGAGGGTGGGAAGGAGAAGGCTGGTAGGTCCAGGTGAAAAGCCAGTAAGGGGAAAGACGAAGGGGTGGGGGAGGGGAAGCAGGGAGGTGATATGCAGGAAAGGTGGAGAAGGAATAGGGGAAAATACAATGGGTAGTAGAAGGAGGCGAGGTGATAGGCAGCTGGGGGAGGGGGCAGAGTGAAATAGGGATAGAGGAAGGGAGGAGGAGGGAATTACCGGAAGTTGGAGAATTCTATGTTCATACCAAGGGGCTGGAGACTACCTAGACGGTACAATAGACAATAAGTGCAGGAGTAGGCCATTCAGCCCTTCGAGCCAGCACCACCATTCACTGTGATCATGGCTGATCATCCACTATCAGTATCCAGTTCCTGCCTTATCCCCATAACCTTTGATTCTGCTATCTTTAAGAGCTCTATCCATGTCTGTTTTGAAAGCATCCAGAGACTTGGCCTCCACAGCCTTCTGAGGCAGAGCATTCCATATATCCACCACTCTCTGGGTGAAAAAGTTTTTCCTCAACTCCGTTCTAAATGGCCTACCCCTAATTCTTAAACTGTGGCCTCTGGTTCTGGACTCACCCATCAGCGGGAACATGCTTCCTGCCTCCAGCATGTCCAATCCCTTAATAATCTTATGCTGCACTCCTTCAATTGCAAGAATATCCCTCCTCAAATTTGGAGACCAAAAATGCACACAGTACTCCAGGTATGGTCTCACCAGGGCCCTGTACAGCTGCAGAAGGACCTCTTTGCTCTTATACTCAATTCCCCTTGTTATGAAGGCCAGCATGCGATTAGCTTTTTTCACTGCCTGCTGTACTTGCATGCTTGCTTTCAGTGACTGATGTACAAGAACACCTAGATCTCGTTGTGCTTCCCCTTTTCCTAACTTCACTCCATTTAGATAATAACCTGCTTTCCCGTTCTTACCACCAAAGTGGATTACCTCACATTTATCCATCAGCCTTCTCCTTCCTACCCTCCCCCAACTTCTTCATAGGGCTTCTGCCCCTTCCCTCCACAGTCCTGATGAAGGGTTCTGGCCCGAAACGTCGAGTGATCGTTTTCCACGGATGCTGCCCGACCTGCTGAGTTCCTCCAGCATGTTGTGAGTGTTGCTTTGATCCCAGCATCTGCAGATTATTTTGTGTTTACAATTCCATCATGGTCGATCACTGGAAAAACCTTCCCCATCATTGAGCAAATCTACAAAGAGTGCTGCCACAAGGAAGCAAGTTCCATCATCAAGGACCCCCACTATCCAGGCCATGCTGTCTTCTTACTACTGCAGGAAGAGGTACAGGAGCCTTGGGTCCCACCAGGTTAAGGAACAGTTACTTTCCTTCAACCATCAGTCTCCTGAACCAGTGTGGGTAGCTTCACTCACTGCAACTCTGAACTGATCTCACAACCTACAGACTCACCTTCAAAGACCATACAACTCAACTCAATATTATTTATCTAGTTTTTAATTAATTGCACAATTTGTCTTCTTTTACATATTGTATTTTGTTAATCTTTGTTTATACTTTTCATAATTTCTAATGTATTTCTTTATTACAAATCATAACAGAAATAAAAGCAAAATAAGCCTCTTTTCCTACCCTCCCACCCACGTACACCTCACTGGGCCTCTAGTCCTTATCCCTGGACTCTCAGACATCAAACCTCCAAACTACAGTCACAGACCAAGACTCATCCTTTGGGCCTCTACCTCCGGACTTACCTTTCCAGCTTTCTACCTTTGGGCTACTGAGTTCTGGACTTTGACCTTCAGCTTTGCCCTCTGGACTTCGCTGATCTCTTGGTATTGAGCCCAGGGTGTGCCAATCACAGGTCTGACCTTTGGGCCTCAATCCCAGGAATTGCCAGTCATGAGTTTGACACCTCCACAATCGCTTATCTTTGACCTTTGACAATGGTGCAATTTGGGTCTTGACTTCTGATCCTGTGACCTGGGAGGAATTGAGGGGGGTTCAGTAGCTCTTATGACTGCTGCCTACATAGACCCCCAACTCAGGATTCGCTGATCTAGGGATCAATGGTCTCCTCAGTGGCAATGACCTGACCTCCAGAATCGCTGACCTTTGACCACAGAGCATTCCAACACAGGATTTTCATTCTCCCTCATATCTATCCCCAGACCCTAAGTGGACCCCTAACTCCCCATGCTGTCCACAAAATCATTCCTATAAACTTAAAAACAAAGCAAGATAAAAGTCCTCACTCCAAGTGCAATCTCAATTAAGGCAGGGGCAGACACAGGAGACACACAAGGACCTGGACCACAATGAGAAATTCCAGAGATTTTGATTATTTTGTCTACATCTTTGGAAAACAAGAAGTAGAGATACTTCAAGGCAAAAGAGACTGTGGACACTGGGCCTGGAGAGAAAAAAAAAATCAGGATGCTCAAAGAACTCTCAGGTCAAGCAGCATCTGCGCAAGGTGTAAGTTAACGCTGTAGATTGAAATTGTGCACAATGATGGAGAGAAAATACACATATACAGATTGGCTTTATTTCTCACATGTACATTGAAACATATAGTGAAATACATCATTTGAGTCAGCCCACAAGTGTCACCACACTTACGGCACCAACATAGAATATCCACTACTCACTAACTCTAACCCATGTGATTTTGGAATGTGTGAGGAAACTGGAACACCTGGAGGAAACTCGCACGGAGAGCATACAAACTCCTTACTGGGTGAGGCAGTAATTGATCAGTAATCACTGGCGCTGTAAATCGATTGCACTAACCGCTACACTGGTAGATGATAGGTCGGTGGATGGAAAGACTTCACATTGTTGTCTATTGGTCTCTGCACAGCCTTACCAATACTGCCGGGGTATGAGAAGCAGGGAAACTCTAATCCGGAACTGGGAGATGAGCTGGAGGAAGAAGGCTGCAACTAATGAGGAAGAGCTTGCTCAACATCAACAGCCTCATCTCCCAGTGAATTAAAGAAGGCAGTTTTAGCAGCAGAGATAAAGAGCCCCCTAAAGTAACGACCTTCCTGAGCAGTCTGTGACACATAACACCCTAAGAAAAACAAGTGATTCCTCCTGACTACAATGCTTAACATAGAACATATATTACAGCACAGTAATGTATGGCTCTTTGGCCCATGATGTTATGCCAACCTACTCCACGATCAATTTAATCCCTCCATTTTTCTATAATCCAATGTCCCCAATGTACTGTATCTGCCTCTACCGCCACCCCATCATCATCATCAAAGTATTTCCTCAATAATGAGCCAGGATTGATAAGGTGAAATTTAAAACCCCCTCAAATCACAATGTTCAGGTCTATCTGCACTGAATATTTATTTTTTCAAATTTAGCAATACAGTGGAGAATAGGCCCTTCAAACCAAGCCACCAGCATACCCTGATTTAACCCTTGTCTAATCACAGGACATTTTACAATGACCAACTAACCTATAAAACGCCACATCTTTGGACTGTGGGGGGAAACCCACACATTCTACAGGGAGGATGTACACACTCCTTACAGAGGACACCAGTATGGAACTCTGGTGTCCCAAGCCATAACAGCATCACACTGCTATGTTACCATGGCACCCCATATATACACATGGACAATTCCTCAGTGCTGTTATGTGAGCTATAGCCTTTGCACAACACATATTTTCCTTAGATTGTCTCCACTTTTCTCATTTCAACTCCCTTGCCCTTGGCACTGCTCCTCAATATTGACAGCTAGTTAGCAATGTAAAGGCTAAACATTGAAAAATAAACTCAGTAGCCACTTTATGAGGTACCTCCTGTCCCTAATAAAATGCCCATTGAGTGTACGTTCATAGTTTTCTGCTGCTGTAGCACATCCACTACAAGGTTCAACATGTCAGAGATGCTCTTCTGCACACTGTTGTAACGCATGGTTATCTATTGCCTTCCTATCAGCTTGAACCAGTCTGGCCATTCTACTCTGATCTCTCTCATTATAACAAGGCGTTTTCACCCACAGAACTGCCACTCACTGGATTTTACTTTTGTTTTTCGCACCATTCTCTGTAAACTCTAGAGACTGTTTTGCATGAAAATCCCAGATCAGCAGTTTCTGAGATACTCAAACCACCCCGTCTAGCACATTCCACCGTCAGTCACTTCTTCCCCATTTTAATGTTTGGTCTAAACAACAAATGAACCTTTTGACCATGTCTGCATGCATTTATGTATTGAGTTGCTCCCAAATGACTGGCTGATAGATATTTGCATTAACAAGCAGGTGTCAGGTGACTAAAAAAAGGTGGCAAAGGTATTTATCAGGCACAGTTGGCATAGGTAAGCTTAAGGCAAACAAAACTTGGGGCAGACTTGACCTTTGGGCTGTTACTTCCAGACTTGTTGACTTCAGTCTTCCACCTTTCGGGGTTTCTCTCTCCAGATTTGCCAAGTTCTGGATGTCAACTTTTGGCGTTCCCCCACCCCCGCCCAGAATTCACTGACCTCTGAACTTGCCAACCATTGGTTTGAGCTTCAGGTGACAACTCCAGGACCTGCCAATCACGGGTTTGCCCTTTGGGCCTTGATCGACGCAACCTCTTGACCATGGAGTGCTTTGGGCCTCAACTTCTGGACTTGCACAGACTTCTAATCCCAGTGGCCTATAGGTTCACCAGCCTTCATTTCTCCTACCTATACAGACCTCGGTCTCAGAATTCACCAACCTGGAAATCACTGGTCTCCTCAGGTTGGGAAACCTGAGTCTAAATGTCCTGTGACCAAGTAGTGCCTGTGGTTTTTGTGCTGACATCAGATGTACTTGCTACGTTTCAGTCACTATCACAAATCAGTTGTGTACATACATCTATTGATGCTTCTGAACACTTCAGTGATGTTCCTGGAATCATCGGGTGTTTCGGGTCTTTCAACATCATACAACCTCCTCCAGGTGACCCAGCCGGGGCTGATCAGACCCCAGCTTGTGTCCAGATGGCTAGCTACTTATGACTCCACGGCTCCCCTCTTTTGAGCCACAGCCATCTTGAGGCCCTCTCTGCCGCATCAGTGGTACTGCGGATGGCTCTCCTCTTCCTCTCTCCCTCGATGCCCAAAATGCTGAAGGCTCTAACTAAAGAACGGGCTACGAATCCCCTACAACCAACCTCCACTGGGAGACACCTCACTCTCCATCCAGCCTGCTGACAGTTGCTCACCAGTCCTGCGTACTTGGACAGCTTCCTTTCAAAGGCCTCCTCCAAGCTATCTTCCCATGGGACTGTCAGCTCCAGCAGCACTACTTGCTTAGTAGACTCAGACACTAGGACAATGTCTGGTTGCAGGGTGGTGGCTGCGATATGGTTGGGGAACTTCAGCTGCCCTTCAAGGTCCACCAACAGCTGCCAGTCCCTTGCAGAGATCAGAATGCCTGCAGATGTCCTTTTGGCAGGTATTGGCTGCTCCCCAGCTCTGACAAAGGCAATGGTCTGCTTGGAGGGTCGGGACCACTTCGCCCACTCAATTCCTGCGCTGACAGCTTCAGCGATGGTCTTCAGGACCTGATCATGCCTCCACCTGTACCGTCTCTCACCAAGTGCCCTTGCACAGCCGCTGAGGATGTGCTCCAAGGTTCCTCACTTGGAGCACAGTGGGCATGCAGATGACTCTGCCTTGCCCCATGTGTGCAGGTTTGATGGATTTGGAAGCACATCGTACACTGCCTGGATGAGAAATTGGATGCGGTGTGGCTCGGCTTTCCAAAGATCAGCCCAGGTCATTTTCCTCTCAACCGCATTCTCCCATCTTGTCCAAGCTCCCTGTTGCTTCATTCCCACCGCCTTGCAGGCTCTCATTTCCTCCTCTACTGCTCTCACCTCCTCCTGAACTAGACGACACCTTTCCTTCCCTCTGGTGTCCATTTGGGGAGTTGGAAAGGATCCTAGCCCAGCTCGGCCTTGTGTGACCACTCCCACCAGCCTCCTGTGACGCAGCCTCACTTCTGCCTCTTGAACAGCTTCCTCTGCCCTCCATTTCCTGCCAGTACTTACTTGGATCCCTGCTCTAGCCACCTTCGGGTCACTTGAGTCCCTGTACTGTAGCACTTCTCTGACTCTTGTTACCTTGAATTCTTCCTCCAAGGATTTGAAGGGCAGTTGCAGTTTGTTGTGGTGTCCATAGAGTGCGATGCTGCTCAGGCTCTTTGGCAGCCCCAGCCATCTCCTGAGGTGGTTGCTAACCCTCCTCTCTAAGGTTTCGACTGTTGAGATCGGAACTGCATAGACGAGGAGGGGCCACAGGATTCTGGGAAGAATGCCATGCTGATACACCCAGGCCTTAAACTTCCCAGGTAGGCCAGACTTATCCACAGATTTCAGCCAGCCATCCAATTCGGTGCAGGTTGCCTGAATGAATGTTGTGTCCCTTAAAGAGCTGTCAAAAACTTTGCCTAAGCTCTTGACTGGCTTTTCCATGATGGTTGGGATGGCTGTGCCTGCGATGCTGAACCGGAACTTGTTCTCCACCTTCCCTTTCCTCAGCACCATCGATCTTGATTTGGCAGGTTTGAAATGCATCCGGGCCCACTCCACCAGCTTTTCGAGCCCTTGCAGAATCCTCCAGCAGCCTGGGACTGATTCTGTGGTGACTGTGAGGTCATCCATGAATGCCCTGATAGGTGGTTGCCGTTGAGCAGAATTCATTCTGGGCCCTCTGCACTCTGGTTCATCAGACTTAGTGAGCATGTTCATGGCTAGGGAGAACAGTGTCACTGAGATAGTGCACCCTACGATGATGCCGACCTCCACCTTGTGCCAGGTTGATGTAATTGCTCCTGAAGAGACCCTCATCCTGAAGTTGCTGTAATAATCAGCGATAAGGTCTCTGATTCTGCTGGGGACGTGATATTTGGTCAGTGTGAGCTGCACCAGCTTGTGCGGAATGGAGCCATGTGCATTCGCCAGGTCGAGCCACAACACTGACAGATTGCCCTTGTTCTCTCTGGCCTCCCTGATGAGCTGTGTCACCACACCTATGTGCTCCAGACAGCCCGGCATCCCTGAAATGCCACCCTTCTGGACTGATGTATCAATATAGGTGTTCTTTGCTAGGTAGGTGCACAGCCGGTTAGAAACTGCACTGAAGAAGATCTTCGCCTCGACACACAGCAGGGAGATGATGCGAAACCGATCTATCTGGGTGGCATTTTCCTCCTTCGGGATCCACACCCCTTCAGCCACTCTCCACTGTTCTGGGATCTTCCCCCTTCTCCAGAAGATTCTCAGAAACTTCCACAGACGCAGCAAGAGTTTGGGGCAGTTTTTGTACACTTTGTACGAGGTGTTGCTTGGTCCTGGAGCCGAGCTTGCCCTTGCTTTGCAGACGACCTCTCTGACTTCCTTTAGTTGCAGCTCTGACACGTCGAACTGCACATCTGGTTCAGGTGGGTCTATTAGGATGTCGCACTCTCCCAACTCCTGCTCTCTTTCAGGATCATTATATATCTTCTTCAGATTTTGGTCTATGTCTTCCTGCGAACAAGCCAGTTTCCCACTGCGCTTCTCCCCCAGCAACTCCTTGGTGAACTTGAAGGGGTTGGCGATAAAGGCAGCACGACACTGCCTCCGATGCTACTCTGCCTGGTGGAGGACCCTGATCTTCTTTCATAGTATGCACATCAGCTGGGCCAAGCCAATGCGCTCCTCTTCTCCTGCCTTTTATTGGGACTTCAGCGCTTTCATCTCCTGCCTGATGTTGTGGATCCTCGATGCTCTTTGGTTCTTCGAGTAAGATGTTTTGGAGCCTTCCTTCTCCTCTTCTCCGAACCGTTCAGCTGCGATACTAACAATAATTGTTGTCATGGCTTGCAGCTTCCTATCAACCCCTCCCTTCGCCGCTGCCTCCAGAATCTGGTTAACATCTTCATCAAACTGCTTCCACAGTGAAGTCATGTTAGCTGCAGGCCATTTGATCTGCCTCCTGTTAGACTTCATGTTAGAGGGATTAGTTTGCAACACTTGGAGGTTCCGGGCACTATGGGGTGACTCCGGGCCTGGCCCCTCCTTCGTCTTACCAGGTTGGACACCTGCGCGTTGTGCTGCTCCTGCTCTCGCCAAACACTTCATCCTCACTTGGTGGATCTTCAAGCCATGATCGTTCTTGCAGATTTTGCCACATGCACACTGCTTCCTCATCGTCGTTTGTTCATTGCCTGGGTCTGATGTCGTTGTGTCCATCCGACTGGGGTGCTCATCCTCCCCCCTTCTCGGGCACCCCTGGGGGTATCTTTTCCTTAGATTCTTTGTAGCTTCTGTGGGGGTCCTCCTCTCAGAGGACGCAGATTGGGTTGCCAGCCCGTTCTGCCCTGGTTGCCGTCTCTCCGGGCTGTCACTGACTCTACAGTCATCACCACTCTTTTCGCGGTTGTCACCCAGTCTTTCCTGGTTGTCACTGATTAACTCAGGGTGTAAGTAAATGAAGTAGACAATCAAGTGTAGCGATCTTATCTTATTCAATTTTCTATTTCTATTTTAAATGCATTTCTCTTATTCCAGTGCTGTGCCCACCCAATTCACCTCCTGTAATTTAATTTTCATTGCCATCTCCATAATGTGAGCTTTTGTAAGGTATTAAGTTAGGTAAGTCGCCGGGCCTGGACGACATATACCCCAGGCTACTGTGGAAAGCAAGGGAGGACACTGCTGAGCCTCTGGCAATGATCTTTGTATCAACAATAGGTACGGGAGAAGTACCAGAGGACTGGAAGGTCGTAAACATAGTTACCTTGTTCAAGAAAGGGAGTAGAGACAATCCAGGAAATTATAGACCAATGCGTCTTAATTCAGTGGTGGGCAAGTTGTTGGAGAAGATCCTGAGAGGCAAGATTTATCAGCATTTGGAGAGACATAATCTGATTAGGGATACTCAGCATGGCTTTGTCAAAGGCAGGTCAGGCCTTACGAACCTGATTGAATTCTTTGAGGGTGTAACAAAACACATTGATGAAGGTAGAGCAGTGGATGTAGTGTATATGGATTTCAGTAAGGCATTTGATAAGGTTCCCCATGTGAGGCTCATTCAGGAAGTAATGAGGCATGGGATCGAAAGAGACCCTGCTTTGTGGATCCAGAATTGGCTTGACCACAGAAAGGTAGTTGTGGATGGCTCGTTTTCTGCATGGAGGACAGTGACCAGTGGTGTTCCGCATGGATCTGTTATGGGACCCCTTCTCTTTGTTATTTTTATAAATGACCTGGCTGAGGAAGTAGAAGGATGGTTTAGTAAGTTTGCTGATGACACAAAAGTTGGGGTTGTTGTGGATAGTCTGGAGGATTGTCAGAGGTTACAGCGGGACATAGATAGGATGCAGAACTGGGCTGAGATGGGGTTCACACCAGATAACTGTGAAGTGGTTCATTTTGGTAGGTCAAATATGATGGCAGAATATAGTATTAATGGTAAGACCATTACCATTGTGGAGGATCAGAGGGATTTTGGGGTCCAAGTCCATAGGACACTCAAAGCTGTTGCGCAGGTTGACTGTGTTGTTAAGAAGGCATTTGGTGTGTTGGCCTTCATCAGCTGTGGGAATGAGTTCAAGAGCCATGAGGTAATGTTACAGCGTTATAAGACCTTAGTTAGACCCCACTTGGAATACTGTGTTCAGTTCAGGTCCTCTCATTACAGGAAGGATGTGGATACTATAGAGAGAGCACAGGGGAGATTTACAAGGATGTTGCCTGGATTGGAGAGTGTGCCTAATGAGAATAGGTTGAGTGAACTTGGCCTTTTCTCCTTGGAGCGACAGAGGATGAGAGGTGATGAGATAGGGGTGTATAAGATGATGAGGGGCATTGATCATGTGGATAAGCCAGAAGCTTTTCTCCAGGCTGCTACACAAGGGGGCATAGTGTTAAAGTGCTTGGAAGTTGGTACAAGGGGGATGTCAAAGGCAAGTTTTCACACAGAGAGTGGTGGGTGCATGAAATGCATTGCCAGCAAAGACAGTAGAGGCAGATACAATAGGGTCTTTTAAGAGACTCTTAGGTAGGTACATAGAGCTTAGAAAAGTAGAGGGCTATGTGGTAGGGAAATTCTAGGCAGCTTTTAGAGTAGGTTACATGGTCGGCACAACATTGTGAGCCGAAGGGCCTGTAATATACTGTAGATTTCTATGGTTCTACGTAATACTAGCTTGTAATGAACCAAATATTCCTTTCTTATTGTTGCCACGTAAAATATTTTAATGTTTGCTCATGTTTAATTTTGTTCCTCTAATGTCTAATAGTATTTCTAACTAATCTTTCTGCATTCTCCATTGTGTCCTCCCACTCTCTCTGCAGAGTAAATGCTTGTTTCTTTTCTCCCCATCACTCCAGTTGTTCCCCTTTGTCTCTATTTATCTGCACAGTCCCATGTTCTTTCCTTTAAGCACATTTTTTTTCTCTGTTGGAACACAATTTGTACATTTCCCACTGATGTCGTACATCACTATTGTACCCATTTTTGTTCCTAGCCCCTTAAAATCATTGCTTCTGCAATCTAGTCACCTGATTTTCTATTATACGTACTTATATTATTCCTATTATTTCAGCATGTCCAATGCTCTGGTTACTATTGCCTAGATGTTTTAGCACTTTTCTTTCTCTTACGTGCTCCAGTACTTCCCCATGACAAATGCAGTAGTGAATCCTACCTTGAAGGAGTTCTCACAATCTGGATTGAAGTCCTCCTCTATTATGTTTTCTACTTATTTCCCAATTTTTTTTTACATATTTTTCTTTCATTTCCCTTTCACTGTCAGATAATCTGCAGATTAAACTGTTTTTGGTAAATAGTGAATGAACCTGTTATCCTGTAAATATACAAATTATATTTTTGTCCTCCTTTGTTATTCTTCATTATAACCTGTTTTCTACCTCCTTTCACTCCTATTTCTCATGACATAGGCCATTCATCCATCATTAAGGAAACTCTTCACTCAGGACATGCCCTCTTCTCATTGCTACCATCAAGTGGGAGGTACAGGAGACTGAAGACACACACTCAACGTTTTAGGAACCACCTTTTCCCCTCTGCCATCAGATTTCTGAATAGACAATGAACCCATGAACACTAACTCAGTATTTTCCCTGTCTTTTTAGCTCTATTTAATTTTATATAACATGTGTGTGTATGTATTGCAATTCAATGTTTCTATTATCACGACATTTTGTGGAAGAGGTTACTAGGAAAGTTGACGAGGGTAAAGCGGTGGATGTTGTCTATATGGACTTCAGTAAGGCCTTTGACAAGGTCCCACACGGAAGGTTGGTTAGGAAGGTTCATTTGTTAGATATTAATATTGAAGTAGTAAAATGGATTCAGCAGTGGCTGGATGGGAGACGCCAGAGAGTGGCGGTGGATAACTGTTTGTTGGATTGGAGTCCGGTAACTAGAGTGCCTCATGGATCTGTACTGGGTCCAATGTTATTTGTCACATACGGTAATGATCTGGATGATGGGGTGGTAAATTGGATGAGTAAGTATGCAGATGATACTAAGATAGGTGGAGTTGTGGATAATTAAGTAGGTTTTCAAAGCTTGCAGACAGATTTAGGCCCGTTAGAAGAGTAGGCTGAAAGATGGCAGATGGAGTTTAATGCTTATAAATGTGAGGTGTTACATTTTGGTAGGACTAATCAAAATAGGACATACATGGTAACTGGTAGGGCACTGAAGAATGCAGTAGAACAGAGGGATCTAGGAATAATAGTGCATAGTTCCCTGAAGATGGAATCTCGTGGATAGGGTGGTGAAGAAAGCTTTTGGTATGCTGGCCTTTATAAATCAGAGCATTGAGTATAGGAGTTGGGATGTAATGTTGAAATTGTACAAGGCATTGGTGAGGCCAAATTTGGAGTACTGTGTACAGTTTTGGTCACCGAATTATAGGAAAGATGTCAACAAAATAGAGAGAGTACAGGGAAGATTTACTAGAATGTTACCTGGGTTTCATCACCTAAGTTACAGAGAAAGGTTGAACAAGTTGGGTCTTTATTCTTTGGAACGTAGAAGGTTGAGGGGGGACTTGATAGAGGTATTTAAAATTATGAGGGGGATAGATAGAGTTGATGTGGATAGGCTTTTTCCATTGAGAGTGGGGGAAGATTCAAACAAGAGGACATGAGTTGAGAGTTAAAGGGAAAAAGTTTAGGGGTAACATGAGGGGGAACTTCTTTACTCAGAGAGTGGTAGCTGTGTGGAACAAGCTTCCAGCAGAAGTGGTTGAGGCAGGTTCGATGTTGTCATTTAAAGTTAAATTGGATAGATATATGGACAGGAAAGGAATGGAGGATTATGGGGTGAGTGCAGGTAGGTGGGACTAGGTGAGAGTAAGTGTTCGGCACGGTCTAGAAGGCGAAATGGCCTGTTTCCGTGCTGTAATTGTTATATGGTTATTTGCCAGTGATATTAACCCTGCTTCTGGTTCTGTAGTCTCTGCCTGCTCACACAGCTATTCCTGCAAACTATTTACTTTCACATGCCCAGAAGCACCACCCTGATTTCTCACCACCCACTTATACCAGGGGTAACTCACAGCAACCAATTAAATAATTGGCACCATGATAACATAGCAGTTAGCGAGTCACTATTACAGCTCAGGGTGTCGGAGTTCTAAGTTCAATTCAGGTGCCACATGTAAGGAGTTTGTACATTCTCACCATAAACTGCATGGGCTTCCTCCTGGTGCTCCAGTTTCCTCCCACAGTCCAAAGACATACAGGTTAGGAGGTTAATTGGTCATTGTAAATTTTCCTATGATTAGGCTAGTGTTAAACAGGTGGGATGCTGGGTGGTGTGGCTTGTTGGGCCAGAAGGGCCCATGTTGTATCTATAAATAAGATAGATAGATAAATAGATAGATAATAGATAGATAATTCAATACGCCTGCATACGTGAGAAAACCAGTCCATCTGGGAGAAACCTTCCCAGTCATAGGGAGAACATGCAAACTCCACACAACAGTACTGCAGCTCAGAACCGAACCTGAAACGCTGGAGCTGTGAAGCAACTGAACTACTGCAATCATTTTTATTGCTTGATCTTTCTTCAATATTTTAAATCCTGCAATGTTCAAGTCATAGTCCTGACTTTTGTTTCTGTATCCAAGCCTCAGTAATTCCTTCTTCTCATCACACAGAACACTATACAACAATACAGGTCCTTTGGCCCACAATGTTGTGCTGACATTTTAACCTAGTCAAAGATCAATATAACCTTTTCCTCCCACACAGCCCTCCATTTCTCTATCATTCATGTGCCTATCTAAGAGTTTATTAAATGTCCCTGAAGTATTTGTTTCTACCATCAGCCCTGGCAGGGCGTTTCACTCTCTGTGTAAAGACTTACCTCTGACATCTTCCCTATACTCTCCTCCAATCAACTTAAAATTATGTCCTCTCGTAGTAGTAATTTCTGTCTAGGGAAAGTCTTTGATTGCCTTCTTATTATACACACAGGGTGTTTTGCTGTACATTTTTGATATGACTTCCTCCTTTCTGAGGGACCGGATTTATGAGTATTTAGATAGACATGGATAAATTAAGAATAGTCAGCATAGCTGTGTGCATGGTAGGTTATGTCTAACCAAGCTTATGGAGTTTTTTGAGGAAGTTACCAGGAAAGTTCATGAAGGCAAGGCAGTGGATGTTGACAACATGGATTTTAGTAAAGCATTTGACAAGTTACCGGATTGGAGATTGATCAATAAGGTATTCAAGATGAGATAGTAAACTGGATTAAACAATGGCTTTGTGGGAGAAGCCTGAGAGTTGCAATAGATGGTTGCCTCTCTGACTGGAGGCCTATTACTGTGGAGTGCTGCAGGAATCGGGCCGGGCCTGTCGCAGATGTCATCAAGATTAGGGGTGTAATGGACAACGAGGAAGGCTGTCATGGCTTAGAGCTGGTAAAGTGAGCTGAAAAATGGCGATGGAATTTAATGCAGACAAGTGTGAGGTGTTGCACTTCAGTAAGACCAATCAGGATAGGTCTTACACAGCGAACAGCAGGACACTGAGAACTGCGGGAGAACAAAGGCATCTTGGAATACAGATCCATAATTCATTGAAAATGGCATCACAGGTAGATAGAGTCGTAAAGAAAACTTTTGGCACATTGGCCTTCATAAATCAAAATACTGAGTACAGGAGATAGGACATTATGTTAAAATTGTATAAGACATTGGTGAGGCCTAATTTGGAGTATTGTGTGCAGTTTTGGTCACCCACGTACAGGAAAGATGCATGTAAGGTTGAAAGAGTACAAAGAAAATTTGCAAGTATGTTGCCGGGTCTGTAAGACCTGAGTTATAAGATTGACTAGTTTAGGACTATATTCATTGAAACATAGAAGACTGAGGGGAGATTTGATAGAGGTATACAAAATTATGAGGGCTAGATGCTAGGTTTTTTCCACTGAGATTGGGTGGGACTACAACCAGAGATCATGGGTTAAGGGTGAAAGGTGAAAAGTTTAAGGGGAATATGAGGGGTAACTTCTACACTCAAGAGGGTCCTGAGAGTATGGGCGAGCTGCCAGCACAAGTGGTGCATGCAAGCTCAATTTTACCGTTTAAGAGAAATTTGGATAGGTACATGTATGGTAGGAGTATGGTGGGCCATGGTGCCGGTGCAATTCAATTGGAATAGGCAGTTTAAATGGTTCAGCATGGAGTAGGTCAGCTGAAGGGCCTGTTTCTGTGCTGTACATTTCTATGACTTTATTTTATTATTTACTGTCCTCCAATTTCCTCTTGTTAAAATTTAGGTAGCATATGTTTCTATTAAGAACATCTTCCCCTCCACCATCAGGTTTCTGAATAGTCCATGAACCCACGGACACTACCTGGTCATTCCTTTTTTTCACACTACTTATTTATTTTGTAATTTATAGTAATTTTATGTTTTTGCATTGTACTATTGCCAAAAAACAACAAATTTGACACAGAACATAATGCTGTTCCCACCAAATTACATCAGCAATTAAATGGCTACCTAAACTAATCTGCCTACACAATATCCATATCCCTCTATTTTCCTCACATTCATGAGACCATAAGATATAGGAACAGAATTAGGCCATTTGGTCCATCAAGTCTGCTCTGCCATTTCATCATAGCTGATCCAATTTTCCTCTCAGCCCCAAACTCCTGCTTTCTCCTTGCATCCCTTTATGCCCTGACCAATCAAGCATCCATCAATCTCTGCCTTAAATACACATAAAGACTTGGCCTCCACAGCTACCTGTGGCAAATAATCCTGCAGATTCACTACTCTCTCGCTAAAGAAATTCCTTTCATCTCCATTCTAAAAGGACACCACTCTATTCTGTTATGGTAACTTCGCACACTTTATGACCTTAACACCTGGAACTTTCACCATACTGCTAGTGTCTTTCATACTGAAGACAGTTCGTCTGCCATTTCGAACCCCCCCCCACATTACTGACTCTCCAGCATCATTTTCCAGCAGTCCAATATCCACTTTCGTCTCTCTTTTACTGTTTACGTATCTGAAGAAACTTATGGGATCCTCTTTTTTTAAATGACTTTTTAGTTGCCTTCTGTTGTTTTTTTAAAAGCCTCCCAATCCACTAACTTCCCACTAAGTTTTGTTCTATATACCCTTTCTTTGGCTTTTATGTTGGCTTTGAATTCTCTTGTTGGTCACTGTCGTGTCATTTTTCCTTTAGAATACTTCCTTTTTGGAATGTATATATACTGTGCCTTCTGAATTATTTACAGAAATTCCAGCCACTGTTGTTCTGCTGTCATCACTGCCAGTGTTCTTTTCCAATCAATTCATGCCAGCTCCTCTTTCATGCCTCTGTAACTCCCTTTACTCCAATGTAATACCGATAGATCTGACTTTAGCTTCTCTTCAAATTTCAGGGTGAAATCGATCATATTATGATCACTTACCCCAAGGGTTCTTTTTACCATAAGCTCTCTAATCAATTCTGATTCACTGCACAACAATCAATCCAGAATAGCTGATCTCCTAGTGGGCTCAACCATGAGCCACTCTAAAAAGCCATCTCATAGGCACTCCAGGAAATCTTCCTCTTGGAATCCAGCACCAGTCGGATTTTCCCAATCAATCTGCATATCGAAATCCCCCATGACTATTGTAACATTGCCGTTTTGGCATGCATTTTCTATCTCCCACTGTAATTTGTAGAACACATTGTTGCTACTGTTTGGGGGTCTGTATACAACTCCTGTCACGGTCTTTTTACCCTTGCAGTTCGTTAGCTCTATCCACAATGATTCCACACCTTCTGACCCTATGTCACCTCTTTCTAATGAATTTGTGTGTCTATCTGAACGTCTCTTAAAAGTTGAACAAACTCTTCTTGGGCTTCCAGCCGGGTACAGGTATTAATTATAACTAATGTTATAAATACCACCAGACCGGACATGCCCAGAAATCATCCCTGAAGAAGATGGGAGAGTTCAGAAGATGGTAGAAACATGAGAAGAGTTTGTCATATGTGCCGGGAAAACATTAGATCCTTTTTTGTCTCTTAAACGTCTTGAAATGAATGCTAACATCGTATTTGCCTTCCTCACCACAGATTCAACCTGCAAATTAACTTTTAGAGAATCCTGCACAACGATTTCCAAGCCCTTTTGCACCTTAGTATTATGTATTTTCTCTCTATTTAAAAAAGTCAAACCTCCTACCAAAGTGCATGATCATACACTTCCCGACACTGTATTCCACCTGCCATTTCTTTGCCCATTCTCCTAATCCGTCTAAGTCCTTCTGTAGCCTCTCTACTTAAAGTCTCTTGTGTTTCTGCTTCTAACACCCTCTCCAGGCAGCGCATTCAAAGCACCCACCACTTTTCTGTGTAAAAAAATTTACACCTCAAATCTCCTTTGAAATATTCCCCCCCCCACCCCCACCCCCAAGTTTAAATGCATGCCCTCTGGAATTATACACTCCAACCCTTGGAAAAAGATACTGTCTATGTACTCTATCTGTCCCTTTCATAAACCTCTACCTGTCCCTCTTATAAACCCCTATCAGATCTCCCCTCAGCCTCCGCTGCCCCAGAGAACACAACTCAAGTTTCTCCAAACTCTACCTATAACACATGCCTTCTAATCCAGGCAACATGCAACATCCTGGCAAGTCTCTTTTGCACCCTCTCCAGAGCCTTGACATCCTTCCTATAATGGTGATAATAAACCTGATTGGGTTTCTGGGTTGTTAGATCCTTCTCCTCTCATACTTTGCCACCTGCTTCGGTACTTTTTGTGTCAGATTGTGAACACAGCGCAGCACAAAACACAAACCAATCTTCTGTCCGTGGACTCACTTTACACCACACGCTGTCGGAGCAGTGCTGCCAGGATAATCAAGGACACAACCCACCCAACCAACACACTTTTCATCCCTCTTCCCTCCGGGAGAAGGCTCAGGAGCTTGAAGACTCGTACGGCCAGATTTGGGAACAGCTTCTTTCCAACTGTGATAAGACTGCTGAATGGATCCTGACCCGGATCTGGGCCGTACCCTCCAAATATCCGAACCTGCCACTCGTTCTTTTTTGTGCACTACCTTACTTCCCATTTTTCTATTTATGATTTATAATTTAAATTTTTAATATTTACTAATTTTAACTATTTTTAATATCTTTAATATTTAATATTTGTAATCCAGGGAGTGTGAAGCGCAGAATCAAATATCACTGTGATGATTGTACATTCTAGTACCAATTGTTTGGTGACAATAAAGTATAAAGAGCCTTCGGTACAATGGGTTCCTTAACCAGACCTGATCAAGGATCAAAGACCAATTTTATTTACCATATACATTTATATGCATTAGGAATTTGTTGTGATGTGTTGGTCAGGGTGGAACATGCAAAAATATTCAACAATAATAAAGAGTAGAACATTATATAAAAAATAAGGAAATATATTAAGACTGTAAGACATAGGAGCAGAATTAGGCAATTCAGCCCATCAAGTCTGCTCTGCAATTCCATCATGGCTGATCTTGGATCCCAGTCAACACCATACATCTACCTTTTCGCCATATTCTTTGATGCCCTGACCAATCAGGAATCTATGAATTTCTGCGTTAACCCATGGACTTGGCCTCCATCGCCATCTGTGGCAGACTATTCCATAAATTTACTACTCTCTGGCTAAAAAAATTCCTCCTTACCTCTGTTCTAAAAGGTTGCCCCTTAATTTTGAGGCTGTGCCTCTTGTTGTGGAGACACCCACCACAGGAAACATCCTCTCCATATCCATCCTATCTAGTCTTTTCAACATTCAGTTGGTTTCAATGAGATTGAAGAGGAGAGGCTGTACTTGATTTGGTATTGGGAAATGAACCTGGTCAATGTCAGATCTCTCAGTGGGAGAGCTTTTTTGAGAGAGTAATTATAATTCCATCTCCTTTACAATAGTATTGGAGAGAGATAGGAACAGACAAGTTAGAAAAGTATTTCATTGGAGTAAGGGGAATTATGAGGATATCAGGCAGGAAATTGGAAGCTTAAACTGGAAACAGATGTTCTCAGGGAAAAGTACGGAAGAAATGTGGCAAATGTTCAGGGGATATTTAACCATATATAACCATATAACAATTACAGCACGGAAACAGGCCATCTCGGCCCTTCTAGTCCATGCCGAACTTACACTCACCTAGTCCCACCGACCTGCACTCAGCCCATAACCCTCCATTCCTTTCCCGTCCATATATCTATCCAATTTAACTTTAAACGACAACATCGAACCTGCCTCAACCACTTCTGCTGGAACCTCGTTCCATACAGCTACCACTGAGTAAAGAAGTCCCCCCTCAAGTCACCTCTAAACTTTTGCCCTTTAACTCTCAACTCATGTCCTCTTGTTTCAATCTCCCCCATTCTCAATGGAAAAAGCCTATCCAAGTCAACTCTATCAATCCCCCTCATAATTCTAAACACCTCTATCAAGTCCCCCCTCAACCTTCTACGCTCCAAAGAATAAATACCTAACTTTTTCAACCTTTCTCTGACTCTTAGGAGATGAAACCCAGGCAACATTTTAGTAAATCTCCTCTGTACTCTCTCAATTTTATTGACATCTTTCCTATAATTCGGTGACCAGAACTGTACACAATACTCCAAATTTGGCCTTAACAATGCCTTATACAATTTCAACATTATATCCCAATTCCTATACTCAATGCTCTGATTTCTAAAGGCCAGCATACCAAAATCTTTCTTCACCACCCTATCCACATGAGATTCCACCTTTAGGGAACTATGCACCATTATTCCTATTCTCTGTTCTACTGCATTCTTCAATGCCCTACCACTTACCATGTATGTCCTATTTTGATTAGTCCCACCAAAATGTAGCACCTCACATTTTTCAGCATTAAACTCCATCTGCCATCTTTCAAGCAACACACATCAAAGTTGCTGGTGAACGCAGCAGGCCAGGCAGCATCTCTAGGAAAAGGTACAGTCAACGTTTCGGGCCGAGACCCTTCTTCAGGACTAACTGAAGGAAGAGCTAGTAAGAGATTTGGAAGTGGGAGGGGGAGGGGGAAATCCAAAATGATAGGAGAAGACAGGAGGGGGAGGGATGGAGCCAAGAGCTGGACAGGTGATTAGCAAAAGGGATATGAGAGGACCATGGGACAGGAGGCCCAGGGAGAAGGAAAAGGGGGAGGTGCCTCAGTAAAGGCCTCACCTTTGTCCCCCTTCGCCCACACCTCAGCGAGTTCCATGTTCACCATGACGCGGAACTCTTCTTCCGCCATCTCCATTTCCGAGCCTACTTCTTTGGCAAGGGCTCTTCCACCCCCACCGATGACCCCTTCTCCCGTCTTCAACCCTCCTCCTCTTCATGGAAACCTTGCTCTGGTCTTCTGCCTGCTCTGGATCTCTTTATTGCTAACTGCCGACTGGACATCAACCGTCTCGACTTCACCGCACCTTGTTCCCATTCCAACCTTACTCTTTCTGAACGCTCTGCTCTCCACTCCCTCCGCACTAATCCTAACCTTACTATTAAACCCGCCGATGGAGGGGGGGGGTGCTGTTGTAGTCTGGCGTACTGACCTCTACGTTGCCAAGGCGCAGCGACAACTCGCGGATACCTCCTCTTATTTACCCCTCGATCGTGACCCCACTAAGGAGCACCAGGCCATTCTCTCCCACATTATCACCGACTTTATCCGCTCAGGGGATCTCCCATCCACTGCTACCAACCTTACAGTTCCCACACCTCGCACTTCCCGTTTCTACCTCTTACCCAAGATCCACAAACCTGCCTGTCCTGGCAGACCTATTGTCTCAGCTTGCTCCTGCCCCACCGAACTCGTTTCTGCATACCTCAACACGGTTTTATACCCCCTTGTTCAATCCCTTCCTACCTATGTTCGTGACACTTCTCACGCTCTTAAACTTTTCGATGATTTTAAGCTCCCTGGCCCCCACCGCTTTAATTTCACCATGAATGTCCAGTTCCTATATACTTCTATCCCCCATCAGGAAGGTCTCAAGATCTCTCTTTTGTGGATTCCAGACCTAATCAGTTCCCCTCTACCACCACTCTGCTCCGTCTAGCGGAATTAGTCCTTACTCTTAATAATTTCTCCTTTGGCTCCTCCCAGTTCCTCCAAACTAAAGGTGTGTCTATGGGCACCCGTATGGGTCCTAGCTATGCCTGCCTTTTTGTTTGCTTTGTGGAACAATCTATATTCCAAACCTATTCTGGTATCTGTCCCCCACTTTTCCTTCGCTACATCAACGACTGCATTGGCGCTGCTTCCTACACGCATGCTGAGCTCGTTGACTTCATTAACTTTGCCTCCAACTTTCACCCTGCCCTCAAGTTTACCTGGTCCATTTCCGACACCTCCCTCCCCTTTCTAGATCTTTCTGTCTCTATCTCTGGAGACAGCTTATCTACTGATGTCTACTATAAGCCTACTGGCTCTCACAGCTATCTGGACTATTCCTCTTCTCACAGTCTCTTGCAAAAATGCCATCCCCTTCTCGCAATTCCTCCGTCTCCGCCGCATCTGCTCTCAGGATGAGGCTTTTCATTCCAGGACGAGGGAGATGTCTTCCTTTTTTAAAGAAAGGGGCTTCCCTTCCTCCACCATCAACTCTGCTCTCAAACACATTTCCCCCATTTCACGCACATCTGCTCTCACTCCATCCTCCCGCCACCCCACTAGGAATAGGGTTCCCCTGGTCCTCACCTACCACACCACCAGCCTCCGGGTCCAACATATTATTCTCCATAACTTCCGCTACCTCCAACAGGATCCCACCACTAAGCACATCTTTCCCTCCCCCCACCCCTGCTTTCCTCAGGGATCTCTCCCTACGTGACTGCCTTGTCCATTTGCCCTCCCCCCATCCCTCCCTACTGATCTCCCTCCTGGCACTTATCCTTGTAAGCGGAACAAGTGCCCTTATACTTCCTCCCTTACCACCATTCAGGGTCCCAGACAGTCCTTCTAGGTGAGGCGACACTTCACCTGTGAGTCGGCTGGAGTGATATACTGCGTCCGATGCTCCCGATGTGGCCTTCTGTTGGCGAGACCCGACACAGACTGGGACAAGGTTCCATCCGTTATTTATTTATATGCACACATTCTTTCTCTCTCTCTCCTTTTTCTCCCTCTGTCCCTCTGACTATACCCCTTGCCCATCCTCTGGGTTTTTTTTTCCCCCTCTCCACCTTTTCCTTCTCCCTGGGCCTCCTGTCCCATGATCCTCTCATATCCCTTTTGCCAATCACCTGTCCAGCTCTTGGCTCCATCCCTCCCCCTCCAGTCTTCTCCTATCATTTTGGATCTCCCCCTCCCAATTTCAAATCTCTTAGTAGCTCTTCCTTCAGTTAATCCTGACGAAGAGTCTCGGCCCGAAATGTCAACTGTACCTCTTCCTAGAGATGCTGCCTGGCCTGCTGCGTTCACCAGCAACTTTGATGTGTGTTGTTTGAGTTTCCAGCATCTACAGAATTCCTCGTGTCTGCCATCTTTCAGCCCACTCTTCTAACTGGCCTAAATCTCTCTGCAAGCTTTGAAAATCTACTTCATTATCCACAATGCCACCTATCTTAGTATCATCTGCATACTTACTCATCCAATTTACCACCCCATCATCCAGATCATTAATATATATGACAAACAACATTGGACCCAGTACAGATCCCTGAGGCACACCGCTACACACCCTCCTCCAATCTGACACACAGTTATCCACCACTACTCTCTGGCATCTCCCATCCAGCCACTGCTGAATCCATTTTACTACTTCGATATTAATGCCTAACAACTGAACCTTCCTAACTGACTTTCCGCGTAGAACCTTGTCAAAGGCATTCCTGAAGTCCATATAAACAACATCCACTGCTTTACCCTCGTCAACTTTCCTAGTAACCTCATCAAAAAATTCGATAAGGTTTGTCAAACATGAACTTCCATGCACAAATCCATGTTGACTGTTCCTAATCAGATCCTATCTATCCAGATAATTATATATACCATCTCTAAGAATACTTTCCATCAATTTACACACCACTGACATCAAACTCACAGGCCGATAATTGTTAGGTTTACTCTTAGAACCCTTTTTAAACAATGGAACCACATGAGCAATATGCCAATCCTCCGGCACCATCCCCGTTTCTGATGACATTTGAAATACTTCTGTCAGAGCCCCTGCTATTTCCACACTACCTTCCCTTTAGGTCCTAGGGAATATTTTGTCTGGACCTGGAGACTTATCCACTTTTATATTCCTTAAAAGCGCCAGTACTTCCTCTTCTTTAATCGTCATACTTTCCTTAACTACCCTTCTTGTTTCCTTTACCTTACACAACTCAATATCCTTCTCCTTAGTGAATACCGAAGAGAAGAAATTGTTCAAATTCTCCCCCATCTCTTATGGCTCCGCATACAGCCGTCCACTCTGATTCTCTAAGGGACCAATTTTATCCCTCACTATCCTTTTGCTATTAATATAACTATAGAAACCCTTTGGATTTATTTTCACCTTACTTGCCAAAGCAGCCTCATATCTTCTTTTAGCTTTTCTAGTTTCTTTAAGATTCTTTTGACATTCTTTATATTCCTCGAGCAGCTCATTAACTCCAAGCTGCCTATATTTATTGTAGGTCCCTCTCTTTTTCCAAACCAAATTTCCTATATCCCTTGAAAACCATGGCTCTCTCAAACTTTTAACCTTTCCTTTCAACCTAACAGGAACATAAAGATCCTGTACCCTCAAAATTTCACCTTTAAATGACCTCCATTTCTCTATTACATCCTTCCCATAAAACAAATTGCCCCAATCCACTCCTTCTAAATCCTTTCACATCTCATCAAAGTTAGCCTTTCTCCAATCAAAAATCTCAACCCTAGGTCCAGTGCTATCCTTCTCCATAATTATATTGAAACTAATGGTATTGTGATCACTGGACCCGAAGTGCTCCCCAACACATACCTCCGTCACCTGCCCTATCTCATTCCCTAACAGGAGATCCAACACTGCCCCTTCTGTCATTGGTACCTCTATGTATTACTGCAAAAAACTACCTTCCACACATTTGACAAACTCCAAACCATCCAGTCCTTTTACAGAATGGGCTTCCCAGTCTATGTGTGGAAAATTAAAATCTCCCACAATCACAACCTTGTGCTTACTACAAATATCTGCTATCTCCTTACAAACAAAGGCGTCACTATACCTTTCCTATTCCTCAATTCCACCCAAATAGCCTCCCTAGTAGAGTCCACTAATCTATCCTACCAGAGCACTGCTGTAATATTTTCTCTGACAAGCAATGCAAAACCTCCCCTTCTTGCCCCTCCTATTCTATCACACCAGAAGCAACGAAATCCTGGAATCTTTAGTTGTCAATCACACCCCTCCTGCAACCACGTTTCACGAATAGCTACAACATATTTCCAGGTATCAATCCACGCTCTAAGCTCATCCACCTTTCTTACAATGCTCCTAGCATTAAAATAGATGCATTTAAGAAACTCTCCACCTCTTACTCTCTGCTCATCCTTAATGGAGCAAACAACTTTATCATCTTTTTCTTCCTTGTCCCCTACATCTTTGGTCTGAGTGCTCCTGATCTCTGTCCCCTGCCTATCCTCCCTCACATACTGTCTACTAGCTTTCTCTATTTGTGATCTAACCTCCCCTCTCCTAGTCTCTTTAATTTGATTCCCACCCCCCAACCATTCTAGTTTAAAGTCACCTCAGTAGCCCTCCCAAATCTCCCCACCAGGATATTGGTCCCCCTAAGATTCAAGTGTAACCTGTGTGTGGAGTTCTGCATAGGTATGTTCCAATGAGACAGGGAAGTTATGGTAGTGTACAAGAACCGTGGTGTACAAAGGCTGTAACAAATCTAGTCAAGAAAAGAAAAGCTTACAAAAGGTTCAGAGAGCTAGGTAATGTTACAGATCTAGATTATAAGGCTAACAGGAAAGAGCTTAAGAAGGAAATTAGGAGAGCCAGAACGGGCCATGAGAAGGCCTTGGTGGGCAGGATTAAGGAAAACTCCCAGGCATTCTACAAGTATGTGAAGAGCAAGAGGATAAGACATTAAAGAATAGGACCTATTAAGTGTGACAGTGGAAAAGTATGCATGGAACCAGAGGAAATAGCAGAGGTACTTAATGAATACTTTACTTCAGTATTCACTATGGAAAAGGATCTTGGTGATTGTAGTGATGACTTGCAGCAGACTGAAAAGCTTGAGCATGTAGATATTAAGAAAGAGGATGTGCTGGAGCTTTTGGAAATCATCAAGTTGGATAAGTCGCCGGGACCTTATGAGATGTATCCCAGGCTACTGTGGGAGGCGAGGGAGGAGATTGCTGAGTCTCTGGCGATGATCTTTGCATCATCAATGGGGACGGGAAAGGTTCCAGAGGATTAGAGGGTTGCGGATGTTGTTCCTTTATTCAAGAAAGGGAGTAGAGATAGCCCAGGAAATTAAAGACCAGCGAGTCTTACCTCAGTGGTTGGTAATTTGATTGAGAAGATGCTGAGAGGCAGGATTTATGAATATTTGGAGAGGTACAATATAATTAGGAATACTCAGCATAGCTTTGTCAAGGGCAAGTCGAGCCTTATGAGCCTGATTCAATTTTTTGACAATGTGACTAAACACATTGATGAAGGAAGAGCAGTAGATGTGGTGTGTATGGATTTCAACAAGGCATTTGATAAGGTACCCCATGCAAGGCTTATTGAGAAAGTAAGGAGGCATGGGATCCAAGAGGATATCACTTTGTGGATCCAGAACTGGCTTGCCCACAGAAGGCAAAGAGCGGTTGTAGACAGATCATATTCTGCATGGAGGTCGATCACCAGTGGTGTGCCTCAGGGATCTATTCTGGGACCCTTGCTCTTCGTGATTTTTATAAGTGACCTGAATGAGGAAGTGGAGGGATGGGTTAGTAAGTTTGCTGATGAAACAAAGGTTTTGTGTTGTGGATAATGTGGAGGGCTGTCAGAGGTTACAGCGGGACATTGACAGGATGCAAAACTGGGCTGAGAAGTGGCAGATGGAGTTCAACCTAGATAAGTGTGAAGTGGTTTATTTTGGTAGGTCAAATATGATGGCAGAATATAGTATTAATGGTAAGACTCTTGGCAGTGTGGAGGATCAAAGGGATCTTGGGATTCAAGTCAAGAGGACACTCAAAGCAGCTGCGCAGGTTGACTCTGTGGTCAGAAGGCATACGGTGTATTGGCCTTCATCAATCGTGGAATTGAATTTGTAACCCAGAGGTAATGTTGCAGCTATATAGGACCCTGGTCAGACCCCACTCAGTTCTGGTCGCCTCACCACAGGAAGGATGTGGAAGCCATATTAAGGGTGCAGAGGAGATATACAAGGATGCTGCCTGGATTGGGGAGTATGCCTTATGAGAATAGGTTGAGTGAACTCGGCCTTTTCTCCTTGGAGCGACGGAGGATGAGAGGTGACCTGATAGAGGTGTATAAGATGATGAGAGGCATTGATCGTGTGGATAGTCAGAGGCTTTTTCCCAGAGCTGAAATGGTTGCCATAACAGGACACAGGTTTAAGGTGCTGGGGAGTAGGTACAGAGGAGATGTCAGGGGTAAGTTTTCTGCTCAGAGAGTGGTGAGTGCGTGGAATGGGCTGCCGGCAACGGTGGTGGAGGCGGATACGATAGGGTCTTTTAAGAGACTTTTGGATAGGTACATGAAGCTTAGAAAAATGGAGGACTATAGGTAAGCCTAGTAATTTCTAAGGTAGGGACATGTTCAGCACAACTCTGTGGGCCGAAGGGCCTGTATTGTGCTGTAGGTTTTCTATGTTTCTATGATTCTCGATCCCCACACATTCTTCTAAATTCCTGTGAGTACAGGCCCAAGGCTGCCAAAAGCTCCTCATATTTTAATCCCTTCATTCCTGGAATCATCCTCATGAACTTCCTCTGGACTCCCTCCAATGAAAACACATCCTTTCTGAGATAAGGGGCCAAAATTGTTGACAATACTCCAAGTGTGTCCTGACTAATGTCTTATAAAGGCTCAGCATTATCTCCCTGCCTTTATATTCTATTCCCCTTGAAATAAATGTCAACATTGCATTTGCCTTCTTTACCACAAACTCAACCTATAAATTAATCTTCTTGGAGTCTTGCAGAGGATTCATAAGTCTTCCTGCACCTCTAATGTTTGAACCTTCTCCCTATTTAGATAATTGTTGTTCCTTTTGTTCACTATTGTTCCTTTTACCAAAATGCATTATCATACGTTTCCCAACACTGTATTCCATTTGCCACATTTTTGTCCATTCTTCCAATTTGTCTCGGTCCTGCTGCAATCGTATTGCTTCCTCAACACTACCTACCCCTCCACCTATCTTTGTATCATCCGCAACCTTTGCCACAAAGGCATCAATTCCATTATCTAAATCATTGACAAACAATGTGAAAAGTAGCGGTCCCAGTACTGACCCCTGAGGAACACCACTAGTCACTGGCAGCCAACCAGAAAAGGCCCCTTTTATTCACACTCATTGCCTTCTGTCAGCCAGTCCTCTATCCATGCAGTATCCTTTCTGTAACACCATAGGATTTTATCTTGTTAAGCAACCTTGTGTGGATAATACAGAAAGGCTAATAAAGTTAGATGTCAGAGTCCTCTGGAAAAGAAACTATTTTCCCACACCGGCCCTTTAGTGATATGATAATTTTCCACAACCATTTTTTATTTAACACAGTAAGATGCTATGTTTGCACTGGAATGTGTAGCTCCCAGTACACCCTTGGGTGCGTTGGTTGCTAACACAAATGACACATTTTTCGATGTATGTTTCAATGTACATGAGATAAATACATATGAATCTGCAATTTCAAACATCTGTTAACCCACCCCACTGCAGTCCCCACCACCACCACTTTATCATTTCCTGTCAGTCACCTTATATGCAGATACAACTGTTAGTTACTTTATGTACAGATACAGAGACACTTTACATGCATAAAATCAGTTTATGTACATACACTAATTATCTGTACTTTTATAATGGCTTTATTGTCTTCTTAAGCTTATTGTGTTTTTTATGCTGCATCGGATCCACAGTAACAATCACTTCACTCTCCTTTATATTTAAGTTGGAGGTTGATAGATTTTTGTAGAAACGCTGCATAAGACCTTGGAAAAATCACCTCCATGCTGTGGATGCCTAGCCTTATCTGCATCCCGACGACCGTATACAGGAAGAACAGCATCGCAATAAGGTGAGCTACAAAAATTATACAACCTTGAGATTTATCTCCTAACAGGCAGCCACAAACAAGAATTCTAAAAGAACCCATTAAAAAAAGCTAACAAACACCCAATGCACATAGAGGAAAAAAACACAAATCGTGCAAACAATAAAAGCAAGTAACAACATTCAAAACTAAAGTGAGTCCATAGATACGAAGCCTGGAACAGGCCCACATCCTCAGCCTCAGTTCACCACACAGCAGAGCAAAACAGAGCTTGCAGACAAAAAGCATGGAGCAGGCCAAAGCCTCAGGTTCGCAGAGAGCAGAGTAAATGTCATGGAGCAGCAAGGAGAACCGGCTTGACCCTTGTCTCTGGTCCTGACACCCGGCATCAGCCCGCATTTAAACTGTCCAAACAACTGGTCATCTCTTGCACTAGGACCTGGGCCCTGTCGTTTTAATATGCTCTGGACCTGGACCTGCCGCCACGTTCCAACCTGTACCCGACCTTTCCAAATTGACCCGGTGTTTAGAGCGATCCAACCTCTCTTTCAATTTAGGTGGACGGGCTCCAAAACTCTTCCATCCCGACTCCGTCTCAACCACGTCTTGACCTTGATCCGATCACTTCTCCTCAAACATGTCTCGACCTCGCTCCAACTTTGTATCACACTCACATGCCTCAACCCTTAAATCAGCCTTGCCTTCACTTACCTCTTCATTGTTTGAGGTGATTTACCACAATTTTCCACAAAAAAAGTTCTATTACTAAAGTAAATAGTTGTAACTCTTGCTTTATGAAACACCAGTAAGCTGGCGCCCATCTTCAGTAGCACCATCTTAATCCCGAAGACAGTATATGTATAGCAGCATGGTTAGATGAGAAGATCAAAGATTCAAGATTGTTTAACGTTATTTTCAGTAAACAAACAGAAAGGAGAGTTAAATAATTGCTACTCCAGATCCGATGCAGTCCCAAAAAAAATATAAATACATAAGATAGCTTATATACAGATTGATTGCACGTATATAAAGTGACAATAGGCACAGGAGTGTTTATATATAAGGTATCCGACAGGTAATGATAAGGTAGTGGTGGTTGAGGGCTGTGGAGGGCTGGGTTCCTGATTGGAGGTGTTGAGCAGCCTTACGGTTTCAGGAAAGAAACCTTTTATGTCTGGTAGTCCTGGTATGGATGCTACGTAGCCTCTTCCCTGATGGGATTGGAATGAACAATCCATCAGAAATAGACAAGCAAAAGAATTAAGTTTCAACGAAAAGTACTTTGGATTGGCATTCTTTTATTAAAAAGAGAAGGACTGTTCAGAGAATTGTCTATTCCCACCCCTCTCCAGGATTTACCTTCAGGAACTGGTCAAACAACTGCTTAATGCTCTTCAGCCTTTGTCCTTGGACCACCCTCATCTGCTGGAAAAGCTTCTGTTGCTGCCGAAACAGGTTCTGCGGAAGAAGTGCATCAAGACTTACATCCTCTCTGAAGGATTCCCTTTCTCAACTAGCATGAATACACAGGAGATTGACAACATCAGTACAAGCTGTGTAGAAATGCAGAAAGCCTCCCTGTGATGGATCACTTGGCAGGACTCTGGATGAGTACTCACTTCCTTCCAAACCTATATCAGTTCTTACTCCTCAAAGTTCAAATACTTCTCTTGTGTTGAAGCTCAATCCACTCAAGCTATCAGAAACCTTCTCACCTCAACCCCAATCGCCACAGATGACTTTGCAAGCTGAGTTCAAAAGTTCATTTATTATCAAAGTATGTATCTATATACAACTGAGATTAGTCTTCTCCAGATAGCCACGAAACAAAGTAAGAAAATGAAAGTCATTCAGACAACCATCAAACACACCCCCACCCACACATAAAGAACGGCATCCCGATCATCAACCCCCAAACTGCCCTCCGGAACAAAATGGAACAAGAACATCAACACCCCTCAAGATCCTTCTCCCAACCCCCCGCAACATGAACCCACAAAACCCTCCCCTCACACAACAAAACGGAAAAAGAACAGGCATAAAAAATCACAGAATATAAAAACCCTAAGTCTAAAAAAGTCCATAAACACAAAAACACGATACTATCCTCTAACATCACCGACGTTCATCAAAAGAGAGGAACAACACATGAGACAGAGGCCCATTTGCCTGCCACAGCGAGCCACACAGCACTAGCCCACTCACAGACAAGGCAGGCATTCACCGCTGAACTCTCCAAATGCAGTTGAACATCACCTCATGCCCCTGAGCCTCACACACCTCTGAGTTTCTTTGCATTGAGACTGTCCAAGTACGCATTCGCTTCCCATAATCTTCTCAGAGATAGCAAAGTGTTGGATCACTCAAACAATCTCCAAACTGTAAATCACAGTCATTAGGAATGATTAAAATTGGGGGGGGGGGGGGTTTGATAAATGCTAGGCTATAAGACATAGGAGCAGAATGAGTCCATTTGGCCCATCGATTCTGCTCCATCATGGCTGATTATTCTTCTCAACCTCACTCTCCTGTCTTCATCCCATAATATTTGATGCCCTGACCAATCAAGAACCTATCTTTCTCATCTTTAAATATACCCAATGATCTGTCCTCCACAGACATCTGTGACAATGAATATTCTCGATTACTAAGGGTATCAAAGGTTTCATGGAGAAGGCAGGAGAATTTAGAGGGATAATAAATCAGCTGTGATGGTATGGTGGAACAGACTTGATAAGCCAAATGCCTAATTCAGCTCATACGTCTAATAGTCTAATTCCGAGAAATTAAACTTCCAGTGGTTGAGCTGGGATTCCCCGGAAATCAATCAATGAGTACTGTCCAACTGGTGGACTTCGTACTTTCACTCCTGAGCATGGCAGAATACACCTGGCTGACGCATTTACTTGGAACACTCGCCGTATATGCTTCATCCTCATTTCAAAATCTGGTAAGGTAGTTTCAAACTGCTTTTACTTCATTGTGAATCAAATTCTATAATCAAGTCTGATGAGTGTCTCAGGACAATAACACACATACACACATCAGGATAACCTTACGCACTGTGTTAATTTCATTTCTATACGAGAATCACACAAAAACTATTCAAGTTACTTTGAAAAGTGGAGTTCAAATGATCAAACTGAGCAGCCAAAATGAAGTTGACATTGTGCATTAATTACACATGATGACCACCTTGCTCATTCTTAGGTGCCATTTAGCACTCTACTTCATAGAACAGTACAGCATAGTACGGGCCCTTCAGCCCATGAGGTTATGCTGACATTTTAACCTACTTCAAGTTCAATCTAACCCTTTTCTCACACATAGCCCTCCATTTTTCTGTCATCCGTGTGCTTACCAAAGAGTCTTAAATGTCCCTAATCTATCGACTCTACCACTGCCCTGGCACAATGTTCCATGCACCTCTGCGTAAAGAACTTACCTCTGGCATGTACCCCTATACTTTCCTCTAATTACCTTTAAATTATGCCCTCTCATCATGGCCACTGGCGCCCTGGAAAAAAGTTCAACGTAAATTTATTATCAAAGTTTTAGATGTAATGCCAAATCTTCGCAAACTCCAAAGGAAGTAGAAGCCCTGCCGCCCATTCTTCGTAATTATACTTATGTGTTGGGATTGGACAGAAATTATAACACTGAGAAATTTGAAGTTGCTATCCCTCTTCAACTCTGATAAACTAATGGACCTCTGATTTCCTCTTCTTGAGGTCAATGATCAGCTCCTTTGTCTTGCTGACATTGAAGAAGTTATTGTTATGGCTTCACTCTGTCAGATTTTCTATGTCCCTCCTATCTGCTGATTTCATCTCCACCTTTGATTCAGCCAACGACAGTGGTGTCATCTGTAAACTTAAATCTGGTAAGAAGCCTATGGCTTTCCACTCGATCTATGCCTCTTATAATTTTGTACACCTCCATGAAGTTACCTCTTATCCTCCTTTACTCCAAAGAGAAACACCCTAGCTCACTTGATGGATCCTCATAAGACAATCCAGGCAGCATCCTGGTAAGTGTCTTCTGCACCCTCTAGAGTTTCCACATCCCTCCAAAATGAAGTGATCAGAACGGGGCATAATACTCCGAGTGTGGTATAACCAGACTTTTATTGAGCTACATTACCTCGTGGTTCTTGAGTTTATCTCTCAACTAAGGAAAGCCAACATAACATATGCCTTAACAAGTCTATCAACTTGAAGGATCTATGAACATGGATCCCAAGATCTCTCTGTTCCTCCTCACTTCTAAAAGTCCTGCCATTACCCCTATACTCTGACTTCAAATTCAAACTTGAAGTATATCACTTCATATTTCTCTGGATGAAACTCCATCTACTCTTCTCAGCCCTGCTCTGCATCTTGCCAATGTCCCGTAGTAATTTACAACAACCTTCTACACTATCCACAACACTTGCTAGTTCCTCCAGCATTTTGTGTGTGGCTACCACCACCCTTTGTGTCATCTGCAATACCTCTGAATATTTTCCCATTAGCCTGCCACATCATCTCACAGCTGATCTACCACTCAAATATATACCCTACCCCGTGTTACACCACTATTTCTTCATATCATTTCTATCACAATAAATCTGGACTTAACGCTGTGTTACATAGAGGACACTAAATGAAGAAACTGCGATGGTTCTTTATAAAGTGAAATTCTTTAGATTGTTCTATAGATAGGCACATGAACGTGAGGAAAATGAAAGGATATGGACATTGTGTAGGCAAAAATTGATTACTAATTTAATTGGTTCAGCACAATATTATGGGCCGAAGGGCCTGTTCCTGGGCTGTACTGCTCTACAGTATATTCCATGCTCTTCTTAAGAAAGCTAATGTCCCTGCACAGTTTTACTAAATCAGTGCTATATTTCGTTGTTTATATACACTCATGAGGATGAGAGGTGACCTGATAGAAGTGTATAAAATGATGAGGCATTGATCGTGTGGATAGTCAGAAGCTTTTTCCCAGGGCTGAAATGGCTAACACGAGAGGGCACAGTTTTAAGGTATTTGGAAGAAGGTAGAGATGTCGGGGTAAGTTTTTTTACGCAGAGTGGTGATTGTGTGGAATGGGCTGCCGGCGACTGTGGTGGAGGCAGATACAAGGGTCTTTCAAGAGTCTCCTGGATAGGTACATGGGGCTTAGAAAAATAGAGGGCTATGGGTAACCCTAGGTAATTTTTAAAGTACATGTTCGACACAGCATTGTGGGCCGAAGGGCCTGTATTGTGCTGTAGGTTTTCTATGTTTCTATTAAATAGGTTGTTAAGTTCTATGTAACATCATGGAGACATTGCAAATGTACAAATCATAGAGTTAAACAGAAGATGAAATAAAAATATTCAAGACAATACTTCTATTTTCTCTTCTTGGTCTTTGGCCTTCTGAATATCTTTCTCCCACTGCTGGAAGATTCCAGTGAACTGCTTACAATAATCATCCGAAAGCTTTTGCCTTTATAAATAAAACAGAGCAAAAATTTATAACATGGGCAATGAATCTAATAACCATTTAATGATCAGTATCAGTCACAATCAGCACCAAACAATGCCACCTCATATATCAGGAATACATTGTGGCCACTTCATTAGGTATACCTGCTCGTAAATGCAAATATCTAACCAGCCAATCATGTGGCAGAAAAGCAATGCATAAAAGCATACAGACATGATCAAAAGGTTCAGTTGATGTTCAGGACAAACATCAGAATGGGGAAGAAATGTGATCTGAGTGGTTTTGACTGAGAATGATTGCTGGTGCCAGATGGGGTGGTTTGAGCATCTCAGAAACTGGTGATCTCTTGGAATTTTCACGCACAAAAGTCTCTGGAGCGTACAGACAAAACATCTAGTGTGTAGCCGTCTTTGAGTGAAAATGTCTTCTTAATGAGAGAGGTCAGAGGCGAATGCCCAGACTGGTTTAAGCTGACAGTAACTCTTTGAGCAGCAGCCAATCGGAGATAGGACGACTGAGCCAGGAACGCTAATTGAGTAGAAACGGCAGTGACTCATGGCAGTTTGGAACTTTGAGCCGCAGTCAATCAGAGTTTGGGATTGATTGGCAAGAACAAATTAAAGCAAGCAGGGGCAAGTGGAGCGACCATTGTTGGAGCAGCCATGGACAGAGTTAGGATGAAGATTTTTAGACTTTAGCTCTTTGAGGCTTCAGCAAGGACGGGCTTGAGTAGGGAGAAAGAATATGTCCCTCTCACTATACCCCTTGTCCATGCTCTGGGCTTTTTCCCCCACTCCCCCTTTTCTTTCTCCCTAGGCCTCCTGTCCCATGATCCTCTCATATCCCTTTTGCCAATCAACTGTCCAGCTCTTGGCTCCATCCCTCCCCCTCCTGTCCTCTCCTATCACTTTGGATTTCCCCCTCCCACTTTCAAATCTCTTACTAGCTCTTTTTTCAGTTAGTCCTGACGAAGGGTCCCAGCCCGAAACGTCGACTGTACCTCTCCCTATAGATGCTGCCTGGCCTGCTGCGTTCACCTGAAACTTTTATGTGTGTATTGCTCTTCCTTCTTTATATTTGCTCAGTTAGAACAGTAGAAATGCCAGACAGAATAATGGAATGCTCTTCCTGTGCGATGTGGGAGCCAGGGAGACCTCCGCTGTCCCTGATGAATACACATGTCAGAAGTACATCCACTGCAACTTCTAAGGAGTCGGAGCTGGGACTCTGGATCATTTGGGAGGCTGAGGGAGTGATAGATAGTTTATTCCAACAGTCACATCAGCAGCAGGAGCTGGCCACAGCAATGAGTTTTCTTGTGGGTCGATGACACTTGTTTAAAAGGAGAGCTTCATGGGCATTCAGGTTTATTTGGACAGTCCAATCAGCGCAGGAGCAGGCCACAGAGACCAGGTTTCTCACAGATAGGTGACACTTGTTTAAATTGTATTGAATTGACTTTATTTCTTACATCCTTCACATACATGGGGAGTAAAAATCTTTAAGTTATGTCTTTGTCTAAATGTGCAATGAGCAATCAAAGTAATTTATAATAAACAGAACAGTCAATGTAACATAGAAATACACTCAAATCAGCGTGAGTTCATCAGTCTGATGGCCTGATGGAAGAAACTGCCTCGGAGGCTGTTGGTCCTGGCTTTTATTACATTTCCCGGAAGGTAGCAGCTGGAATAGATTGTGGTTGAGGTTACTCGGGTCCCCAATGATCCTTCGGGCCCTTTTTTCACACCTGTCTTTGTAAATGTCCTGAATCATGGGAAGTTCACAACTACAGACGCGCTGGGCTGTCCACACCACTCTGCAGAATCCTGTGATTAAGGGAGGTAAGTTCCCATACCAGGCAGTGATGCAGCCAGTCAGGATGCTCTCAACTGGGCCCCTGTAGAAAGTTCTTAGGATCTGGAGGCCCATACCAAACTTCCTCAACTGTCTGAGGTGAAAGAGATGCTGTTGTGAAGAAGGGACAAGCAGGGCGGTCATTGTTGAGTGTAGGCCAGTAGTGAGAGTAAGAGTGTCAGCTTTTGGCTCAAAGGAGGCTTCGGCTCAAAAGAGGCATTGGCTCTGGGAAAGCTTCTGTTAAGGTTCCTTTTTCTCTCTCTCTTACTGCACCTAGTGCAGTGAATGTCTCTTGTGTGTTCTTCATATTGGATGTAACAGTCCTGGGAGACCCAGAGACTCCCAGGGAACTACATCCGTGTGAAGTGCATCTGCCTGCAGCTCCTTGAAGACCGTGTTAGGGATCTGGAGCAGCAGCTGAATGACCTTCAGCTTGTACAGGAGAGTGAGCAGATAATCGATCAAAGATCCTTTCCACATCTACTCTGCCTAGGCCTTTCAACATTCAAAAGGTCTCAATGAGATCGCCCCTCATCCTTCTAAATTCCAGCGAGTACAGACCCAGAGCTATCAAATGTTCCTTGGATTATAATCCTTTCATTCCTGGAATCATCCTTGTGAATGGCGTCTGGACACTCTCCAATGCCAGCACGTCTTTTATATGATGAGGAGCCCAAAACTGTTCACAATACTCAAGGTGAGGCCTCTCTAGTGTCTTATAAAGCTTCAGCTCTTGTATTCAAAACCCCTTAAAATGAATGCTAACATTGCATTTGCCTTCCTCATCACCAACACAACCTGCAAGTTAACCTTTAAGGTGTTCAGCACAAGGACTCCCAGTCCCTTTGCATGTCAGATTTTTGGATTTTCTCCCCATTTGGAAAATAGTCTGCACATTTATTTCTACTACCAAAGTGCACAGCCATGCATTTTCCAACATTGTATTTAATTTGCCACTTTCTTGCCCATTCTCCTAATCAGTCTAAGTCCTTCTGCAGCCTATCTGTTTCCTCAATACTACGAGCCCCTTCACCAATATTCGTATCATCTGCAAACTTGGCAACAAAGCCATCTATTCCATCATTTAAATCATTGATATACAGCATAAAAAGAAGCGGTCCTAACACTGACCCCCTGAGGAACACCACTAGTCACTGGTAGCCAACCAGACTAAGATCATTTTATTTCCACATGCTGCCTCCTACCAATCAGCCAATGCTCCAACCATGTCAGTAACTTTCCTGTAATACCATGGGCTCTTAACTTGGTAAGCAGCCTCATCTTTGGCACCTTGTCAAAGGCCTTCTGAAAGTCCAAATGTACAAAATCCACTGCATCCCCTTTATCTATCCTACTTGTAGTTTCCACAAAGAATTCTAACAGGCTTGTCAGGCAAGATTTTCCCTTAAGGAAACCATGCTGACTTTGTCCTATCTTGTCCTGTGTCACCAAGTGCTCCATTACCTTATCCTTAACTAGCACCTTCCCAACCACTGAGGTCAGGCTAACTGCTCTATAATTTCATTTCTGCTGCCTTCCTCCTTTCTTAAAGAGTGGAGTGACATTTGCAATTTTTCAGTCCTCTGGCACCACGTCAGTCCAATGATTTTTGGAAGATCATTGCTAATGCTTCCGCAATCTCTAGTGACACCTCTCAGAACCTGAGGGTGCAGTTCATCTGGTCTGGGTGACTTAGATCTTTCAGCTTTTTGAAGACCTTCTCCCTTGTAATAGTAACTGCACTCATTTCTCTTCCCTCACACCCGTCAATATCTGGCACACTGCTAGTGTCTTCCATTCATCTGCCATTCATTGTCCTCTATTATTATTTCTCTGGCCTCATTTTCTAGCAGTCTGATATCCACTCTCATCTCTCTTTTAATTTTCAGAGACATGAAAAAAATTTTATTATCCACTTTGATTTCTGGTGTAATCACCTGGACTTTTCCAGGTCCATAAG
Source organism: Mobula birostris (assembly GCF_030028105.1). Lineage (NCBI taxonomy): Eukaryota > Metazoa > Chordata > Chondrichthyes > Myliobatiformes > Myliobatidae > Mobula > Mobula birostris. Next base: position 48,532,232 of record NC_092383.1, on the reverse strand, counting down.
CGTCTTGAATGGTTTTTAAAGTAGGTATTCATAATAACGCAGTTATTCATCTTGCGCCATTCTACCCATTTCTCGCTGCTTTAATTTCTTTCCCCCAGTCCAAATTTTCCTATGGTATTTCCATCACCACCTTGTCATACTTTAGCATTTAGATCCAAGTTCCATAACCCAGTAATATGTCATGTAAAAGTAAAACTTAAAAAACTAAAGAAGCAAAAACCTTGACTACTCGCAATTAACTAAAGACAAAAATTTACAATTTAAGTAAGACATAGGTCAGAAGAGTGATGAAGTTCTGCAAACAAGAGAAAAGTCTGCAGATGCTAGAAATCTCAGCAACACACACAAAATGCTGGAGGAACGTAGCAGACCAGGTAGCATCTACAGAAAAAGCGCTGCCAAAGGGTTTCGGCCCAGAACGTCAACTGCGCTATTTTCCATAGATGCTGCCTGGCCTGCTGAGTTCCTCCAGCATTTTGTTTATGATGTTCTGTAAAATGAGTTAGGTGCTAAGTTAGAGGGCAGGACCTCCAGGGTTGTGATCTCAGAATAACTACCCATACTACTGAAGTCAGAACTAGGAAGATAATACAGTTTTAGCATGTGGCTAAGGAGTTGATGTAGGAGGAAGGGCATAAGATTTTTGGATTATTGGGCTCTCTTCCAGGGAAGGTAGGACCTGTACAGAAGAGATGGTTTGCACATAAACTGGAAAGGTGCCAATAACCTAGGAGAAAGGTTTGCTACTGCTACAAGGTGAGGTTTAAATTAAAGTTGCAGGAGGTGGGACAGAAAAGAATAGAGGTTGTGGTGACAGATATTGTTAAGATCCAAAAAAGCAAGGAATCAAAAGATTGCGCATGATGTCCTGAGTTGCATATATTTCACTGCTAGAGGTATCATAGGAAAGGCAGATGAGCTCAGGGCATGGATCAACACATGGAATTATGATATTGTAGGCATTAGTGAGACTTGTTTGCAAAAGGAGCAGGACTGGCAGTTCAATATTCCAGGGTTTTGTTGTTTTAGATGCGACAGAAGGGAGGGATTAAAGGAGGAGGGATGGTGATACTAGTCAGGGAAAATGCCACAGTGGTGCTCAGTCAGGGCAGACTGGAGAATTTGTCTAGTGAAGCGCTATAGGTGGAACTGAGAAATAAGAAAGGTATGACCACGTTAATGGGGCTATATTACAGAACACCCAGCAGTCTGTTGTAAGAAACACAAGGTTATTATAAGATTTAAAGATTCAAAGTGCATTTATTATCAAAAAATGTATGAATCATACAACCTTGAGATTTATTTGCTAACAAGCAGTCACAAAGCAAGGAACCTGAAAGAACCCAATGAATAAAATAAGACCAAACCCCCAGTGCCCACAGAGAAAAAAAAACACAGAACAAAACATATAAACAATAGAAGTGAGAACAACAGTAACAACATTCGAAACCAAATTGAATCCTTAGATCCAAATCTCTGGAGCAGCACAGAGTAGGCCCAAAGCTTCGGTATTCAGTTCATCATATTAGCGGGACAAATGGCTGCAAAGTCCACAGACATGAAGCACAGCCGCTGGCGGCAGTCTCACTGCCTCAGCATCGTAGAGACAGAAGCCCCAAGACCAGCTGGGCTAGCGGTTAAAGGTTGTCTGAACCTCGCACTAGGACCCGGCCCCACAATGTGCTCCAGACCTAGATTTCACTGCTGAAGGAGCTATTCCCAACCTCTCCAAATCAGCACAGCACATAGTATATATAAGACCATAAGACAAAGGAGCAGAAGTTGGCCATTTGGCCCATCAAGTCTGCTCCACCATTCTATCATGAGCTGATCCGTTCTCCCATTTAGTCCCACTCCCCCGCCTTCTCACCATAACCTTTCATGCCCTGGCTACTCAGATACCTATCAATCTCTGCCTTAAATACACTCAATGACTTGGCATCCACTGCCGCCCCTGGCAACAAATTCCATAGATTCACCACCCTCTGGCTAAAAAAAATTTCTTCGCATCTCTGTTCTGAATGGGCTCCCTTCAATCCTTAAGTCATGCCCTCTCGTATTAGACTCCCCCCATCATGGGAAAGAACTTTGCCACATCCACTCTGTCCATGCCTTTCAACATTCGAAATGTTTGTATGAGGTCCCCCCTCATTCTTCTAAACTCCAAGGAATGCAGTCCAAGAGTGGACAAACGTTCCTCATATGTTAACCCTCTCATTCCCGGAATCATTCCAGTGAATCTTCTCTGAACCCTCTCCAACGTCAGCACATCCTTTCTTAAATAAGGAGACCAAAACTGCCCACAGTACTCCAAGTGAGGTCTCACCAGCGCCTTACAGAGCCTCAACATCACATCCCTGCTCCTATCCTCTATTCCTCTAGAAATGAATGGCAACATTGCATTCGTCTTCTTCACTAATGACTCAACCTGGAGGTTAACCATAAGGGTAGCCTGCATGAGGACTCCCAGGTCCCGTTGCATTTCACAACTTTGAATTCTCTCCCCATTTAAATAATTGTCTGCCCATTTATTTCTTCTACAAAAGTGCATAACCATGCACTCTCCAACACTGTATTTCATTTGCCACTTCTTTGCCCATTCTCCCAATCTATCCAAGTCTCTCTGCAGACTCTCTGTTTCCTTAGCACTACCGGCCCCTCTACCTATCTTTGTATCATCAGCAAACTTAGCCACAAAGCCATCTATTCCATAATCCAAATCGTTGATGTACAAAGTAAAAAGAAGCAGCTCCAACACGGACCCCTGTGGAACACCAATGGTAACCGGCAGCCAACCAGAATGGGATCCCTTTATTCCCACTCTCTGTTTCCTGCCAATCAGCCAACGCTCTATCCACGTATGTAACATCCCCGTAATTCCATGGGCTCTTATCTTGTTTAGCAGCCTCATGTGCAGCACCTTGTCAAAGGCCTTCTGAAAATCCAAATACACAACATCCACTGCATCTCCCTTGTCTAGCCTACTTGTAATTCCTCAAAAAATTGCAATAGGTTTGTCAGGCAGGATTTTCCTTTAAGGAAACCATGCTGAGTTCTGCCTATCTTGTCATATGCCTCTAGGTACTCCGTAATCTCATCCTTGACAATCGACTCCAACAACTTCCCAACCACCAGTGTCAAGCTAACAGGTCTATAACTTCCTTTTTGCTTCCTTACCCCCTTCTTGAATAGTGGAGTAACATTTGCAATCTTCCAGTCCTACAGAACCATGCCAGAATCTATTGACTTTTGAAAGATCATTGCTAATGCCTCCGCAATCTCCACAGCTACTTCCTTCAGAACACGAGGGTGCATTCCATCTGGTCCGGGAGAATTATCTACCCTTAGACTATTCAGCTTCCTGAGTACTTTCCCTGTCGTAATTGTGACTGTGCACCCTTCCCTGACACACTTCAGTATCCGGTATACTGCTGATGTCTTCCTCAGTGAAGACTGATGCAAAATACTTGTTCAGTTCCTCCACCATCTCCTTATCTCCCATTACAATTTCTCCAGCATCATTTTCTATCGGTCCTATATCTACTCTCACCTGTCTTTTACTCTTTATATTCTTGAAAAAGCTTTTAGTATCCTCTTTGATATTATTTGCTAGCTTCCTTTCATAGTTCATCTTTTCCCTCTTAATGACCTTTTTTTTTTGTTTCCATTTGCAAGCTTCTAAAAACTTCTCAATCCTCTGTCGTCCCACTAATTTTTGCTTCCTTGTATGCCCTCTCCTTTGCTTTAACTTCGGCTTTGACTTCTCGTGTCAGCCACGGTTGCATCCTTTTTCCATTAGAAAATTTCTTCTTCTTTGGAATACATCTGTCTTGCACCTTCCTCACTTCTCGCATAAACTCCAGCCACTGCTGCTCTGCCGTCCTTCCTGCTACTGTCCCTTTCCAGTCAACTTTGGCCAGTTCCTCTTTCATGCCACTGTAATTTCCTTTACTCCACTGAAATACCGACACATCGGATTTCAGCTTCTCATTCTCAAATTTCACAGTGAACGTAATCATGTTATGATCACTGCTTCCTAAGGGTTCCTTCACCTCAATCTCTCTAATCATCTCTGGTTCATTACACAATACCTAATCCAGTACAGCTGATCCTCTAGAGGGCTCAACAACAAGCTGTTCTAAAAAGCCATCTCGTAGACATTCTACAAATTCTCTCTTGAGATCCAGTGCCGACCTGATTTTTCCAATCCACTCGCATGTCCTGACGAAGGGTCTTGGCCTGAAATGTCGACTGTACCTCTTCCTAGAGATGCTACCTGGCCTGCTGCGTTCACCAGCAACTTTGATGTGTGTTGCTTGAATTTCCAGCATCTGCAGAATTCCTCGTGTTTGCGCATTTTAAAATCTCCCACAATTACCATAACTCTGCCCTTCTGACAAGCCTTTTCTATTTCCTGTTGTAATTTGTAGTCCACATCACAGCAGCTGTTAGCAGCTGTATATAATTGCCATCAGGGTCCTTTACCCCTGCGATTTCTTAGCTCAACCCATAAAGATTCTGCACCTTCCGATCTTATGCCACCTCTTTCTAATGATTTAATATCATTTCTTACCAATAAAGCCATGCCACTCCCTCTGCCTACCTGCCTATCCTTCTGATACACCGTGTGTCCTTGGACGTTCAGCTCCCAGAGACAAGCATTTAGATTGTCCAAACAGCAGATTGTACCTTACATTAGGACCCAGGCCTTGAACACACTGCCTATTCATCCGCTTCTGAATAGTCTAAGGGTAGCCATACACGACCTCTTCAATTCGGCTCGGCACTTAGGACAATCCATCCTTGTACCCAGGTTAGTAGGACGGGGATTGCAACTGCTCTGTCCCATATTCTCCCCTCCCAATCATTCATTCCAATCATCACAGCTGCAGTTCCAAGTGCATCGATTTTTCAGCAAGGCACATCTTGTGAATTTGCTTTGCCTTCGCTCGCTTCTTCATTGTTTGCAGTGATAGTTTACCACAATTTAATTAAAAAGTGTCATTAATAATGGTTTTAATCAAATTCCTTTGCTTTCAAACTACCAGTAAATTGTCATATATCTTCGTTAGCGCCATCTTAAACCAAAAGATTTTAACTTTCCATATATTGCCTGTGGTTCCCATACTGTAAAAATACTAGATGGGATAGAGTTTGACAAATGTGTTCAGGAAAGTTCCAAAATCAGTACATAGAAATGCCTACAAGAGACTGTGCGATACTTGATCTGCTAATAGGGAATGAGACAGAGCAGGTGACAGAAGTTTTTATAGGGGAACACTTTGTATCTAGTGATCATAATGCCATTTGTTTCAAAGTAAGACGGCAGCGCGTGCGAATGCAGTGGCCTCTTGGGGACCAACCAAAGTTGCTTTTTCCTTTGTAAAATTTGTTTTTTTTACGATCCAAATGCTAGCAGAACAGCAACACTGAATGCACAACACGTCGAATCTTGAAGTGATGGACTACATCAGCAGAAGACCACGAACATACACTCACCTAATAAAGTGGCCTTTGAGTGTATAGTACTGTACAAAAGTGTTAGGCACATGTAAAAAAATTCTGTAAAGCAAAGATGTTTTCAAAATAATGAAACATTTCTAAATATCAAGAAATTACCATACAGAGCAGTAAACAGTAAAAAACTAAATTAAATCACATATTTGTTGTGACCACCCTTTGCCTTTAAAACTGCATCAGTACACTATCATGCAGTTTTATAAGAAAACTGGCTGGTAGGATGTTTCGAGAATCTTAGAGAACTTGCGACATTCTTCTGCAACTTTGGCTGCCTCGTTTCCTTCTGTCTCTCCAAGTAAATCCAGACAACCTCAACGATATTGAGATCAGAACTCTGAGGAGACCATACCATCTGAAACCATATAAAAAATCTAGGGTGCCTAAGACTTTTGTAATTTACTGATTATTTGTAGGGCTAAAGGGAAAAACCATGGGATGAATTGCTGGTCTGTTCTACAAACAGTGTGTACAGACTTCATGGGCCGAATAGCCCCCTTTGCTGTCATGGATTCCAGTACTTTCAGTTTGGGGAAATGTGCTATTTGCCATTTTCAAACCACAAAACTTGTCCATGTGAAATGTGGGTAAGAAAAGGGATTACTGACAACAAAGCAACTCGCACACGTGAGGAGTAATGATCTTTTAAGAACCATTAGATTATTGAATGATTCCAGACGGATGGAAAATTGCAAATGTCACTCCATGTTTTAAGAAAGGATGGAGGCAGAAGAAAGGAAATTATAGGCCAACACGAGGAATTCTGTAGATGCTGGAAATTCAAGCAACATACATCAAAGTTGCTGGTGAATGCAGCAGGCCAGGCAACATCTCTAGGAAGAGGTACAGCCGACTTTCGGGCCGAGACCCACCTCCTCCTCGTACCCCATCCGTTATTTATTTATATACACACATTCTTTCTCTCTCTCTCCTTTTTCTCCCTCTGTCCCTCTGACTACACCCCTTGCCCATCCACTGGGTTTTCCCCCCCTCCCCCTTTTCCTTCTCCCTGGGCTTCCTGTCCCATGATCCTCTCATATCCCTTTTGCCAATCAACTGTCCAGCTCTTGGCTCCATCTCTTACCCTCCTCCCATCATTTTGGATCTCCCCCTCCCCCTCCCACTTTCAAATCTCTTACTAGCTCTTCCTTCACTTAGTCCTGACGAAGGGTCTCGGCCCGAAACGTCGACTGTACCTCTTCTTAGAAATTATAGGCCAGTTAGCCTGACTTCAGTGACTGGGGAGATATTGGAGTCCATTATTAACTATGAGGTTTCGGAGTACTGGAGGCGTACAATAAAGTAGACAAAGGTCACGCTGGTTCCCTTAAGGGAGAATCTTGCCTGACAAATCTGTTCAAGTTCTTTGTTGAAATAACAGAAAAGATTTTCGAAGGACAGTCAGTGGATGTTTATTTTGATTTCCAGTTCTTTGACAAGGTGCCACACATAAGCTTCCTTAACAAGATAAGAGCCCATGGTATTACAGGAAAGATACTAGCATGGATAGAAGATTGGCTGATTGGCAGGAGGCAAAGAGTGGGAATAAAGGGGGCCTAATCTGGTTGGCTAATGCCCCACCTCCCCCTCGTACTCCATCCGTTATTTATATACACATATTCTTTCTCTCACTCTCCTTTTTCTCCCTCTGTCCCTCTGACTATACCCCTTGCCCATCCTCTGGGCTTTCTCCCCCCCCCCCCCTTTCCTTCTCCCTGGGCCTCCTGTCCCATGATCCTCTCATATCCCTTTTGCCAATCACCTGTCCAGCTCTTGGCTCCATCCCTCCCCCTCTGTCTTCTCCTATCATTTTGGATCTCCCCCTCCCCCTCCCACTTTCAAATCTCTTACTAGCTCTTCCTTCAGTTAGTCCTGACGAAGGGTCTTGGCCTGAAACGTCAGCTGTACCTCTTCCTAGAGATGCTGCCTGGCCTGCTGCGTTCACCAGCAACTTTGATGTGTGTTGCTTGAATTTCCAGCATCTGCAGAATTCCTCGTGGATGAAGAAGTAGAAGGGTGGGTTAGTCAGTTTGCTGATGACACAAAGGTTGGGTGTGTTGTGGATAGTCTGGAGGGTTGTCAGAGGTTACAGCGGGACATCGATAGGATGCAGAACTAGACTGAGAAGTGGCAGATGGACTTAACCCAGATAAGTGTGAAGTGGTTCATTTTGGTAGGTCAAATTTGAAGACAGAATATAATATTAATGGTAATACTACTGGCAGTGTTGAGGATCAGCGAGATCTTGGGGTCCATGTCCATAGGACACTCAAATCTGCTGCGCAGGTTGACAGTGTTGTCAGGAAGGCGTATGGTGTGTTGGCATTCATCAACTATGGAACTGAGTTCAAGAGCTGTGAGGTAATGTTACAGCTATACGAGACCTTGGTCAGACTGCGTTCCACCAGAATTTTGTGTATTTCCAGACCCTACTGCAGCATTTCTTGCTTTTGTAGCTTGACTAAGGACTTGAAGCCATGTTTCTGGCATTTTCTGTTTTTGTTCCAGATGTGCAAAAACTACATTTTTTAAAAAAATTTCACTTTGCTTTTACATTTGTCTGAAATACTTTTTCTCTGTACTACCTTTCTTCTTGTTGCACTTTCCAAACTTGCTCTATCTTTTGGTTGCTGGTCTTTAATGAGGATTTTGTGTACACCTCCAGTCGTTTCTTCTTAGCCAAGATAGCCTTATTAATATCAGCTGCAAAGGAATTAAAAAGCAATGAGAGGCTGGTAACATTGACCTGCTTCAGCCATTCAGTAACAACCCCACAAACTCTATCTGAAATGTATATCAACTCTCTGCCACTTACTGATAACATTATTTCTGAAATTCTGCAGTACCATCATTCTGAAATATCATCATTCCAAATAAACTGATTCCTAAACTCCGGAACCTTGGCCTTAGCACTCAGATCTGCAGCTGGATCTCCAACTTCCTCACAGACAGGACCCAGGCTGTAAAAATAGGGGACAAGCTCTCCTCTACAATCACTCTGAGCACCAGTGCCCCACAAGGCTGTGTACTCAGCCCCCTGCTTAACTCATTGTACATCCATGATTGTGTAGCCAAGTCTCCATCGAACTCAATATATAAGTTTGCTGATAACACCACAATTGTAGGCCATATCTCGGAAAATGATGAGTTTGAGTACAGAAAGGAAATTAAGAACCTGGTGGCATGGTGCGAAGACAATAACCTCTCCCTCAACGTCAGCAAGACAAAAGAATTGGTTGTTCATTTCAGAAGGAGTAGTGGGCCACACGACCCCATTTACATTGGTGGTGCGCAAATGGAACAGGTCAAAAGCTTTAAGTTCCTTGGGGTCAATATCACAACTGACCTGACTTGATCAAACCAAGCAGAGTCCAATGCCAAGAAGGCCCACTAGCGCCTTTACTTCCTGAGAAAGCTAAAGAAATTTGGCCTGTCCCCTAAAACCCTCACTAATTTTTATAGATGCACCGTAGAAATCATTCTTCTGGGGTGCATCACAACCTGGTATGGAAGTTGTCCTGTCCAAGACCGGAAGAAGCTGCAGAAAATCGTGAACACAGCCCAGCACATCACACAAACCAATCTTCCGTCCTTGGACTCACTTTACACCGCATGCTGTCGGTGCAGTGCTGCCAGGATAATCAAGGACACAACCCACCCAGCCAACACACTTTTCGTCCTTCTTCCCTCTGGGAGAAGGCTCAGGAGCTTGAAGACTCGTACGGCCAGATTTGAGAACAGCTTCTTTCCAACTGTGATAAGACTGCTGAACAGATCCTGACCCGGATCTGCACCGTACCCTCCAAATATCTGGACCTGCCTCTCGGTTTTTTTCCCCTTTTCTATTTTCTATTTATGATTTATAATTTAAATTTTTAATATTTACTATCGATTTGTACTCCAGGGAGCACAAAGCGCAGAATCAAATATCGCTGTGATGATTATATGCTCTAGTATCAATTGTTTGGCGACAATAAAGTAACATGCAGGTTAGCTGATGTTGTATTAATTCTAGTTGATAGAGATTAGAGATAGAGACTTCAAAATATAAAAAAATGTAAATAGGCTATCTACAGCAGCCTCCTTTTGTCAATACAGTGGATTCTGGTTAATTGGGACACATCAGGACCAGTACATTTTGCTGAGTTAGCCAAAGTTGCATGGAAATAATTAAGGTATAAAAAAAAGACAAACTGTGTGACAAATTAGAACACTACAGTACTATGAAACTATGTATTAATTTCTCATACTTTTCAACAGAGAAATTCATCCAATGCACATAATAATCAAGACCAGTGCAGACAACTAGGCAGATAATGGACTGCCTTAATACAATTTTCGATGCTTGCTATCTCCAAATCTTCATTTTCATTATAAAATTCAAGATGATTGTAGTTACCTTCAAATTCTTGGTAGTTCCTAACTTGTTGAAGGACTGAAATAGTTTCTTTTTCATTCCCAGCCATTTCCGGCATCTCCAAGCAATGAAACCACAGTGAGCAAACTAGTTTAAAATTGTCTTAGTGTTCAGTAATCGCTAACTGTCAGTGACAAAAATCAATACAAACACGCAGCTGCCGCTATTTAAAAGTCGATCACTCTAAGCATGGTGTCAGGAGAGGGAAGGAAAATGCCCGGATAGTGGAGAGCACCCTGTGGATGCCCCCCTCAGCAACAAGTATCTCGTTTTGGATGCTGTTGAGGGGGATGACCTGACAGGGGACAGCCAGATGACCTGACAGGGGACAGCCACAGTGACCAGGTCTCTGGCACTGAGCCTGGCGCTGTTGTGAAGAAGGGAGAAGAGGAATGCGGTAGTCATAGGGGATTCCATAGTCAGGGGAAGAGACAGGGGATTCTGTGAGCCTGACAGAGATACCTGCATGGTATATTGCCTCCCAGGTGCCAGGGTACAGGATGGCTCGGATCGGGTCCAGAATATTCTGAAGGGAGACAGCGAGCAGCCAGCTGTCTTGGTACATGTTGGTACCAATGTCGTAGATAGGAAAAGGGAGGAGATCCTGAAGAGTGATTTCCGGGAGTTAGGAAGGAAGCTGAGAAGCAGGACCTCCAGGGTAGTAATCTCAGGATTGCTACCTGTGCCATGTGCTAGTGAGGGCAAGAATAGTAGGTATCAGGCAGATGAATGCGTGGCTGAGAGACTGGTGCAGGGGGCAGGGCTTCAGATGCTTGGATCATTGGGATCTCTTCTGGGGGAAGTATGACCTGTTCAAAAAGGACTGGTTACACCTGAACCCAAAGGGGACCAATGTCCTGGCGGGAAGCTTTAACAGAGCTGTTAGGGAGGGTTTAAACTAATTTGGCAGGGGGATGGGAACCAGAATGATAGAGCGGAGGAGGGGGAAAACAGAAATAAATCTAAGATAGTGAGCAGTAAAGATGTCAGGAAGGACAGGCAGGTGATGGGGCAAATTTACAGCCATTGGGATAAGATGCAATGCAATAAAGTTGCATTGCAATCAAAGCAAGAAGTACCAAATACTGGACTTAAGGTGTTATACTTAAATGCACGCAGCATAAGGAATAAGGTGATGATTGTATCGTACAGCTACAGATTGGCATCACTGAGACGTGGCTAAAGGATGCATGTCTCTGGGAGCTGACCATCCAAGGATACACAGGCAGCTAGGCAGAGGGGGTGGCATGGCTTTATTGGTAAGAAATTACATTAAATCATTAGCAAGAGGTGACATGGGATTGGAAGGTGCAGAATCGTTATGGGTTGAGCTAAGAAATCACAGGGATAAAAGGACCCTGATGGCAGTTATATACAGGCCTCCTAACAGCTGCTGTGATGTGGACTACAAATTACAACAGGAAATAGAAAAGGCTTGTCAGAAGGGCAGTGTTATGATAATTGTGGGATTTTTAACATGTGAGTGGATTGGGAAAATCAGGTCGGCACTGGATCTCAAGAGAGAGAATTTGTAGAATGTCTGCGAGATGGCTTTTTAGAACAGCTTGTTGTTGAGCCCACTATGGGATCGGCTTTACTGGATTGGGTATTGTGTAATGAACCAGAGGTGATTAGAGAGATTGAGGTGAAGGAACCCTTAGGAGACAGTGATCATAATTATTTGCTAGCTTCCTTTCATCGTTCATCTTTTCCCTCTTAATGACCTTCTTAGTTTCCTTTTGTAAGCTTTTAAAAACTTCCCAATCCTCTGTCTTCCCACTAATTTTTGCTTCCTTGTATGCTCTCTCCTTTGTTTTAACTTTTGCTTTGACTTCTCTTGTCAGCCACAGTTGCATCCTTTTTCCATTAGAAAATTTCTTCTTTTTTGGAATATATCTGTCTTGCACCTACTAGAGATGACACATAATCCAATGATAACAATCAATCTGTAAAACAGCCAGATTCAAGTAGTGTGACACCTACAAAAAACTAAGAAACACAAACAAAATGCTGGAGGAACTCAGCAAGTCAGGCAGCATCTATGGAAATGAATAAAGTTGATGTTTCAGGCTGAGACCATTCTTCAGGACTGCGCAGGAAGGGGGAAGATGCCAGAATAAAAAAGGTGGGAGGAGGGTAAAGAGGCTAGCTGGAAAGTGATAGGTGAAGCCAGCTGGAGAAGAAAGAATCTGATAGGAGGGAAGAGTGGCCCATAGGAGAAAGGAAAGGAGGAGGGGACCCTGAGAGACGTAATAGGCAGGTGAAAAGAAGTAAAAGGTCAAAGTGGGGAATGGGGTGGGGGAGAAGAAATTTGTTTACCAGAAAGACAAAATTGCTATTCACGCCATCAGTTTGAAGGGTACCCAGACAGAATATAAGATGTTGAGGTGTGTACTATCTGATGACCTAATTGGAGAAGATGAGCAATACACTCAGTGAATACTTTATTAGGTATATCTGTACACCTGCTTATTAATACAAATCAGCCAATCATGTGACAGCAACTCAATGCATAAAAGTATGCAGACATGGTCAAGAGGTTCAGTTATTGTTCAGACCAAACATCAGAATGGGGAAGAAATGTAATCTGAGTGACTTTGATCACGGAATGATTGTTAGTGCCAGACAGGGTGGTTTGAGTATCTCAAAAAATGCTGATCTCCTGGACTTTTCACACACGTCTCTCAAACTTACAGAGAATGATACCGAAAACAAAAAATCATCCACTGAATGGCGGATTCTATGGGTGAAAACGCTTTGTTAATAGAGGGCAGAGGAGAGGGCCAGACTGGTTCAATCTGAGAGGAAGGTGATATTAACTCAAATAACCACAATTAACACCATTGGTGTGCAAAAGAACATCTCTGTACACACAACACTTTTAACCTTGAAGTGAAGCAGAAAACCACAAACATACACTCAGTGGCTATCTTACTAGGTGCAAGTACAGAATAAAGTGGCTACTAAGTCTACGTGCAGTTAATCATCTCTGGCCTTTGAAGATGGTGATGAAGAAGCCAAACTAACTGAGCAGTGCTCATAAATTCAAATCAACCCTCGCAAATTGGGATAATTGGAGTTAATGGCAATGGGACCAAAAACAATACTCACCAGCATTTCTTATCAATGACACACATTTAATAGTTTCATATTGAATGTCAAGGCTGAAGCATTGCATTGGAGAACATCGCAGTTGTTTGTAAGTGTTGACAGGATAGAGAACATTGCATTTGTTAGATTAATTTACTTGAAGAATATTGATAGGTAACCTTTACCAATCAATCAAAATGCATCTGCTTTGGTACACTAGGTGGTCATTTTCATTGCAAAGTCATGCTGTTTGGTACAAAACATGCATTGAAATCTTTCAGAGACTGACCAGTAACATGATTCCTGGGATAATTGTGGAATTCGCTGACCTTTTAGTGTACAGCAATATTTAGAGTGACCATCTCAAATAACTGAAAGCTTTGCTTGTCAGGCTTATCTAAGCCAAAACAGAAAGTCTGCTAAGTTCATATATCAGAATCAGACTTATTATCACTGACATACGGTATATCATAAAATTTGTTGCTTTGTGGCCGCAGTAGAGTGCAATACATAAAAATGACTGCAAGTTACAGTAAGATATAAAAAATAAATCAGTAGTGCAAAAAGACAGCAAAAAGTGATGTACTGTTTGAAGATTTGTGGTCTGTCCAGAAATCTGATGGCAAAGGGGAATAAGCTGTTCCTAATCTTGGACATGAAATTGATCGCAATCAAGTGCTACCGTAACAAGTTATGGCTTAAGTGACACTAGACTTTCTTGCAACTGGAAAAAAAATGATGAGACTTCTTCATGTAACTGGATTGTACAGTGAGTTTGTTTCACACTTCTCTACAGTAATAGTCCCAATAACATGCGTGGAAGAGAAAAACTTGAAGTTTGTCAGGTCGGAATCATGCATGCCATTTGAGAATTGACCATTTTGATAAATAAACTAGAACTAAAGTAAGTAGAGGCCACTCCAAAGTGCTGATATGGGAAAGGCCAGTCAGTTACTTCTCAGTGAAGCTCAATCAGCAGTCAAGCATTATGAAAGAGTTTGACATTTTGATTTATCCCTTCAAGACCGTTAGACATTGGAGCAGAATTAGGAGATATGGCCCGCTGAGTCTGTTCTGCCATTCCATCATAGTTGATTTATTTTCCCTCTCAACACCACTCTCCTGCCTTCTCATAACCTTTTGCACTCTTACTAAGCAAGAGCTTATCAACCTCTGCTGTAAACGATACCTAATGACTTGGCTTCCACAGCCATCTGTGGCAATGAATTCCACAGATTCACCACCCTTTAACTAAAGAAATTCCTCCTCATCTGTTCTGAAGTAACATCCTTCTATTCTGAGGCTGTGCTCCCTGGTCCTGGACTCCTGCACTATAGGAAACATCCTCTCCATGCCCATTACATCTCGACCTTTCAATATTCAATAGGTTTCAATGAGTTCTGCTTCACTCTTCTAAACTCCAGCGAGTACAGGTCCAAAACTATCAATGCTCTTCATATGTTAAACCTTTTCATTCCAGGACCATTCTCATGAAACTCTTCTGAACCCACATCCTTTCTTAAAGGTCAAAAAACTGCTCACAATACTCCCAAGTCTGACCAATGCTTTATAAAGCCTCAGCATTACATCTTTGTTTTATATTCTAGTCCTCTCAAAATAAATGTGAACATTGCATTGCCTTCCTTAACATCTTGACCTGTATGCTACAGGTCATGGTTATGTTAACTTGCTTAAGTTCTTGAAAAGGTTCAGAACCAAGAACTAAAGGCTGTTTTGGAGTCTGTCGTTGCAATTCTTTACCCAATAGGGGAGGCACAGTGGCACAGCAATCAACAAAATGCTATTACAGCGCCAGTGACCCGAGTTCAATTCCCATTGCTGTCTGTAAGGGGTTTGTACATTTTCCCCATGTCTGCATGATTTTCCTCCCACACTCCAAAGACGTATGGGTTAGTAGGTTAATTAGTCACATGGGTGTAATTGGGTAGCGCAGGCTCATGGGGCTGAAGGTGTCTGTTACTGTGCTGTACCTTTACATCTAAAGCTTAAATCTAGAGATCGTGTATGTGGAAGAGAACCTGAATATCGATGTTCTGAAAATGGTGACAGTATAATATAAAGAAACTCACAGACACTAGAAGCCCACTGTATGAAAAAAATCTGTTGTAAAGAACTTTACAACAGTAACACTTCTATTTTTCAAAAGCGGGGTTTGTGAACAGGATATGATGTTACCTCATGCTAAGATCACTCAGTTGTCTGGATGTGATCCTTGCTGTTCATGACTGGAAAGGGACTGATACTACAACCAGGAACATGATGCACCTTGTGCAAACTCTGAATGGAGAAGCCAATACAATCTTCATCCAGCAGGTGATATGATAGCAGGAAAGAACACAAGTAAAGAATCAACAATAGCTCAACAGACCACTCATGCCTGCTCTGCCATTCAATAGTTCCTTTCCCATATGTCTTAGAACCATAAGACATAAGAACAGATATTAGGCCATTTGGCCCATAGAGTCTGCTCTGCCATTCAATCATGGCTCCCTCCTCAGCCCCACTCATTTGCTATCTTCTTGTCCCCCATTATTGTTTCTCTAGTCTCATTTTCTAGCAGTCCTATATCCACTCTCATCCCTCTTTTTTTTTTACATACTTGAAAAAGCTTTTACTATCCACTTTGATATTGTTTGACAGATCGCTTTATATTTCTTTTCCCTCCTAATGATTCTTTTAGTTACTCCCCGTAGATTTTTAAAAGCTTCTCAATCCTCTATCTTCCCGCTAATTTTTGCTTTGTTGTAGGCACTCTTTTGCTTTTACATTAGCTTTGACTTCCCTTGTCAGCCACAGTTGTACTGCTTTGCCATTTGAGTATTTCTTTGTTTTTGGAATACATCTATCCTGCACCTTCCTCATTTTTTCCAGAAACTCACGCCATTGCTGCCCTACTGTCATCCCTGCCAGCATCTCCTTCCAATTTACTTTGGCCAACCCCTCTCGCATCCCACTGTAATTTCCTTTACTCCACTGAAATACTGCTACTTTAGACTTTACTTTCTCCCTATCAAATTTCAAGTCGAACTCAATCATATTGTGATCACTGCCTCCGAAGGGTTCTTTTAACTTAAGCTCCCTAATCACCTCCAGTTCATTACACCCAGTGCAGTACAGCTGATCCCCTAGTAGGCTCAACAACAAACTACTCTAAAAAGCTATCTCATAGGCATTCAACAAACTCACTTTCTTGAGATCCATTACCAACATGATTTTCCAAATTGACCTGCATGTTGAAATCTCCCATGACTGTCATAACATTGCCCTTTTGACTCGTCTTTTTCCTGTTGTACTCTGTGGTCCACATCCAGCTGTTGGGAGGCCTGCCATCACAGTCCTTTTACATTTGCAGTTTCTTAACATAACCCACAAGGATTCAACATCTTCCGATCCTAGTTGCATCTTTCTAATGATTTGTTGCCATTCTTTACCAGCAGAGCTACACCACCCCCTCTGCCTACTTTCCTATTCCTCCAATAGAACGTGTAACCTTGGACAGCCAGCTCCCAACTACAACCATCCTTTAGCCATGATTCAGTAACGGCAACAAGATCAGCCACCTTATTTTTATACTCCGTGCATTGAGGATCTGCTACCCTTTTTGATTCTGCAACCCTAATGCACTGATAGTTACCCTGCTGCCTGCAATTTTGTCCTATCATCTGCCTGCCCTTCCTGACAGTCTGATAGCTCGCTATCTTGGCTTTTCTACCATCCGTCCTGAGTCCCTTCACTCCAGTTCCACCCATCCTTGCCAAATTAGTTTAAACCTTCCCCCACAGTTCTAACAAACCTACACATGAAAATATTGGTTCCCCTTCGGTTCAGGTGCAACTTGTCACTTTTGAATGGGTTATACCTCCCCCAGAAGAGATCCCAATGATCCAAGAACCTGAAGCCCTGCCCCCTGCACCAGCTTCTCAGTCACGCGTTAATCTGCCAAATCATCCTGTTTCTACCCTCACTGGCGTGTGGAACAGGAGTAATCCAGAAATTACTACCCAGGGCCCTGCTTTTCAGCTTTCTACCTAGCTCTCTAAATTCTCTCTTCAGGACCTCTTTCCTTTTCTTTCCTATGTCATTGCTACCAATATGTACCAAGACATATACCAAGGCTGCTCTCCGTCTCCCTCCCTTAAGAATGTCTTGAATCCCTTAGGAATCGGCCTGGAGATTCCTTGCTGCACTCACAGTATCTCAAGTATATCCAACCTTCGTTTGGGAGACTGGAGCTGTACACAATATTCCAGGTAAGTCTCAGTTGTGTTCAACATAATTAATGCTCTGTTGAGGTCGTGGCTCAGCTTTAGTTGTTTCTTGGTGTTTCTTGGTTGGATTTGTGGAGATGGTTTTGGGGACAGAGAAATCAGTTAGGGATCAGGTTAGGGTTTTAGAAAATGGGATGTGGGGGTATTAGAGGAACTAGAAGTTAGGCTGGAGTCTTAATTCTCTGCTCCATATTTGAAGGGTTCCTGAGACTCAACCTGGTAACCCTTGCTGTGCCTCCGGTATTGCAAATACATCCTACCTTTGGATGGGAGACTGGATCTGTTACACAATATTCCAGATACAATCTCAATTAGGCTCTACATAACTGCCCTAAATCCAGCACTTAAAACCTCTTTCTCTGAGGTCGACGTGCCGTTTACCTTCCCAAGTGCTTGATGAACCTTTTGTGAGGACACCCCAGACCCTCTGAACACCAATGCTTTTATATCTCTCACCATTCAAAAATAAATTAAGACCATAAGACATTTGGGCATCGCGTTTGCTCTGCCATTCAATCATGGCTGATCCTTTTTTCCCCTCCTCAACCCCATTCCGCAGCCTTCTCCCCATAATCTTTGGTGTCCAATCAAGAACTTATCAATCTCTGCCTTAAATACACCCAATCACCTGGCCTTCACAGTTGCCTGTGGTAATAAATTCCATAAGTTCACCACCTGCTGGCTAAAGAAATTTCTCTGTTTTAAATGGACACCCCTCGATCCGGAGGCTGTGTCTTCTTGTCCTAGACTCCTCCACCATGGGAAACATTCTTTCCACATCTATTCTGTCTAGACTTTTCAACATTGTAAAGGTTTCGATGAGATATCCCTTTTCTTTCTAAATTCCAGCCAGTACAGACCCAGAGCCATCAAACATTCCTCGTATGATAACCCTTTCATTCTTGTTATCATCCTTGTGAACAACCTCTGGACAGTCTCCAGTGCCAGCACACCTTTTCTTAAATTGAGGAGCCCAAAACTGTTCACAATATCTTAAGGTGAGGCCACACCAGTGTCTTATTAAGTCTCAGCATCACATCCTTGCTCGTGTATTCAAGACATCTTAAGATGAATGCTAACGTTGCATTTGCCTTCCTCACCACCAACTCAACCTGCAAATTAACCTTTAGGGTGTTTTGCACAAGAACTCCTAAGACCCTTTGCATGTCAGATTTTTGGATTTTCTTCCCGTTTAAAAAATAATCTGTACATTTATTTCTACTGCCAAAGTGCATGACCATGCATTTTCCAACATTGTATTTCATTTGCCATTCTCCTAATCTGTCTACGTCCTTCAACCTGTTTCAACACTACCTGCCCCTCCACCAATCTTTGTATCATCTGTAAACTTGACAACAAAGCCAGTTATTCCATCATCAAAATCATTGAAATACAGCATAAAAAGAAGTGGTCCTAACACTGACCCCTGCCGAACACCACTTGTCACTGGTAGCCAAGCTGACAAGGATCCTTTTATCTTCCCTCGTTGCCTCCTACCAATCAGCCATTACTCTAACCATGCTAGTAACTTTCCTGTAGTACCATGGGCTCTTATCTTGGTAAGCAGCCTCACGTGTGGCACCTTGTCAAAGGCCTTACGGAAGTCCAAATATACAACATCCACTGCATCTCCTTTATCTATCCTACTTGTAATTTCCTCAAAGAATTCCAACAAGTTCATCAGGCAAGATTTTCCCTGAAGGAAACCATGCTGACTTTCTCCCATCTTGTCCTGTGTCATCAAGTACTCCATAACCCCATACTTAACAATAGACTCCAACATTTTTCCAACCACTGAGATAAGGCTAACTGGTCTATAATTTCCTCTCTGCTGCCTTCCTCCTTTCTTCAAGGGTGGAGTGACATTTGCAATTTTCTAGTCCTTTTGCACCATGCCAGAGTCCATGATTATTGAAAGATCATTGCTATTGCCTCCACAATCTCTAATGCTGCCTCTTTCAGAACCCTAGTGTGCAATTTATCTGGTCTGGCTGTCTTATGTACCCTTAGGTTTTCAGGCTATATGAGCAACTTCTCCATTGTAATAGTAAATGCACTTACATTTCTTCCTTCACACACTATAACATCTGGCATACTGCTGGTGTCTTCCACAGTGAAAACTGATGCAAAATACTCATTTAGTTCAACTGCCATTTCTTGTCCTCCATTATTATTTCTCTGGCCTCATTTTCTTACCTCTCTTTTATTTTTTACATACTTGAAAAGGCTATTACTATCCACTTTGATATTGTTTCAATCTGCGCCTAGAAAGGCATGAAAATGCCCGACGCAGGTCTCTCATGGTCTGAGTCGACGTTCCCTCCCTCCCTCCTTGATACTGTTTGCTACCTTGCTTTCATAGAAACATAGAAAATAGGTGGAGTAGGCCATTCGGCCCTTCGAGCCTGCACCGCCATTTATTATGATCATGGCTGATCATCCAACTCAGAACCCTGCACCAGCCTTCCCTCCATACCCCCTGATCCCCGTAGCCACAAGGGCCATATCTAACTCCCTCTTAAATATAGACAATGAACTGGCCTCAACTGTTTCCTGTGGCAGAGAATTCCACAGATTCACCACTCTCTGTGTGAAGAAGTTTTTCTTAATCTCAGTCCTAAAAGGCTTCCCCCTTATCCTCAAACTGTGACCCCTCGTTCTGGACTTCCCCAACATCGGGAACAATCTTCCTGCATCTAGCCTGTCCAATCCCTTTAGGATTTTATACATTTCAATCAGATCCCCCCTCAATCTTCTAAATTCCAACGAGTACAAGCCCAGTTCATCCAGTCTTTCTTCATATGAAAGCCCTGCCATCCCAGGAATCAATCTGGTGAACCTTCTTTGTACTCCCTCTATGGCAAGGATGTCTTTCCTCAGATTAGGGGACCAAAACTGCACAAAATACTCCAGGTGTGGTCTCACCAAGGCCTTGTACAACTGCAGCAGTACCTTCCTGCTCCTGTACTCGAATCCTCTTGCTATAAATGCCAGCATACCATTCGCCTTTTTCACCGCCTGCTGTACCTGCATGCCCACTTTCAATGACTGGTGTATAATGACATCCAGGTCTCGTTGCACCTCCCCTTTTCCTAATCGGCCACCATTCAGATAATAAATTGTTTTCCTATTTTTGCCACCAAAGTGGATAACTTCACATTTATCCACATTAAATTGCATCTGCCATGAATTTGCCCACTCACCCAACCTATCCAAGTCACCCTGCATCCTCTTAGCATCCTCTTCACAGCTAACACTGCCGCCCAGCTTCTTGTCATCCGCAAACTTGGAGATGCTGCATTTAATTCCCTCATCCAAGTCATTAATATATATTGTAAACAACTGGAGTCCCAGCACTGAGCCTTGCGGTACCCCACTAGTCACTGCCTGCCATTCTGAAAAGGTCCCGTTTATTCCCACTCTTTGCTTCCTGTCTGCTAACCAATTCTCTATCCACATCAATACCTTACCCCCAATACCGTGTGCTTTAAGTTTGCACACTAATCTCCTGTGTGGGACCTTGTCAAAAGCCTTCTGAAAATCCAAATATACCACATCCACTGGTTCTCCCCTATCCACTCTACTAGTTACATCCTCAAAAAATTCTATGAGATTTGTCAGACATGATTTTCCTTTCACAAATCCATGCTGACTTTGTCCGATCATTTCACCGCTTTCCAAATGTGCTGTTATCACATCTTTGATAACTGACTCCAGCAGTTTCCCCACCACCGACGTTAGGCTAACCGGTCTATAATTCCCCGGTTTCTCTCTCCCTCCTTTTTTAAAAAGTGGGGTTACATTAGCCACCCTCCAATCCTCAGGAACTAGTCCAGAATCTAACGAGTTTTGAAAAATTATCACTAATGCATCCACTATTTCTTGGGCTACTTCCTTAAGCACTCTGGGATGCAGACCATCTGGCCCTGGGGATTTATCTGCCTTTAATCCCTTCAATTTACCCAACACCACTTCCCTACTAACATGTATTTCGCTCAGTTCCTCCATCTCACTGGACCCTCTGTCCCCTACTATTTCTGGACGATTATTTATGCCCTCCTTAGTGAAGACAGAACCAAAGTAATTATTCAATTGGTCTGCCATGTCCTTGCTCCCCATAATCAATTCACCTGTTTCTGTCTGCAGGGGACCTACATTTGTCTTTACCAGTCTTTTCCTTTTTACATATCTATAAAAGCTTTTAAAGTCAGCTTTTATGTTCCCTGCCAGTTTTCTCTTATAATCTTTTTTCCCCTTCCTAATTAAGCCCTTCGTCCTCCTCTGCTGAACTCTGAATTTCTCCCAGTCCTCAGGTGAGCCACTTTTTCTGGCTAATTTGTATGCTTCTTCTTTGGAATTGATACTATCCCTAATTTCTCTTGTCAGCCATGGGTGCACTACCTTCCTTGATTTATTCTTTTGCCAAACTGGGATGAACAATTGTTGTAGTTCATCCATGCAATCTTTAAATGCTTGCCATTGCATATCCACCGTCAATCCTTTAAGTGTCATTTGCCAGTCTATCTTAGCTAATTCACGTCTCATACCTTCAAAGTTACCCCTCTTTAAGTTCAGAACCTTTGTTTCTGAATTAACTATGTCACTCTCCATCCTAATGAAGAATTCCACCATATTATGGTCACTCTTACCCAAGGGGCCTATCACGACAAGATTGCTAATTAACCCTTCCTCATTGCTCAAAACCCAGTCTAGAATAGCCTGCTCTCTAGTTGGTTCCTCGACATGTTGGTTCAAAAAAACATCCCGCATACATTCCAAGAAATCCTCTTCCTCAGCACCTTTACCAATTTGGTTCACCCAATCTACATGTAGATTGAAGTCACCCATTATAACTGCTGTTCCTTTATTGCACACATTTCTAATTTCCTGTTTAATACCATCTCCGACCTCACTACTACTGTTAGGTGGCCTGTACACAACTCCCACCAGCGTTTTCTGCCCCTTAGTGTTATGCAGCTCTACCCATATCGACTCCACATCTTCCCAGCTTATGTCCTTCCTTTCTATTGCGTTAATCTCATCTTTAACCAGCAACGCCACCCCACCTCCTTTTCTTTCATGTCTATCCCTCCTGAAAATTGAATATTCCTGAACGTTGAGCTCCCATCCTTGGTTACCCTGGAGCCATGTCTCTGTGATCCCAACTATATCATAATCATTAATAACAATCTGCACTTTCAATTCATCCACCTTGTTACGAATGCTCCTTGCATTGACACACAAAGCCTTCAGGCGCTCTTTTACAACTCTCTTAGCCCTTATACAATTACGTTGAAAAGTGGCCCTTTTTGATGCTTGCCCTGGATTTGTCGGCCTGCCACTTTTACTTTCATATTTAATCTTTTCCCTTCTAATGATTCTTTTAGTTGCTCTCTTTAGGGTTTTAAATTCTTCTCAATCCTCTATCTACCAGCTAATTTTTGCTTTGTTGTATGCTCTCTCTTTGGTTTTTACACTTGCTTTGACTTCTTCGTTATTGGAATATATCTGTCCTGCAACTTCCTTGTTTTTCCCGAAAACTCATGCCATTGCTGCCCTGCTGTCATCCCTGCCAGCAGCTCCTTCCAACTTACTTTGCCCAATTCCTCTCTCATCCCACTGTAATTTTCTTTACTCCACTAAAACACTGCTACATCAGACCTTACTTTCTCCCTATCAAATTTCAAGTTGAACTCAATCATATTGTGGTCACTGTCTCCGAAGGGTTCTTTTACCTTAAGCTCCCTAATCACCTCCTGTTCATTCCATAACACCCAATCCAGTATGGCTGATCCCAAAGCAGGCTCAACCTCAAACTGTTCTAAAAAGCCGTTTTATAGTCATTCAACAAACTCACTCTCTTGAGATCCATTACCAACATGATTTTCTGAATCGACCTGCATGTTAAAATCTCCCATGACTATCATAACACTGACATTTTGACACACCTTTTCTATTTCCTCATGTAATCTGTGGTCCACATCCCAGCTACTGTTGGATGGCCTGTATATAACTGCCATCAAGGTCCTTTTACCCTTGCATTTTCTTGACTCAACCCACAAGGATTCAACGTCTTCCAATCCTATGTCACATCTATTGATTTGATGCCATTCTTTACCAGCAGAGCCACACCACCCCCTCTGCCTATCTTCCTATCCCTCTGATACAACGTGTAACCTTGGACATTCAGCTCTCAACTACAACCATCCTTCAGCCATGATTCAGTGATGGCCACACCATTGTATCTGGCAATCTGTAACAATGCAACAAGATCATCCACATTGTTTCTTATACTCCATGCATTGAGATATAACAGTTTAAGTGCTGTATTTGCTACCCTTTTTGATTTTGCATCCCTAATGTACTGATATTCATCCTGCTGGCTGCAATTTTGTCCTATAATCTGCCCGCCCTTCCTGTCAGTCTGACTGCTCGCTATCTTTGCTTTTTACCATCAGCCCTATCCTGAGTCCCTTCACTCTGGTTCCCACAACCCTGCCAAATTAGTTTAAACACTCCCCAACAGCTCTAACAAATCTGTCAGCAAAAATATTGGTCCCCCTTGGGTCAGGTGCAACTCGTCACTTTTGTACAGGTCATACCTCCCCCAGAAGAGATCCCAATGTTCCAAGAACCTGAAGCCCTGCCGCCTGCACCAGCTTCTCAGCCACACATTTATCTGCCAAATCATCCTGTTTCTACCTTACCAGCACGTGGCACAGGTAGCAATCCAGAAATAACTATCCTGTAGGTCCTGCTTCTCAGCTTTCTGCCCAGTTCTCTAAATTCTTTCTTCAGGACCTCATTGCTTTTACTTCCCAGGAATATGTACCAAGACATCTGGATGCTCTCCCCCATTCTTTAAAATGCTGTGGACGCAATCTGAGATGTCCCTGACCCTGGGAACTGGAAGGCAACATACCTTCCAGGTGTCCTGTTCACGCCCACAGAACCTCTTGTCTGTTCCTTTGACTACTGAGCCCCTAGTCACTACTGCTTCCCTCTTCTCCCTCTTTACCTTCTGCACCACAGATCCAAGCAGTGACATTACTAGCTTTGTAATTTTTCTATCAAAATTGATAACCACATCTTTCTACATTATATTCCATTTATTATGACCCTGCCATTTCACTTAGCCTGTCAATATCTCCTCACAGCTCATAAGGCCATCTAGCTTTATTTCATCAGCAAACTTGGATAGAGACGGTGACAATCCCAGCAGCACTCAACTGTTCACTCTCCAGCCAGGAAAGATCCGTCGTCAGTCCCCCAACCAAACCTTATCTTAATTTGCAAGTGTCGTGTTACTGCCTTCTCCATAGAAGATTTCATTACCAAGCAGACAGTGGAAAAGATCAGAGTCAGATTTAGTAATCAGGTTTAATATCACCTGTATATGAGTGAAATTCATTGATGTTGCAGGACTGAAGGTGCTATATTTAAATGCGTGTAGCATTCGGAATACGATGGACGAACTCGTGGCACAATTAGAAATTGGTCAGTATGACGTTGCAGGCATCACTGAGTCATGGCTGAAAGAAGGCCATAGCTGGGAGCTTAACATCAAGGGATATACTTTGTATTGAAAGGGCAGGCAGGAAGGCATAGGCGGTGGTGTGGCTCTGTTGGTAAGAGATGGAACATAGGTCAGAGAATGTTGAATCTTTGTGGGTGGAGGTAAGAAACTGCAAGGGTGAAAAAAAACATGGGAATCATAGTTGGACCTCCAAATATTAGCCAAGATGTGAGATTGAGATTGCAAAGGGAGCTGGGAAAAACATGTAATAACGGTAATGACACAATTGTGATGGAAGACTTCAATATGCAAGAGGATTGCGCAAGTCAGGTTGGTGTCGGATCGCAACAGAGGGAATTTGGTGAATACCTAAGAGATGGCTTTTCAGGGCAGCTTATATTTGAGCCTCCTCAGGGAAAGGCTATGTGAGGTTGGGTGTTGTGTAATAACCCAGATCTTGTTAGGGAGCTTAATGTAAAAGAACCAAGGAGGTAATGATCATAATATGTTTCAATTTATACTGCACTTTGAGAGGGAGAAAAATAAATTACATGTACCAGTATCGCAATGGAATAAAGGGAGTTGCAGAGGCATGAGAGAGGAGCTTGCCCAGGTGGATTGGTGGGGATGACAGCAGAAGTTTCTGGGAATAGTGCACAAGGCACAGGATAGATATGTTCCACAGAAGAAAACGTTCTCAAATGGCAGTGGTAGGCAACCATGGCTGACAAGGGAAGTTAAGGACTGCAGAAAAGCCAAGGAAAGGGCTTATTAGGTAGCAAAAGTGAGTGGGAAGTTGAATGATTGGGAAATCTTGAAAATCCAAAAAAAGGCAACTAAAAAAACTACAAGAAGGGAAAAGATAAAACATGGGGCAAACTAGTGAATAATGTAAAGCAGGATACTAAAAGTTTTTTTCAGTTATATGAAGAGTAAAAGGAAGGTGAGAGTTGATATTGAACCACTGGAAAATGTGCTGGTGAGCTAGTAATGGGGGACAAAGCAATGGCAGATGAACTTAATGAGTACCTTGCATCTGTCTCCAATGTCGAAGACTCTAGCTGTGTGCCAGAGATCCATGAGTGTCGGAGAGCAGTTGTGTGTGTCAATGCTATTACAAAGGAAAAACTGCTAGGCAAACTCAAAAGTCTCAAGGTGGATAAGTCATCTGGACCAGATGGACTACATCCCACAATCCTGAGAGAGGTTGCTGAAGAAATAACTGATGGATTGGTCATGATCTCTCAAAATCACTTGATTCTGGCATACCCCCAGATTGCAAATGTCACTCCACATTTTAAGAAGGGAGGAAGGCAAAAGAAAGGAAATCATAGGCCAGTTAGCTTAGCCTCAGTGGTTGGGAAAGTGTTGGAGTCTATTATTAAGGATGAAGTTTCAGCATACTTGGAGACTAAGAATAAAATAAGTCAAAGTCTGCTTGGTTTCTGTAAAGGGAAGTCTTGCCTGACAAATCCGTTAGAATTCTCTGAGGAAGTAACAAGCAGGGTGTACAAAGCAGAGGCAGTGAATGTCACTTACTTGCATTTTCAGAAGATATTTGATAAGGTATCATACTTGAGGCTGCTTACCAAGATAAAATCCTATGGTGTTACAGGAGAGATACTGGCATGGACAGAGGAATAGCTGACAAGGCAGGAGGCAGCAAGTGAGAATAAAAGGGGCCTTTTTTGGTTAGCTACCAGTGACTAGTGGTGTCCCTCAGTGGTCAGTATTGGGACTGCTACTTTTCACATTGTTTGTCAATGATTTGGGTAATGGAATTGACGGCTTTGTGGCTAAGTTTGCAGATGATACAAAGGTAGGTGGAGGGGCAAGTTGTGCTGAGGAAGCAATATGATTACAGCAGGGGACAAATTGGATGAATGGGCAAAAAAGTGACAGATGGAATACAGTGCTGGGAAATGTATGATAATACATTTTTACTGTGGGAAGAAGGTTCAAACATCTGAGGTGCAAACGGACTTTGGAGTCCTTGTGCAAGATTCCCAGAAGAGTAGTTTACAGGTTGAGTCTGTGGGAAAGAAGGCAAATGCAATGTTGGCATTTATTTCAAGGGGAATAGAATATAAAAGCAAGGAGATAATGCTGAGCCTTTATAAGACACTTGTCAGACCGCACTTGGTGTACTGTCAACAGTTTTGGGCCCCATTTCTCAAAGGATGTGTTGTCATTGGAGGGAGTCCAGAGAAGGTTCACAGGGATAATTCCAGGAATGAAGGGGTTAACATATAGAACACATAGAACATAGAACAGTACAGCACAGTACAGGCCCTTCGGCCCACAATGTTGTGCTGACTCTTAAATCCTGCCTCCCATATACCGCCCCCCCACCTTAAATTCCTCCATATACCTGTCTAGTAGTCTCTTAAATTTCACTGGTGTATCTGCCTCCACCACTGACTCAGCCAGTGCATTCCATGCACCAACCACTCTCTGAGTAAAAAACGTTCCTCTAATATCCCCCTTGAACTTCCCACCCCTTACTTTAAAGCCTTGTCCTCTTGTATTGAGCAGTGGTGCCCTGGGGAAGAGGCACTGGCTATCCACTCTATCTGTTCCTCTTAATATCTTGTACACCTCTATCATGTCTCCTCTCACCCCCCTTCTCTCCAGAGAGTAAAGCCCTAGCTTCCTTAATCTCTGATCATAATGCATACTCTCTAAACCAGGCAGCATCCTGGTAAATCTCCTCTGTACTCTTTCCAATGCTTCTACACCCCTCCTATAGTGAGACGACCAGAACCAGACACAGTACTTCAAGTGTGGCCTAACCAGAGTTTTATAGGGCTGCATCATTACCCCACGACTCTTAAACTCTATCCCTCCACTTATGAAAGCTAACACTCCATAAGATTTCTTAACTACCGTATCTACCTGTGAGGCAACTTTCAGGGATCTGTGTACATGTACCCCCAAATCCCTCTGCTCCTCCATATATGAGGAGAGTTTGGCAGCTTTGGGCCTGTACTCACAGGAATTTAGAAGAATGCGGGGTGGGGGGGGATCTCATTGAAACCTACTGAATGTTGAAAGGTCTAGATAGAATGGATGTGGAGAGGATGTTTCCTCTGGTGGGGGTATCCAGAACTAGACGGCACAGCCTCAAAACTGAGGGGCAACCTTTTAGAACGGAGGTAAGGAGGTATTTCTTTAGCCAGAGTAGTGAATCTGTGGAATGCTCTGCCATAGACTGTTGTGGAGGCCAAGTCTATAGATATATTTAAGGCAGAAATTGATTGTTTCGTGATCAGTCAGGGCATCAAAGAATATGGCAAGAAGGCAGGTATATGGAGTTACGCTCACAACAAGCTGGAGGAACTCAGCAGGTCAGGCAGCATCCGTGGAAATGATCAGTCAACGTTTTGGGCCGGAACCCTTCATCAAGACTGAAGAGGGAAAGGGCAGAGGCCCTATAAAGAAAGTGGGGGGAGGGTGGGAAGGAGAAGCCCTGGTAGGTTTCAGGGGGGTGAAAAACCGGTAAGGGGAAAGACAAAAAGGTGGGGGAGGGGAAGCAGGGAGGGGATAGGCAGGAAAGGTGAAGAAGGAATAGGGGAAAGCACAATGGGTAGTAGAAGTAGGCAGGACCATGAGGGAGGTAGTAGGCAGCTGAGGGAGGGGGCAGAGTGAAACTGGGATAGGGAAAGGGAACTACGGGAAGTTGGAGAATTCAATGTTCATACCAAAGGGCTGGAGACAACCTAAACGGTATATGAGGTATTGCTCCTCCAACCTGAGTTTAGCCTCATCATGGCAGTAGATGAGGCCATGTTTGGACATATCCGAATGGGAACGTGAAGCAGAGTTGAAGTGGGTGGCAACCGGGAGATCTTGTCTGTTGTGGGGGACGGAGCGGAGGTGCTCGACGAAGCAGTCCCTCAATCTGTGTCAGGTTTCACTGATGTAGAGGAGGCCACCTCAGGAGCGCTGGATGCAACAGACTCACAAGTGAAGTGTTGCCTCACTTGGAAGGACTATTTGGGGCCCTGAATGGTGGCAAGAGAGGAGGTGTAGAGACAGGTGTAGCACTTACGCTTACAGGGATAAGTGCCAGGTGGGAGATCCGTGGGGAGGGTTCTGGCCCGAAACGTTGACTGACCGTTTCCACGGATGCTGTCCGACCTGCTGAGTTCCTTCAGCGTGTTGTGAGTGTTGCTTTGAGCCCAGCATCTGCAGATTTTGTGTTAGGTATATGGAGTTGAGTGGGATCCGGGATCAGCCATAATGAAATGGCAGAGAGGACTCAACAGGATGAATGGCCCAATTCTGCTCCTATATCTTATAGTCTCATGCTCTAACCTCAATAATCAGCCAATTGATCTGCGAGACCAGGCAGAAGAAAGGCGACCTAACAGTTGTCTAGTTAGACCCAGCCAACACCTATGGATTAATTCCACATGTCCTCATCCAAGTTGGCCTGGACCACTACCATATCCTACCAGTAACGCAAGAGATGTTCACCAGCTACCTAGGAAGATTCAAGCTACATGCTTCGCTTTAGCCCACTTTACAACCAGGTGGCAAGACCTCCAAAAAGGAATTCCAACCGACTGTACCATCTCCCCCATCCTGTCAGTCATGGGTATGAACCTCCTCATATCAGCAGCAGTGGACTTAACCCAAAGCCCATTGTGAAGTTTGGTATCCGACAGCATGCAGTACAGGTTTATGGATGACATCACAGTAACCACTGTGATGTCACCATGTCCATGCAAGATGGGTATTAAAAACCCTAGACAACTAACTACCTGGGCTAGAATGACCTTCAAGGCCAGGAAGTCCAGATGCACAGTGGTCAAAAAGGGCAAGGTTACTAGCAAGTACAGGGAGGAGTCATTCCATCCATAGAGGACAACTCAGTAAAGTGTCTAGGAAAGTGGTTTATTGCAGCAATAATAAACAGTGCCATCATCACTGACACTGTAAGGCAGACCGAAGAGTGGCTGAAGAAGAGCAACAAAACCGGATCCCTGGTAAATTTATGACATAGCTGTACCAACATGGTCTTTTATGAAGGCTGCTCTGGCTTTTCACAGTGTACAAGATTCAATTGAGCACTATAGAAGGCATCGAGAGAAACATCATCAAGCACCTGTGGAGGTGGCTGGGGATGCCCCAGGTTTTTCTTCATAGGGTCTCTACATAAGATCAGGCCAGCTACAGCTCCCGTTGTCATCGATAATGGAGGAGTTCAAGGTGGCAAAGTGTAGAATTGTATTAACACTGAGGGGATCCAATGACAAGCTAATAAACCAAGCAGGAGTCACAACAAGACTGGGCTGAAAGTGGGCCGCTAACTCGGCCATAGACCAGGCAGTGAGTTCCTTGCAATTGAGAGACCTCACTGGCAACCCATGCCTAGGATGGTTAGGCCTTGGCTCTGCACACTTCCAATGATGGGAGAGGTACAGGTGCAAGGAAGAGGTAGAGGTACATGGTCCAGGCAGAGGTATGGAACCGTAAAGACAAAAGGTGGGTATTGAAGTCAGTGGTGGAGTTGGGGGTCACAGAGCACCTGGATGAAATGGGATCTTCTCAAGCACAAAATCACTTGGGCAGAGCTTAGGAGACTGGAGCCCTTCTGCATTACATTCCTCCTGCGGCCCATGTATGACACTCTCTCTACGCCATCACAGCTGCACACATGGGGACTGAGAAGAGGACCCTAACTTCAAGCTTTGTGGTCAGTGGAGTTCACTGGCACACATTTTGTCATACTGCAGAACAGCTTTAACATAAGACAACATAGGTGGTGCCACGACAAAGTCATGCTGTCCCTCACTGACACGCTGGAGTGGGAGAGGTGTAAAAATAGACCAGCTGGCAGCGAGGCAAACAGGACAGTCATTTTCATCAAGAAGGCAGCCACACCAGTCATATCAAAGAGGCCTAAATCCAAACTGCTGCAAACTGCCAAATCATGGGAGATGAGGGTCGATGTGGGGAGTAGGCTGCAGTTCCTGGAGGTGGTACAAACTTTGATCAGACATCGTACAGTGGTCCACCGAAGACAAGGAAATCGTCCTGGTGGAGCTCACAGTACCATGGGAGGAAGGATGTGAGGAGTTCATAAGACATAGGAGCTGAATTAGGCAACTTGGCTGATCCTTTCTCTTCTCCTCCTCAGCCCCACTCCCCGGCCCTCTCCGTAACCTATCAAGCTCTGCCTTAAATACACCCAACAACCTGATTTCCACAGCTGCCTATGGTAATAAATTCCACAAGTTCACCACCCTCTGCCTAAAGAAATTTCTCCACATTTGTTTTAAATGGACACTGCTCTATCCTGAGGCTGTGCCCTCCTGTCCTAGACCTCCCCACCTACCACGTCTAGGCCTTTCAATGTTTGAAAGGTTTCAATGAGGTCCCCTCTCCTCCTTCTAGATTTCAACCCAGTGAGTTACAACCCAGAGCTAGCAAAAGTTCCTTGTATGATAACTCTTTCATTCCTGGAATCATCCTTGTGAACCTCCTCTGAACCCTCTTCAAATCTAACACATCTTTTCTTCGATGAGGAGCCCAAAATTGTTCATATTCTCAAGTGTTTTATAAAGCCACACCAGTGTTTTATAAAGCCACAGTATCACATCCCCGTTCTTGTATTCTCGACCTCTTGAAATGAGAGGAAGGCCCTGAAGTACCAGTCCT
Source organism: Mobula birostris (assembly GCF_030028105.1). Lineage (NCBI taxonomy): Eukaryota > Metazoa > Chordata > Chondrichthyes > Myliobatiformes > Myliobatidae > Mobula > Mobula birostris. The sequence goes on along the minus strand of NC_092383.1, from coordinate 48,500,737 downwards.
CAGTCCAGGAATGCAGGAACAAAGAATAGCACACGTGGCTATTCCTTGTGGATATCGGCTGTAGAGGATTCCCGGCAAGGTCGACGTGGAGGTGGCTATCTGCACTGGGCCTTGATGAAAAGAGCAAGGACCAAGCAGCTCGCAGGATGGGGGAGGAACCAGAAAGAGCCTCTTGCTGCATATGGAGCAGGCGAGAGGAATCGAGCTGGAAGTCAGGAGCAGATGTTTCACTGTTGACCCACCAACTTGCGAGTGTAGTGCTTAAAAGTCGAAACACTCTCTGAAGGTTGGGCACCACCTGACAACATCTGCTCCTGGCCAATGGCTATGGTTACCTCATCAAGTAACTGAAGAAATCACCCTGATGTATGGAAAGGAATAAACAGTAGATATTTCAGGCCGAGATCCTTCATCAGAATCTCTTGTGTTTTTGACTGATTTACCAGTTGTCCCATACTTTTCAAAAGGGATATATTTCAGCACAGGGGTAACATATCAGCAAGTATGTGTGTACCATTTATCCCACTGACTCCAGCTGATGATTTTACCAGCATTGTTTGCAGAGATGGATGAGACCCATTTGCTGAGAAAGTTACCCTGAAACCTCTCAAGGTGGTGTTGGATTTGATTGTATAATTGTGATTTCCCTTGTAGTTCTGTGAGCCAATTTTTATTGTGGTCACTGTGTTAGGTTTACATCTGATAGAAGTACTTAGGATAACAGGTATTGAGTTAATGGACAACCAGAGACTTTTCTCAGGGTGGAAATGGCTTATATTAGGAGCATGATTTTATGTCGATTGGAGGAAAGTATGGGGGAATGTCAGAGGTAGTTGCTTTTCTTCAGAGAGTGGTGAGTGCATGGAATGTGCTGCCAGGGATGGTGATAGAGTTAGATATATTAAAGTTCAAAGTAAATTTATTATCAAAGTACAGATACAAAGTACAAGTTCAAAGTACAAATTTATTATCAAAGCCAGATGTCGTGGTGCACATCGGTACCAATGACATAGCAAGGAAGAGTGAAGAGGTCCTGGACAGTGAGTATAGAGAGCTTGGTAGAAAGTTGAAAAGCAGGACCTCAAGGGTGGTAATCTCAGGATTGCTACCTGTGCTAGGTGCCAGTGAGGGTAGGAATAGGATGCTCTGGAGGAGGAACAAGTGGCTGAGGAACTGGTGTAGGGGGCAGGGTTTCAGATTTCAGGATCATTGGGACCTCTTCTGGGGCAGGTGGGACCTGTACAAGAGAGACGGGTTACACTTGAACCACAGGGGGACCAATATCCTTTCAGGGAGGTTTGTCAGTGCTATTGGGGAGGCTTTAAACTAGATTTGCAGGGGGATGGGAACCAGAGTGCCAGAGCTGACAGTGTGGCTGGGGTGAAAATAAATGATGTTGAACGTTTAAGCAAACCCGCTGATAGAAAGGTTGTGAGTGGTGGTAAAAATCTTCTGAGGTGTATATATTTCAATGCTAGGAGTATTGCGGGGAAGGTGGATGAGTTGAGGGCGTGGATTGACACGTGGAATTATGATGTTGTAGCAATTAGTGAAACTTGGCTACAGGAGGGGCAGGACTGGCAGCTTAATATTCCAGGGTTCCGATGTTTCAGATGTGATCGAGGCAGACGAATGAAAGGTGGGGGAGTGGCATTGCTTGTTAGGGAAAATATTACAGCAGTGCTCAGGCAGGACAGATTAGAGGGCTTGCCTACTGAGTCCTTATGGGTGGAGCTGAGAAACAGGAAAGATATGGCCACATTAGTGGGATTGTATTACAGACCACCCAATAGTCAACGAGACTTGGAAGAGCAAATCTGCAGAGAGATAGCAGGCAACTGCAGGAAACATAAAATTGTGGTGGTAGGGGATTTTAATTTTCCATACATTGATTGGGACTCCCATACTGTTAGGGGTCTAGATGGTTTAGAGTTTGTAAAATGTGTTCAGGAAAGTTTTCTAAATCAATATATAGAGGGACCAACTAGAGGGGATGCAATATTGGATCTCCTGTTGGGTAACGAATTAGGGCAAGTGACAGAAGTCTGTGTAGGGGAGCACTTTGGTTCCAGTGATCATAACACCATTAGTTTCAATTTGATCATGGACAAGGATAGATCTGGTCCTAGGGTTGAGGTTCTGAACTGGAAGAAGGCCAAATTTGAAGAAATGAGAAAGGGTCTAAAAAGCGTGGATTGGCACAGGTTGTTCTCTGGCAAAGGTGTGATTAGTAGGTGGGAAGCCTTCAAAGGGGAAATTTTGAGAGTGCAGAGTTTGTACGTTCCTGTCAGGATTAAAGGCAAATTGAATAGGAATAAGGAACCTTGGTTCTCAAGGGATATTGCAACTCTGATAAAGAAGAAGAGGGAGTTGTATGAAATGTATAGGAAACAGGGGGTAAATCAGGTGCTTGAGGAGTATAAGAAGTGCAAGAAAATATTTAAGAAAGAAATCAGGAGGGCTAAAAGAAGACATGAGGTTGCCTTGGCAGTCAAAGTGAAGGATAATCCAAAGAGCTTTTACAAGTATATTAAGAGCAAAAGGATTGTAAGGGATAAAATTGGTCCTCTTGAAGATCAGAGTGGTCGGCTTTGTGCGGAACCAAAGGAAATGGGGGAGATCTTAAATAGGTTTTTTGCGTCTATATTTACTAAGGAAGCTGGCATGAAATCTATGGAATTGAGGGAATCAAGTAGTGAGACGATGGAAACTGTACAGATTGAAAAGGAGGAGGTGCTTGCTGTCTTGAGGAAAATTAAAGTGGATAAATCTCCGGGACCTGACAGAGTGTTCCCTGGGACCTTGAAGGAGACGAGCGTTGAAATTGCAGGGGCCCTGGCAGAAATATTTAAAATGTCGCTGTCTACGGGTGAAGTGCCGGAGGATTGGAGAGTGGCTCATGTTGTTCCGTTGTTTAAAAAAGGATCGAAAAGTAATCCGGGAAATTATAGGCCGGTGAGTTTAACGTCAGTAGTAGGTAAGTTATTGGAGGGAGTACTAAGAGACAGAATCTACAAGCATTTGGATAGACAGGGGCTTATTAGGGAGAGTCAACATGGCTTTGTGCGTGGTAGGTCATGTTTGACCAATCTGTTGGGAGTTTTTCGAGGAGGTTACCAGGAAAGTGGATGAAGGGAAGGCAGTGGATATTGTCTACATGGACTTCAGTAAGGCCTTTGACAAGGTTCCGCATGGGAGGTTAGTTAGGAAAATTCAGTCGCTAGGTATACATGGAGAGGTGGTAAATTGGATTAGACATTGGCTCGATGGAAGAAGCCAGAGAGTGGTGGTAGAGAATTGCTTCTCTGAGTGGAGGCCTGTGACTAGTGGTGTGCCACAGGGATCAGTGCTGGGTCCATTGTTATTTGTCATCTATATCAATGATCTGGATGATAATGTGGTAAATTGGATCAGCAAGTTTGCTGATGATACAAAGATTTGAGGTGTAGTAGACAGTGAGGAAGGTTTTCAGAGCCTGCAGAGGGACTTGGACCAGCTGGAAAAATGGGCTGAAAAATGGCAGATGGAGTTTAATACTGACAAGTGTGAGGTATTGCACGTTGGAAGGACAAACCAACGTAGAACATACAGGGTTAATGGTAAGGCACTGAGGAGTGCAGTGGAACAGAGGGATCTGGGAATACAGATACAAAATTCCCTAAAAGTGTCGTCACAGGTAGATAGGGTCGTAAAGAGAGCTTTTGGTACATTGGCCTTTATTAATCAAAGTATTGAGTATAAGAGCTGGAATGTTATGATGATGTTGTATAAGGCATTGGTGAGGCCGAATCTGGAGTATTGTGTTCAGTTTTGGTCACCAAATTACAGGAAGGATATAAATAAGGTTGAAAGAGTGCAGAGAAGGTTTACAAGGATGTTGCCGGGACTTGAGAAACTCAGTTACAGAGAAAGGTTGAATAGGTTAGGACTGTATTCCCTGGAGCGTAGAAGAATGAGGAGAGATTTGATAGAGGTATATAAAATTATGATGGGTATAGATAGAGTGAATGCAAGCAGGCTTTTTCCACTGAGGCAAGGGGGGGAAAAACCAGAGGACATGGGTTAAGGGTGAGGGGGGAAAAGTTTAAAGGGAACATTAGGGGGGGCTTCTTCACACAGAGAGTGGTGGGAGTATGGAATGAGCTGCCAGAAGAGGTGGTAAATGCGGGTTCTTTTTTAACATTTAAGAATAAATTGGACAGATACATGGATGGGAGGTGTATGGAGGGATATGGTCCGTGTGCAGGTCAGTGGGACTAGGCAGAAAATGGTTCGGCATAGCCAAGAAGGGCCAAAGGGCCTGTTTCTGTGCTGTAGTTTCTATGGTTCTATGGTACACGTTACATATACAAACCTGAGATTCATTTTCTCACAGGCATGCTCAATAAATCCAATAACTAAAAGAATCAATGTAAGACTACGCAAACTGGGTGTACTATCAGTGCGCAACAGACAATAAATTGAGCAAATACAGAAAGAAAGAAAGAAATAATAATAATAAATAAGTTAGCAATAGATATCGAGAACATGAGATGAGGAGTCTTTGAAAGTGAGTCCATAGGTTGTGGGAACATTTCAGTGATATCCCCTTTGTTCAACAGCCTGATAACTGTTCCTGAACCTTAGTGTGAGTCCTGAGGCACCTGTACTTTCTTCCCGATGCTGCTTCCTCCAATAACGCTCTGTGCAGGTGGGGAGGGTTTTACCCATGATGGTGGGGAGGGCTTTACGTATGATGGACTGGACCATATCCACTACTTTTTGTAAGTTTTTCCATTCAAGGGCACTGGTGTTTTCATACCAGGCTATGATGCAGCCCGTTAATATACACTCCACTACACATCTAAAGAAGTTTGTTAAAGTTTTAGATGTCATGCCAAATCTTCGCTAAGCCCTAAGGAAGCAGAGGTGCTGCCATGCTTTCATCATAATTGCACTTACGAGGCAGAGGTGCTGCCATGTTTTCATCATAATTGCACCCACGACAGGTCCTCTGAAGTGACAACACTAAGGAATTTAAATTTGTTGATCCTCTCCACCTCTGATACCCCAATGAGGTTGATGGACCTAAAGATTCCTCCTCGGAAGTCAATAATCAGCTCCTTGGTCTTGCTGACATTGAGTAAGAGGTAGTCGGTATGGCACTAGTCAGCCAGATTTTCAGTCTCCCTCCTATGTGTTGATTCGTCACCACCTTTGATGCAGCCTATGACAGCAGTGTCATCAGCGAACTTGAATGTGGCATTGGAGTTGTGCTTAGCCACAAAGTGTAAGGTGAGTACAACAGGGGCTAAGCACATAGCATTGTGTTGCACCTGTGCTGACAGGGATTGTGGAGGAGATGTTGCCAATCCGAACTGACTGGGGTCTGCAATTGAGAAAATCGAGGATCCAATTGCACAAGGGGGTATTGAGCCCAAGGTCTTGAAGCTTATTGATTAGCTTTGAGGGGATGTTAGTTTTGAATGACAAGCTGTAGTTGATAAAGAGTATCCTAGTGTATGCATCTTTGCTGTCCAGATGTTCCAGAGTTGAGTGAAGAGCCAATGAGATGGCACCTGTTGTGGATAGGCAATTTGGAGCAGATCCAAGTCAGTTCTCCAGCAAGAGTTGATATGTTTCATCACCAACCTCTCAAAACAATTCATCACTGTGGATGTAAGTGCTAGTGAAAAAAAGTCATTGAGGCAGGTTACCATGTTCTTATTAGCCACCAGTATAATTGAAGTCTACTTGAAGCAGGTGGGGACCTCAGACTGCTGAAGCGAGACAATAAAGATCTCGGTAAACACTCCAGCCAGTTGATCAGCACTGGTCTTTAGTACATGGCCAGGTACACCATCTGGACTGGATACTTTCCGTGGGTTCACCCTCCTGAAGGGTGCTCACATGTTGGCCTCAGAGATTGAAATCACATGATCATCAGGGGTTATGCAAGTTTGTGATGGCAATCACATTTCCTTTTTATTGCGCTGGGTATTTTCCCCCTTCAAGATACTCTATAAATACACCAGTACACCAGTATTGAAAGACTGGAGAAGAATGTCTCATTGTTAGGCAAAACAATTGTTTGTGTTAAATCCACTCTGCTGTTTTGAGGGACATTTAACAGGATCTTAGATAGGCACATGGATGAAAAAAATTGGAGGGCTATGTGTGAGGGAAGGGTCAGTTGATCTTAAGAGTAGGCAAAAGGTCAGCACATCGTAGGTTGAAAAGCCTGTACTGTGTATGTTCAATGAACTATGATTGTAAAAAACTGTCATAATAAAATACCACTTCCAACCCACAACAGCATGAACAGATACATGCTCAGTCAGGAAGGGATCCAACTTCTTGACTATGAAATCCTTTGTTTCGTAAAGGTATAGAGCAAGTGAAGTTCAACCCACATGACTGCTTCCACAATTCCATCTCCATGCACAATCTATGTCCAGCCGGAATCTTTGGCCAAAACACAGACCAGGCCCTTTCTCCTATCTCCAGAATTCCCAATTAATCTTGTAGCCTCTTGGGGCCTGCAGATTCATATGTCATTAAGTATCAAAGTACCATTACTTTTACTCACTCTAGTTGTTACCTTTTTAACCCTCTGGTACTCTGTTCAGTAACAACCATTCTTGATACTGTTATCAAACCTGCCAACAAGGACAAATGCCTGATCTGTCTCAGAGGCCAAACAAATCAGTTATCCAAAAGCTTCTCATGCCCTCTGGTCCATGCCCCACCACCAACCATTACACCATTGTCTCACAGTAGGAGATCTCATTATAAACACAAGAAAACATCATTACCATTATAGCCAATCTCATCATCTGTCTCCCATCCCCATGCAGCCTACTTCGATCTTTGGCCCAAGAGCACAGACAGGATTGTCCAAGCAGAGCCTTCACCTTCCCAACCAAACTTCTGAAACCCCCAGGTTTCCTTGGCTGTGTAAGTCTAAGGAAGACACTCTCTGATCCTGCCAAACTCATGAGATTGAGATGGCTCTCCAACCCCAAACCCCAGTGTGTGTGGATGCTGTGAAATTTATTACCCTGTTACAACTCAGTGCCAAGAAATAACTGACAGCACACTGCATACAACTAAAGGAATTAATTTATGAAACTTACTTAACTGAAGGGTTAGTAAAGAAACAAAAGAAAAAACAAAAAGAGCCCATTGTAATTAGTCAAATATGCACAAGTTGGAGCTCATCTTGAATTTCTCTGTCACTCACGCGCTGAGCCCTCGGTCTGCGTGAAAGCACACACCACCTTCCAAACATCACCTGCAATCTAACTCGAACAAACGGGTCTCTCACCGGATCATATCCTACAACCAGTTCTCCCCAGTGTCTTCTCTCTTCATCTCCCACCGAACAAAAGCTCCAAGACCAACCTTAGTGTCTGTCACCAAAAAACCACCCCCAAGTTCCACCATCCTAATTGGATGGCACACATTCCTCATCATACCTTATCTTCAACAATAACCCAATAGGCTGAGAGCAGAACAGACTGCTCTTACAGAACTGCTAAATGAAATACCTACAGAATAACAGTAAAGATGTGAACCAGTGCATTACATTTGTTCCCTCCTTACTTGATTCTATCCTCCTCCCCACCCCCCAACTTGTCTCGTCCCACTTACATTCTTGACAGCTCTGATGCTACCTGCCACTTTGACAGTTTCTAATCTTCCAGCTCCCAATTAGCTAGCCTTTACCATGGATGTACAATCTCTTTACGTCTCAATCACACAATCAGATGGTCGAAAGGGCTTCTGCTTCGTCCTTGAACAGAAGTCCGACCAGTTCCCCTCCATATATAATCTCATTCTCCTGGTTAAACTTGTTCTCACATTGAACAACTTGTCCTTCAACCCCACTCAGTCACTCTGGATTAAAGGTGCAGCTTTCAAAAGGCATTTCCACTTCAAGCTCTCAAAGTTTGTGAAAAGATAAAGATTAGCTTTATTTGTCACGTATACATCAAAACATACTGTGAAATATGCCATTTATGTCAATGACCAACACAGTCCTCGGACGTGCTGGGAGCAGCCTGCAAGTATCGTTGCATTTTGACACCAATATTGCATGTCCACAACTCACTAACCTGAACCCATATGTCTTTGGAATGTAGGAGGTTAATAGCAGTAGCTGGAGGAAACCCACGTGGTTACAGGGAGAATGTACAAACTCCTTACAAAAACAACAGGAATTCTGCAGATGCTGGAAATTCAAGCAACACACATCAAAGTTGCTGGTGAACGCAGCAGGCCAGGCAGCATCTCTAGGAAGAGGTGCAGTCAACGTTTCAGGCCGAGACCCTTCGTCAGGACTAACTGAAGGAAGAGTGAGTAAGGGATTTGAAAGTTGGAGGGGGAGGGGGAGATCCAAAATGATAGGAGAAGACAGGAGGGGGAGGGATGGAGCCAAGAACTGGACAGGTGATTGGCAAAAGGGGATACGAGAGGATCATGGGACAGGAGGTCCGGGAAGAAAGACAGGGGGGGGGGGGACCCAGAAGATGGGCAAGAGGTATATTCAGAGGGACAGACGGAGAAAAAGGAGAGTGAGAGAAAGAATGTGTGCATAAAAATAAGTAACAGATGGGGTACGAGGGGGAGGTGGGGCCTAGCGGAAGTTAGAGAAGTCGATCTTCACGCCATCAGGTTGGAGGCTACCCAGACAGAATATAAGGTGTTGTTCCTCCAACCTGAGTGTGGCTTCAACTTTACAGTAGAGGAGGCCGTGGATAGACATGTCAGAATGGGAATGGGATGTGGAATTAAAACGTGTGGCCACTGGGAGATCCTGCTTTCTCTGGCGGACAGAACGTAGATGTTCAGCAAAGCGGTCTCCCAGTCTGCGTTGGGTCTCGCCAATATATAAAAGGCCACATCGGGAGCACCGGATGCAGTATATCACCCCAGTCGACTCACAGGTGAAGTGTTGCCTCACCTGGAAGGACTGTTTAGGGCCCTGAATGGTGGTAAGGGAGGAAGTGTAAGGGCATGTGTAGCACTTGTTCCGCTTACACGGATAAGTGCCAGGAGGGAGATCAGTGGGGAGGGATGGGGGGGACGAATGGACAAGGAAGTTGTGTAGGGGGTGATCCCTGTGGAATGCAGAGAGAGGGGGGGAGGGAAAGATGTGCTTAGTGGTGGGATCCCGTTGGAGGTGGCGGAAGTTACGGAGAATAATATGTTGGACCCGGAGGCTGGTGGGGTGGTAGGTGAGGACCGGGGAACCCTATTCCTAGTGGGGTGGCAGGAGGATGGAGTGAGAGCAGATGTACGTGAAATGGGGGAGATGCGTTTAAGAGCAGAGTTGATAGTGGAGGAAGGGAAGCCCCTTTCTTTAAAAAAGGAAGACATCTCCCTCATCCTAGAATGAAAAGCCTCATCCTGAGAGCAGATGCGGCGGAGATGGAGGAATTGCGAGAAGGGGATGGCGTTTTTGCAAGAGACAGGGTGAGAAGAGGAATAGTCCAGATAGCTGTGAGAGTCAGTAGGCTTATAGTAGACATCAGTGGATAAGCTGTCTCCAGAGACAGAGACAGAAAGATCTAGAAAGGGGAGGGAGGTGTCGGAAATGGACCAGGTAAACTTGAGGGCAGGGTGAAAGTTGGAGGCAAAGTTAATAAAGTCAACGAGTTCTGCATGCGTGCAGGAAGCAGCGCCAATGCAGTTGTCGATGTAGCGAAGGAAAAGTGGGGAACAGATACCAGAATAGGCACGGAACATAGATTGTTCCACAAACCCAACAAAAAGGCAGGCATAGCTAGGACCCATACGGGTGCCCATAGCTACACTTTTAGTTTGGAGAAAGTAGGAGGAGCCGAAGGAGAAATTATTAAGAGTAAGGACTAATTCCGCTAGATGGAGCAGAGTGGTGGTAGAGGGGAACTGATTAGGTCTGGAATCCAAAAAGAAGCGTAGAGCTTTGAGACCTTCTTGATGGGGGATGGAAGTATATAAGGACTGGACATCCATGGTGAAAATAAAGCGGTGGGGGCCAGGGAACTTAAAATCATCGAAAAGTTTAAGAGCGTGAGAAGTGTCACGAACATAGGTCGGAAGGGATTGAACAAGGGGTGATAAAACAGTGTCGAGGTATGCAGAAATGAGTTCGGTGGGGCAGGAGCAAGCTGAGACAATAGGTCGGCCAGGACAGGCAGGTTTGTGGATCTTGGGTAGGAGGTAGAAACGGGAAGTGCGGGGTGTGGGAACTATAAGCAGTGGATGGGAGATCCCCTGAGCGGATAAAGTCGGTGATGGTGTGGGAGACAATGGCCTGGTGCTCCTTAGTGGGGTCACGATCGAGGGGTAAATAAGAGGAGGTATCCGCGAGTTGTCGCTGTGCCTCGGCAAGGTAGAGGTCAGTACGCCAGACTACAACAGCACCCCCCTTATCGGCGGGTTTAATAATAAGGTTAGGATTAGTGCAGAGGGAGTGGAGAGCAGAGCGTTCTGAAGGAGTGAGGTTGGAATGGGGACAGTGGCTAAACTGAACACACATTGCTGGTGCTGTAATAGTGTAACGCTAGCTACTACTGTGCCATCCTTGCCTACTATTACCTCATTATTGCTTGGTGAAGATATAGCAACCATGGAAAAAACCATTAGCCTGAAACTAGTTTCTACTCACATAAAGATATAATCATGAAAAATAAGGATAAAGTAATTAGAAACATTCAGCTTGTTTATTGAGCTGAGTATTTTCCCCCTTCAAGATAATCTGTAACTACACCAGTCGTACTTGAGGGGCTGGAAAATATGCCTCGTTGTTAGGTGAAGGAATCATTACAAAACGTTATGCTCCTAGCACTTGTTTGTGTTAAATCCACACTCTGCTGTAGAACAGCTGCTTTAATAAACAAGTGTCTATAGACATTCTGTGAACACTGTGAATTCCTGGTCTGTATAATCTGAAATACAATCCTGCAATTCTTGGGTAAATCTGTGGTAACTGCATCTGACTGCAAAAATACTGAAGATATTAAATCAATCATAGTTCTTTATAATTTTCTTTTTGCAAGTATTGACTTCATTTTTAAAGTAATTAACTCAAACAATTCTGAATTAGAGGATCTCAGTTTTACACGACCACACAAGTTCTTCCATTTTCTCCATTCCTACAAATAGAAATTCATTTTTACAATATTTTAATATAAAAGCACTCACCTCCAAATCGCTCAAGCATGGTGGCCACATCACTGCTATAAAGACAGATAAGAAAAATTAATACAAGTCCATTCACCTGCAGTATTAGTTAATATCGGGAGATGATATTCGGATTAAAGCAAAATGAAATGTGATTGTTTTTGGGTTGTGGTGGGGGGAACTGAAGGTACAGTGAATATTGATGTATTTGTTACAATAAAATACAGTATTCTCTCTGGCAGAGGAACCTTGAATGGTGTTTGTGCTGTTCTTTCTCCTACTTTCACAGGACTGCCCACAACTAGATTCAATATCTGAAAATGTTCACAGAGAGGAGTATGCTCTTTCTGATCATGGTTCAGTGCATGTTCTAAATACTCAATTATCTAGAAACATGGAGCTTCAAAAATGCAGAAAAAACTCAACACTATCCAGGAATGAGCTGGATTGGCATTGTCTCCATTTCAGCCTCAACCTTTTACTTAGAGAACAATTGTCCATAAAATGCAATGTGGTTACTTGCCTGGACTAGAACATAGAACAGTAGAGCACAGTACAGGTCCTTCAGCCTCAACCCTTTAACCTACTACAAAATCAATCTCACTCATCCCTCCCACAAAGCCCTCCTAACTAAGGGATTCTTAAATGTCCCTATGTATCTGCATGCACCCACCACTCTCTGTATAATGAAAAAAACCTAGCTTTGACAACCCCCACTACACTTTTCTCCAATCACCTTAAAGTTATGCCCTTTTGCATTAGCCAAGACTATTTCCCAAATTACTAACTCTGCCACCAATGGCAGCAAGTGTGTAGAGGATGATTTCTATGGTGAGGCAGTCTAGGTCTAGTGGGCGCAGCCTCAAAATAGATGGTCGTTCCTTTAGAACAAAGATAAGAAGGAATTTCTTTAGCTAGAGGATGGTGAATCTATGGAATTCATTGACACTAACAGCTGTGGAGGCCAAGTCATTGGGTATATTTAAAGCAGAGGTTGATAGATTCTTGAGTAGTCAGGGCAGCAAAGGTTTCAAGGACAATACAGTTGAGAGAGTTAATAAATCAGCCATGATGGAAGAACGAAGCAAACTCGATGGATTGAACGGCCTAAGCAGATAGAAATCATTTTCAGGCACCCCCCCCCCGCCCCCCCCCCCCGCAAGTCAAACACCATTCTGACTTGAATTAACATCACAATTCCTTCTTCAATGTTGTGACTAAATCTTATACAGTCCCTATAAAAAGAATTCACACCCCCTTAGAAGTTTTCACGTTTTATTGCTTTAAAACAATGAATCACAGTGGATTTCACAGTGAATCACAGAGCAGCTGAAGGCAGTGTGGACAGGGCCAACGAACTTAACCTGTTCTTTAACAGATTTGATATTGTGGCCCCTGCCCATCCCCCACATGAGTCATGTGTTGTCGGCCCCCAACCAACACATATTCCACTCTCCCCTCCTACACCTCCTCACAGTCCCCCACCCTGCTCTCATAACTATACCCCTTCCCCACACGAAACCACCATGGTGGGCTTCACAGCTGAACAGGTGAGAAGACAGCTGAAACGTCTCAACCCAAGCAAGGCTGCAGGACCGGATGGTGTCAATACCAGGGTGCTCAAAGCCTGTGCCCCTCAGCTACGTGGAGTACTTCACCATGTATTCAACCTGAGCCTGAGGCTCTGGAGGGTTCCAGTGCTGTGGAAGACGTCCTGCCTCGTCCCTGTGCCAAAGACACCACGCCCCAGCGGCCTCAATGACTACAGTCCAGCGGCATTGACCTCCCACATCATGAAGACCCTGGAGAGACTTGTTCTGGAGCTGCTCCGGCCTATGGTCAGGCCACACTTAGATTCCCTCCAGATCGCCTATCAGCCCCGACTAGGAGTTAAGGATGCCATCGTCTGCCTGCTGAACCATGTCTACGCCCACCTGGACAAGCCAGTGAGCACTGTGAGGGTCACGTTTTTTGACTTCTCCAGTGCGTTCAACACCATCCGCCCTGCTCTGCTGGGGGAGAAGCTGACAGCGATGCAGGTGGATGCTTCCCTGGTGTCATGGATTCTTGATTACCTGACTGGCAGACCACAGTACCTGTGCTTGCAACACTGTGTGTCCGACAGAGTGATCAGCGGCACTGGGGCTCCACAGGGGACTGTCTTGTCTCCCTTTCTCTTCACCATTTACACCTCGGACTTCAACTACTGCACAGAGTCTTGTCATCTTCAGAAGTTTTCTGATGACTCTGCCATAGTTGGATGCATCAGCAAGGGAGATGAGGCTGAGTACAGGGCTACGGTAGGAAACTTTGTCACGATGTGTGAGCAGAATTATCCGCAGCTTAATGTGAAAAAGACTAAGGAGCTGGTGGTAGACCTGAGGAGAGCTAAGGTACCAGGGGTCAGTGTGGACATGGTGGAGGATTACAAATACCTGGGGATACGAATTGATAGTAAACTAGGCTGGTCAAAGAACACACTGAGGCTGTGTACAAGAAAGGTCAGAGCCGTCTCTATTTCCTGAGGAGACTGAAGTCCTTTAACATCTGCCGGACAATGCTGAGGATGTTCTACGAGTCTGTGGTGGCCAGTGCTATCATGTTTGCTGTTGTGTGCTGGGGCAGCAGGCTGAGGGTAGCAGACACCAGCAGAATCAACAAACCCATTCGTAAGGCCAGTGATGTTGTGGGGATGGAACTGGACTCTCTGAGGGTGGTGTCTGAAAAGAGGATGCTGTCCAAGTTGCATGCCATCTTGGACAATGTCTCCCGTCCACTACATAATGTACTAGGTGGGCACAGGAGTACATTCAGCCAGAGACTTATTCCACCGAGATGCAACACAGAGCATCATAGGAACTCATTCCTGCCTGTGGTCATCAAACTTTACAACTCCTCCCTTGGAGGGTCAGACACCCTGAGCCAATAGGCTGGTCCTGGACTTATTTCCTGGCACAATTTACATATTACTATTTAACTATTTATGGTTTTATTACTATTTATTATTTATGGTGCAACTGTAACAAAAACCAATTTCCCCCCGGATCAATAAAGTATGACTATGACTATTTAATTTGGCTTTTTGAAACTGATCAACAGAAAAAAGATTCTTTCACGTCAAAGTGAAAGAAGATCTCTGCAAAGTGATGTAAACTAATGATAAATATAAAACACAAAATAATTGATTGCATAAGTATTCACTCCCTCCAAGTCAGTATTTAGTAGCTGCACCTTTGGCAGCAAATACAGCCTTCAATCTATGTGGGTAGGTGTCTATCAGCTGTGCACATCGGGACACTGCAAATTTTTCCCATTCTTGATCAGGGTTGACTATAGAAGAGATTGCTGAAGTGATTACGGATGCACTGGTCATGATCTGGCGATGATCTTTACATCATCAATGGGGACAAGAGAGGTTCCAGAGGCGTGTTGCGGATGTTGTTACCTTATTCAGGAAAGGGAGTAGAGATAGCCCAGGAAATTATAGACCAGTGAGTCTTACTTCAGTGATTGGTAAGATGATGGAGAAGATCCTGAGAGGCAGGATTTATTAACATTTAGAGAGGTATAATATAGGTATAACATTTAGAGAGGAATAGTCACAGCATGGCTTTGTCAAAGGCAGGTCATGCCTTACGAGCCTGATTGAATTTTTTGAGGATGTGACTAAACACATTGATGAAGGAAGATGTAGTGTATATGGATCTCAGCAAGGCATTTGATAAGGTAGCCCATGCGAGGCTTATTAAGAAAGGAGCCATGGGATCCAAGGGGACATCGCTTTGTGGATCCAGAACTGGCTTGCCGCAGAAGGCAAGGAGTGGTTGTAGACAGGTCATATACTGCCTGGAGGTCGGTGACCAGTGGTGTGTCTCAGAAATCTGTTCTGTGACCCTTACTCTTCGTTATTTTTATAAATGACTTGGATAAGGAAATAGAGGGACGGGTTAGTAAGTTTGTTGATGACACAAAGGTTGGGGGTGTTGTGGATAGTCCAGAGGGCTGTCAGAGGTTGCAGTGAGACATTGCTACGATGCAAAACTGGGCTGAGGAGTGGCAGATGGAGTTCAATCCAGATAAGTATGAAGTATTTTGGTAGGTCAAATATGATGGCAGAATATAGTATCAATGGTAAGACTCTTGGCAGTGTGGAGGATCAGAAGGAACTTGGAGTCCAAGTCAATAGGACGCTCAA
The DNA here is from genome assembly GCF_030028105.1 of Mobula birostris. Lineage (NCBI taxonomy): Eukaryota > Metazoa > Chordata > Chondrichthyes > Myliobatiformes > Myliobatidae > Mobula > Mobula birostris. The sequence goes on along the minus strand of NC_092383.1, from coordinate 48,485,394 downwards.
AGCAGCTGCGCAGGTAGGCTCTGTGGTTATGAAGGCATATGGTGTACTGGCCTTCATCAATCGTGGAATTGAATTTGGGAGCCGAGAGGTAATGATTCAGCTATATAGGACCCTAGTCAGACCCCACTTGAGGTACTGTGCTCAGTTCTGGTTGCCTCACTACAGGAAGGATGTGGAAACCATAGAAAGGGTGCAGAGGAGATTTACAAGGATGTTGCCCGGATTAGGGAGCATGCCTTATGAAAACAGGCTGAGTGAAGTCGGGCTTTTCTCCTTGGAGCGACGGAGGATGAGAGCTGACCTGATAGAGGTGTATAAGATGATGAGAAGCATCAATCGTGTGGATAGTCAGAGGCTTTCTCATAGGGCTGAAATGGCTGCCACAAGAGTGCACAGGTTTAAGGTGCTTGGGAGAAGGTATAGAGGAGATGTCAGGGTAAGTTTTTTTACGCAGAGAGTGGTGAGTGTGTGGAATGGGCTGCCGGCAATGGTGGTAGAGGCAGATACGATAGGGTCTTTTAAGAGACTTTTGGGTAGGTACATGGAGCTTAGCAAAATAGAGGGCTATGGGTAACCCTCATAATTTCTAAGGTAGGGACATGTTCGGAACAATTTTGTGGGCCGAAGGGCCTGTATTGTGCTGTAGATTTTCTATGTTTCGATGTTTCTTTCTTTCAAGAATCACTTGATTCTGGTATGATCCCATAGGATTGCAAATGCCACTCCACTCTTTTAAGAAGGGAGCAAGGCAAAAGAAAGGAAATTATAGGCCACTTAGCTTAACCTTAGTGGTTAGGAAAGTGTTGGAGTCTATTATTAAAACCATAAGACTATAAGACAAAGGAGCAGAAGTCGGCCATTTGGCCCATCAAGTCTGCTCCGCCATTTTATCATGAGCTGATCCATTCTACCATTCAGTCCCACTCCCCCGCCTTCTCACCATAACCTTTCATGCCCTGGCTACTCAGATACCTATCAATCTCTGCCTTAAATACACCCAACGACTTGGCCTTCACTGCTGCCCGTGGCAACAAATTCCATAGATTCACCACCCTCTGACTAAAAAAATTTCTTCGCATTTCTGTTCTGAATGGGCGCCCTTCGATCCTTAAGTCATGCCCTCTCGTACTAGACTCCCCCATCATGGGAAACAACTTTGCCACATCCACTCTGTCCATGTTTTTCAACATTCGAAATGTTTCTATGAGGTCTCCCCTCATTCTTCTAAACTCCAAGGAATACAGTCCAAGAGCGGACAAACGTTCCTCATATGTTAACCCTCTCATTCCCGGAATCATTCTAGTGAATCTTCTCTGTACCCTCTCCAACGTCAGCACATCCTTTCTTAAATAAAGAGACCAAAACTGCCCACAGTACTCCAAGTGAGGTTTCACCAGCACCTTATAGAGCCTCAACATCACATCCCTGCTCCTATACTCTATTCTTCTAGAAATGAATGCCAACATTGCATTTGCCTTCTTCACCACCGACTCAACCTAGAGGTTAAAATTAAGGGCATCCTGTACGAGGACTCCCAAGTCCCATTGCATCTCAGAACTTTGAATTCTTTCCCCATTTAAATAATAGTCTGCCCGTTTATTTCTTCTGCCAAAGTGCATAACCATACACTTTCCAACATTGTATTTCATTTGCCACTTCTTTGCCCATTCTTCCAATCTATCCAAGTCTCTCTGCAGACTCTCCGTTTCCTCAGCACTACTGGCCCCTCCACCTATCTTTGTACCGTCACCAAATTTAGCCACAAAGCCATCTATTCCATAATCCAAATCGTTGATGTACAATGTAAAAAGAAGTAGCCCCAACACAGACCCCTGTGGAACACCACTAGTAACCAGTAGCCAACCAGAATAGGATCCCTTTATTCCCACTCTCTGTTTCCTGCCAATCAGCCAACGCTCTATCCATGTATGTAACTTTCCCGTAATTCCATGGGCTCTTATCTTGTTAAGTAACCTCATGTGTGGTACCTTGTCAAAGGCCTTCTGAAAATCCAAATATACAACATCCACCACATCTCCCTTGTCTAGCCTACTTGTAATTTCCTCAAAAAATTGCAATAGGTTTGTCAGGCAGGATTTTCCTTTAAGGAATCCATGCTGAGTTCTGCCTATCTTATCATATGCCTCCAGGTAACCTCATCCTTGACAATCGACACCAACAACTTCCCAACCACAGATGTCAAGCTAACAGGTCTATAATTTCGTTTTTGCTTCCTTGCACCCTCCAAATATCCGGACCTGCCTCTCGGTGTTTTTTTTTGCATTACCTTACTTCCCATTTTTCTATTTTCTATTTATGATTTATAATTTATCTTTAATATTTAATATTTGTAATCCAGGAAGTGTGAAGCGCAGAATCATATATTGCTGTGATGATTGTACGTTCTAGTACCAATTGTTTGGCGACAATAAAGTATAAAGTTCCAAATAGCGGAGTGACATTTGCAATCTTCCAGTCCTCCGGAACCACGCCAGAATCTATCGACTTTTGAAAGGTCGTTGCTAATGCCTCCGCAATCTCCACAGCTACTTCCTTCAGAACACGTGGGTGCATTCCATCTGGTCCAGGAGATTTATCTACCTTTAGACTATTCAGCTTCCTGAGTACTTTCTCTGTCGTAATTGTGACTGCGCACACTTCTCTTCCCTGCCACCATTGAGTGTCCGGTATACTGCTGATGTCTTCCTCAGTGAAGATTGATGCAAAATACTCGTTCAGTTTCTCCGCCATCTCCTTATCTCCCATTACAATTTCTCCAGCATCATTTTCTATTGGTCCTATATCTACTCTCACCTGTCTTTTACTCTTTATATACTTGAAAAAGCTTTTAGTATCCTCTTTGATATTATTTGCTAGCTTCCTTTCATAGTTAATCTTTTCCCTCTTAATGACCTTCTTAGTTTCCTTTTGTAAGCTTTTGAAAACTTCCCAATCCTGTCTTCCCACTAATTTTTGCTTCCCTGTATGCCCTCTCCTTTGCTTTAACTTTGGCTTTGACTTCTCTTGTCAACCACAGTTGCATCCTTTTTTCATTCGAAAATTTCTTCTTTTTTGGAATATACCTGTCTTGCACCTTCCTCACTTCTCGCATAAACTCCAACTACTGCTGCTCTGCCGTCTTTCCCGCCAGTGTCCCTTTCCAGTCAACTTTGGCCAGTTCCTCTCTCATGCCACTGTAATTTCCTTTAATCCACTGAAATACCGACACATCAGATTTCAGCTTCTCTTTTTCAAATTTCACAGTGAACTCAATCATGTTATGATCACTGTCTCCTAAGGGTTCCTTCACCTCAATCTCTAATCACTTCCGGTTCATTACACAATACCCAATCCAGTACAGCCGATCCCCTGGTGGGCTCAACAACAAGCTGTTCTAAAAAGCCATCTCGCAGACATTCTACAAATTCTCTCTCTTGAGATCCAGTGCCGACCCGATTTTCCCAATCCACTCACATGTTAAAATCCCCCACAATTATCATAACACTGCCCTTCTGACAAGCCTTTTCTATTTCCTGTTGTAATTTGTTGTCCACATCACTGCAGCTGTTTGGAGGCCTATAAATAACTGTCATCAGGGTCCTTTTACCCCTGCAATTTCTTAGCTCAACCCATAAAGATTCTGCACCTTCCGATCCTGTATCACCTCTTTCTAATGATTTAATATCATTTCTTACCAATAAAGCCACGCCTCCCCCTCTGCCTACCTTCCTATCCTCCCGATACACCGTGTATCCTTGGACGTTCAGCTCCCAGAGACATGCATCCTTTAGCCACGTCTCAGTGATGGCCATAATATCATACCTGCCAATCTGTAGCTGTACGACAAGATCATCCACCTTATTCCTTATGCCGCATGCATTTAAGTATAACACCTTAAGACCAGTATTTGGTAGTTTTCACTTTGATTTCACTGCAACTCTATTGCACTGCAACTCATCCCAAATTTGCCCCATCACCTGCCTGTCTTTCCTGACATCTTTACTGCTCACTATCTTAGATTTATTTCTGTTTTCTCCTTCCTCCGCTCTATCATTCTGGTTCCTACCCCCCTGCCAAATTAGTTTAAACCGTTCTATTAAACTTTCCCGCCAGGATATTGGTCCCCTTCGGGTTTAGGTGTAACCTGTCTATTTTGAACAGGTCATACTTCCCCCAGAAGAAATCCCATTTATCCAAGAATCTGAAGCCCTGCCCCCTGCACCAGTCTCTCAGCCCCGTATTCATCTGCCTGATCCTACTATTCTTGCCCTCGCTAGCACATGGCACAGGTAGCAATCCCGAGATTACTACCCTGGTGGTCCTGCTTCTCAGCTTCCTTCCTAATTCCCAGAAATCTCTCTTCAGGACCTCCTCCCTGGTTTCAAGGTACTTGGAGACTGTCGATAAAATAAGTCAAAGTCAGCATGGTTTCTGTGAAGGGAAATCTTGCCTGACAAACCTGTTAAGAGTTCTTCGAGGAAGTAACAAGCAGGGGGGACAAAAGAGAGACAGTGAATGTCATTTACTTGGATCTTTAAAAAACATTTGATAAGGTGACACACGAGGCTGCTTAACAAGATAAAATCCTATGGCATTACTGGAAAGATACTGGCATGGATAGCGGAATGGCTGACAAGCAGGAGGCAGCAATTGAGAATAAAAGGGGTCTTTGCTAGTTGGCTGCCGGTGACTGGTAGTATTCCTCAGGGGTCAGTATTGGGATCGTTGCTTTTCACATTGCTTGTCAATGATTTAGATAATGGAATTGATGGCTTTGTGGCAAAGTTTGCAAACGATACCAAGATAGGTGGAAGATAGGGGTAGGTAGTGCTGAGGAAGCAATGAGATTCCAGCAGGACTTGGACAAATTGGAAGAATAGACAAAAAAGTGGCAGATGGAATACAGTGTTGGGAAATGTATGATAATGCATTTTGGTAAAAGGAATATTTGCTGCAGAATATTATCTAAATGGGAAGAAGGTTCAAACATCAGAGGTGCAGAGGGACTTAGGGGTCCTCATGCAAGACTTCTTGAAGGTTAATTTACAGGTTAAGTCTGTGGTAAAGACTGCAAATGCAATATTGGCACTTATTTCAAGGGGAATAGAATACAATAGCAAGGAGATAATACTGAGCCTTTGTAAGACACTAGTCAGGCCACACTTACAGTATCGAAAACAGTTTTGGGTACCATATCTCAGAAAGGATGTGTTGTCATTAGAGAGTCCAGCGAAAGATCACAAGGATATTTCTGGGAATGAAGGAATTAACATATGAGGAGCGTTTGGTAGCTTTGGGCTCGTACTCACTGGAATTGAGAAGAATGTGGGGGCATCTCAATGAAACCTACCAAATGTTGAAAGGACAAAATTGGGTGGAAGTGGAGAGAATGTTTCCTCTGGTGGGATATCCAGAACTAGAGGGCACAGCCTCAGAATTGAGGGGTGAACCTTTAGAACAGAGGTAAGGAGGAAATTTTTTAGCCAGAGGGCAGTATATCTGTGGAATGCTCTGCCAGACTGTGGTGGAGGCCAAGTTCGTGTGTCTATTTAAGGTGGAAGTTGATCGTTTCCTGATTGGTCAGGACATCAAAGGATATGGCAAGTAGACAGGGTATGGGGCTGAGTGGAATTCAGGATCAACCATGGCTGATCCTTTTACCCCTCTACAGCCCCACTCCCTGGTCTTTTCCCTACAACCTTTGATGCCATGTCCAATCAAGAATCTATCAAACTCTGCCTTAAATACATCCAACAACCTGGCCTCCACAGCTGCCTGCAGTAATAAATTCCACAAATTCACCACCCTCTGGCTAAAGAAATTCCTCCGCGTCTGTTTTAAATGGATGTCCCTCTATCCTAAGGGTGTGTCCTCGTTTCCTAGACTCCCCCACCATGGGAAGCACCCTTTCTACATCTACTCTGTCTAGGCCTTTCAACATTTGAAAGGTTTCAATGAGGGGGAGGGAACATAAACTCAAACCATGACAGGCCTGTGTCGAGCATTTTCATGTCTTACAAGGCACAGATTGGAAGCCTGTGTGGGGTGCCACTCCTCGCACAGACACTACAGCAATGTGTGGTTAAGTGCCTTGCTCAAGGACACAAACACACTGCCACAGCTGAGGCTCGAACTAGCGACCTTCAGATCACTAGATGAATGCCTTAACCACTTGGCCATGTGCCCAACAGAGGTCAATGAGATCCCCCTCAATCTTCTAAATTCCAGCAAGTACAGACCCAGAGCTATTAAATGTTCCTTTCATTCCCGAAATCATCCTTGTGAACCCTCTCCAATGGCAGATATCTTTTCTTAGATGAGGAGCCCAAAATTGTTCACAATACTCAAGGTGAGGCTTCACCAGTGCCTTATAAAGTCTCAGCATCACATCCCCGCTCTTGTATTCTAGACCTCTTCAAACGAATGCTAACATTGCATTTGCCTTCCTCACCACTGACTCTACCTGCAAGTTAACTTTTAGGGTGTTCTGCACAAGGACTCTCAAGTCCCTTTGCATTTCAGATTTTTGGATTTTTTCTTCCCATTTAGAAAGTAGTTTATACATTTATTTCTACTATCAAAGTGCATGAGCGCGCATTTTCCAACATTGTATTTCATTTGCCACTCTTCCCCGTTCTCCTAATCTAAGTCCTTCTGCAGCCTACCTGTTTCCTCACCTGCCTCTCCACCTATCTTTGTTTCATCTGCAAACCTGGCTACAAAATCATCTATTCCCTCATCTAAATCATTGCTATACAGCTTAAAAAGAAGTGGTCCCAACACCGACCCTGTGGAACACCACTACTCACTGGTAGCCAACTTGTTGCCTCCTACCAATCAGCCAATGTTCTAACCATGCCAGTAACTTTCTTGTAATACCATGGGTTATTAACGGTAAGCAGCCTCATGTGTGGCACCTTGTCAAAGGCCTTATGAAAGTCCAAATATACAATATTCACTGCATCCCATTTATCTATCCTACATACAATCACCTCAAAGAATTCCAACAGGTTCATCAGGCAAGATTTTCCCTGAAGGAAACCATGCTGACTTGGTCTTATCTTGTCCTGTGTCACCAAGTACTCCATAACCTCATCCTTAACAATTGACTCCAACATCTTCCCAACTACTGAGATCAGACTAACCGGTCTATAATTTCCTTTCTGTTGCCTTCCTCGTTTCTTAAAGAGTGGAGTGACATTTGCAATTTTCCAGTCTTCTGGCACCATACCAGAATCCAATGATTTTTGAAAGATAATCACTAATGCCTCCACAATCTTTACCGTTACCTCTTTCAGAACTCTAGGGTGCAGTTCATCTAGTCTGGGTAACTTATGTACCCTTAGGTCTTTCTGCTTCTTGCACACCTTTCCCCTTGTAATAGTAACTGCATTCACTTCTCTTCCCTCACACCCGTCAACATCTTCCACAGTGAAGAATGATGCAAAGTACTCATTTAATTCATCTGTTATCTCCTTGGCCCCTATTATTATTTTTCTGGCCTCGTTTCTAATAGTCTTATATCCACTCTCATATCTCTTATTTTTTTACATACTTGAAAAAGCTTTTACTATCCATTTTGATATTGTTTGCTGGCTTGCATCTTTTTTGCATATTTCATCTTCTCTCCCCCCCCCCCGAAGATTCTTTTAGTTGCTTTTCTGTAGGGTTTTAAAACCTTCCCAATCCTCTGCTTTCCCACTAATTTTCACTTTGATGTATGCCCTCTCTTTTGCTTTTACATTAGCTTTGTCTTCCTTTGTCAGCCACGGTTGTACTATTTTGCCATTTGAGTATTTCTTCATTTTTGGAATACCTCTATCATTTGCTCCATGAACTCACACCATTGCTGCTCTGGTGTCATCCTTGCCAGCATCTCCTTCTGATTTACTTTGGCCAACTCCTCTCTCATACCACTTTACTGCTATGCCAGACATTACATTCTTCCTATCAAATTTCAAGCTGAACTCAATCATAGTGTGATAACTGTCTCCTAAGAGTTATTTTACCTTACGCCCCCCTAATCACCTCCGGTTCATTACATAACAACCAATCCAGTATAGCTGATCCTCTAGTAGGCTCAACGACAAACTGCTCTCAGCAGTTTGCTCCTGTCTGTGCAAGCTAGGCCAGTACAATGTGGAGGGCAAGCTGTTGCCCATGCAGCAGGCTTCCCCGCTCCACTCTGCTGATGAGTCCAAAGGAATGGCAGAGACCCACAGTTTGGTACCAGTGGCATCCCAGGAGTTACCAGTCAGTGTTAAATTCAAAGCCTGAGGAACTCCATCTCTGGATTATTTCTTGGTGTTTACGCCCAAAGCCTTCCCCATGGTGGATATAACTGTAAGGCAGTGGAGGTTTGAGATCAGTTTTCCTTTCCCTAGATGAGCTGTCAACCATGGCTGACAAGACACCTCTGCCTGAAGCAATTAGTTTTAAGACAGTAGTAACTCATCTTTGCCTCTTCTCCTGTCAGTAGAAACTGTTCCACCAAGCTTAGTAGCTAAGTTACACATAAAGATCAGGAGCTGGAATTGGTTGCCAGAGGCTATTTAAGACACATGCCACTGGGAGCATTTAAAAGGTAGTAGGAGCTTATCCCCACTACTTCTCCCAGCTATAACCTTGGGGAACCATATCCACAAATGAACAAATAAAAAGGCAGTTGACAGAAACAAGATACAGTGTTTATTATGTGCATGAGCTTACACTATAGCTCAGAAATTTCATAGGACAAACTCATAATTTTATTTAGCAATACAGTGTAGAACCGGACCTTCCGGCCCAATGAGCCATACCACCCAGCAATCCACCTACTGAATACTAGTCTAATCACAGGACAGTTTACAATCACCAATTAACCTACTACCCAGTATGTCTTTGGGCTGTGGGAAGAAACTGGAGCACCAGGAGGAAACCCACACACTCATGGGAAGTACAAATGTTTTACAGATGGTGCTGGAATTGTGCTTACAAAGCTCTCCTTCACCCAGCTTTTGGAAAATCAGATCACTCTTCCATCCTGCTTTTGCCAACGTACAGGCAGAAGCTGAAACAAGAGATGGCCACAGTTAAAACTGTCCACTGTTGGTCCAGCCAATCGGTCTCCATACTGCAGGACTGCTTTGATGACATTGACTGGAATGTCTTCCATGATGAGAATGTCTCTGAGTTCACAGATGGAGTCATGTGCTTCATCAGAAGTCAGTCAGGGTTGGTCAGAAACTCTGGATCAATAGTTCAGTGTGAGCAGTACTGACCGTGCAACACAGAGCTTATGCTGTCAGCAATCAGCGGGAGCTCAAGAAAAGCAACTACGATCTGCACAAAGCTATCAAGGCTGTAAAACAATAATACAGGGACAAGATTGAGTCAAGATTCACTATGAATAGCACACGTGACTTTTGGCAAGTGTTGCTTACCATCGTAGACTTCAAAGCCAAACATAGTGGTGCCACCAACATCGCAGCCTCACAGAGGAGCTCAATCGCTTTTACATTCGGTTCGATGTCGCTAGCTCTGTGCCTCCGAAGAAAACCACCACTACAACCGGGTCATCTGAGGCTGAGATACACAGATGTTTCCAACAAGTGGACAGTCGCAAGGCTGCGGGACTGGATGGCATCCCAGGGTGAGTACTCAGGATGTGCACAGCACAACTGGCAGGTGTGTTTACATACATTTTTAATCTCTCCCTCTCCCAGTGTACAGTGCCCTCCTGTTTCAATATCCATCATTGTCCCTGTACCAAAAAAGACCAAGGTAACATGTCTGAACATCTGGTGTCCTGTCGCACTCACCTCAATAATAAGCAAATGCTTTGAGAGGCTAGCCGGCTAGTGGTGTAGTGGCATCAGCGCCGGACTTCGGAGCAAAGGCTCCCGAGTTCGAATCCAGCCTGCTCCCTTGCACGCTTTCCATCTGTGCTGGGTTGAGCTAGCAACTCGGCCTCGTAAAAATAAGAAAGCCTGCTTTAAAAACGCTGACATGACGGTGTCCCAAAGATGATGATGATGATGATGATTCTTCTTCTTCTTCTTCTTCGGCTGGTAAAGGACTACATCTGCAGCATGCTACCACTGAAACTGGATCCCCTACAATTCGTCTACTGACGCAACTGATCGACAGACGACGCAATAGCTATTGCTCTACAAAACATCCTTATACATCTGGAGAAGGAGGATGCTTATGTGAGAATGCTGTTCTTGGACTACAGTTCAGCATTCTAAAACCGTAATTCCCTCCAGGCTTGACAGAAAGCTCAGACACCTCGGCCTTGACCCTGCCTTGTACAGCTGGATCCTAGACTTCCTGTCAGATTGCCGGCAGGTGGTAAGAGTGGGCTCCCTCACCTCCACCCCTCTGACTCTCAACTCAGGAGCCACTCAGTACTGTGTACTGTCCCCTCCTTTACTCCCTGTCTGCCCATGACTGCATCACTACCCACAGCTCCAATCTGATAAGTAAATTTGCCCATCGACACTACATTGATTGGTCTAATCTCAAACAATGATGAGGTGGCCTACAGGGAGGAAGTCATCTCTCTGACACAGTGGTGTCAAGAAAACAACCTCTCCCTCAATGTTGCAAAAACAAAGGAGCTGGTTGTGGATTATAGGAGGAATGGAGACACGCTAACCCCTATTGACATCAATGGATATGGGGTTGAGAGGGTAAACAGCTTTAAGTTCCCTGGCATCCAAGTCAAGTTACTTTTTATTGTCATTTCGACCATAACTGTTGGTACAGTACACAGTAAAAACGAGATGTTTTTCAGGACCATGGTGCTACATGAAACAATACAAAAACTACACTGAACTACGTAAAACAACATAAAAACTACACTCGACTACAGACCTACCTCCACATCACCGAAGACCTCACGTGGTCTGTACACACCAGCTCAGTGCTGAAAAAGGCACAACAGCTGCCTCTTTCACCTCAGACAATGGAGGAAGTTTGGTATGGGCCCCCAAAACCAAAGAACTTTCTACAGGGGCCCAATTGAGAGCATCCTGACTGGCTGCATCACTGCTTGGTATGGGAACTGTACCTCCCTTAATCATAGCATTCTGCAGAGAGTGGTGCAGACAGCCCAGCACATCTGTAGTTGTGAACTTTTCAGGATTCAGGACATTAACAAAGACAGGTGTGAAAAAAGGTTCCGAAGGATCATTGGGGACCTGAGTCACTCCAACCACAATCTATTCCAGCTGCTACCATCTGGGAAACGGTATCGCAGCATAAAAGCCAGGACCATCAGGTTCCGGGACAGCTTCTTCCACCAGGCCATCAGACTAATGAACCCACGCTGATTTGAGTGTATTTCTAAGTTACATTGATTGTTCTATTTATTATAAATTACTATGATTGCACATTTAAACGGAGACATAACGTAAAGATTTTTATTCCTCATATATTTGAAGGATGTAAGAAAGTCAATTCAAATTGAACTCCGAACTTCAATGCTCAGAGCTGTAATAGTTTTGCACCAACTGCTACACTACTGTGGCATCCTATATATTTTCTCTCAGATCTGTTTTGCCAGTCAGCGCAAACTTCAGAGTAGATTAGATTTTAATTCTAATGGGAAATGGAGCGCAAGACATTTTGGTTAGAAGCATCCAATTGGCTTCGCATTTCTTACGGTAAACAGTACTCTCAAGAAGCTCTTTTCTTGCTCGCAAAGAATCCCTTCAGCAACATCCTCTGATGAGCTTCTATAAGCAAAGTGGCAGGGGTTTGATATATCTAACTGTACAAAATACAAAATTGGGAGTAGAAAATTATTGAATTTGATGAAATCATTTAAACATTTAAAGTAAATTTTGGATATAGTAACTGAAAAGGAAATAAAAATAACTTCCTTAGGCATAATTACTTAGGAATATGGCAGTTAGCTAAAACTACCCAAAGCATCACCAGCAACAGCCTACCCACCAAGGACATATATACAAAAAGATGCTGGAAAAGAACCAGGAACCTACCCACCCTGCTCATGGACTGTTTGTCCCACTCCCATCGGGGAGAAGGCTACACAGCATCCATGCCAGGACCACAAGACTCAAAATCAGTTACTTTCCCTAAGCAGTAAGGCTGATCAACACCTCCACCCACTAACCCACCCCCACCCAATCACTACCATTTTATCATTTCATGTCTGTCATCATATGTGTATAGCATCACTTTAAACAATCAATCTATGCATATAAACTCTTCCGGCCCAACGAGCTCATAATGACCAATGACACTCATACCACCAATTATCCTGCTAACCCAGACATCTTTCGGATGTGCAAGGAAACCGGCATAGCCAGAAGAAACCCACCCACACAGTCAGAAGGAGAATGTACAAATTCCTAACAGTTGTGGAAGTTAACATGGATCGCTGGTGCTGTAACATTAACCATTGTGCTACCGTACAACTCCAATGCAATACAATTTAATTATTCTAGTATTAGAGATCTCATTCTTTTTGTAAATGCTGATGTATACTGACCAAATTGAGCAGTATTTTGAAGCAAATGAAATAGCCAATGAGAAACAAGTACCAGTTTTATTGCGAGTAATAGGTGGAAGAGCATACAGCTTAGAAGTTTCACTATTACAACCAAACCAGCTGAAATGAGCTTTGCTGTATCATGAAAGTAATGCAAGAACATTTAAAACCAAAACCTTTATTGATTGCACAATGCTTTGTGTTTCAGAAGCAGAATCAAAAGAAGGTTGCCTATATCAGCGAATATTGCTAATCTGAAGAGATATTCAGTAATGTGCTTAATGATCACTAAAAGATCATTTAGTTTGTGGAATCTTATGTAATACCCTGGTTCACATTTTTACTACTATGCTGTAGGTGTTTCATTTTAGCAGTTCAGTAAGAGCAGTTTGTTCTGCTTTCAGCCTGTTTGGGTTATTGTTGAAGATAAGTGATGCTGAGGAATATGTGTCATCCAATTAGGATGGTGGACCTGGGAGAAGGTTCAAGAGAACTCTGAGGAGAGAGGTTTTGTAAGGGTCTTGGGTTTTTGTTTTTGTTCGGCAGGAGATGAAGAGAGAAGATGCTGGAGAGAACTAGTCATAGGATTTGACCTAGTGTGGGACCATGATTCAATGGAGCCAGGCACCGAGACTGAGGATCAGTGAACATGCATTCTGGGAAGAGTTGAGCTTCAACTTGTGTACATTTGACTGTTCAATTATAATGGGCCCTTTTTGTTTTCTTTTCTTTCTTTTCTTTACCAACCCTTTAGTTAAGTTAAGAATCATAATCATAATTCCATTAATCGTATGCAGTGTGTTGTCTGTTGTTTCTTGGCACTGAGTTGTAATAAGGTAGCAAATAACACAGCATCCACACAAACCAGGGTTTGGGGTGGGAGAGCCAGCTCAATCTCATGGGTTTGGCAGGACCAGAGTGTGCATTCCCTAGACTTACGCAGCCAAGGAAACCAGCGAGGTTTCACTTACAAGAAAGCATTCAAAAACTGCTCCTAACTGAAGCACAACTCACATTTAAAAGAGCAGTTGAAATCACTGCATCAATGGAAACCACAGCCATAGATACAATTGAGTTGCAGACAGGAATGAAAGTGAACTTGAACAAAGTTACAATATCTAAACAGAAACTTGCCTGGCCGAACAAACTGTGTTACTGTTGTGGTAGGGGCTGACATACATCAGACCAATGCAGATTTAAAGGTGAAACTTGCAGAAAATGCAACAAAATAGGACACATACAAAGAGCATGTGGGGCAGACAAAAATAAATGGACTGCACGGGTAAGAGGAAAAGATAGTAAGTCAAGTTGCATTTTCAAAAAGAGCACTTATCTGCTGCTGTTGATGAAAAATTTGATAACTATGAGAGTGACACAGGACTGTGTAGCCTTGAGATTCACAATGTAGAAACTAACAATAGACAAACAATATGGCTTACACCAGAAGTGAACGGCAAATTAATTAAAATAGAATTGGACACTGGCTCAACTGTCATTTCACAAAACGAGTTTGAATGACATTTCAAAGATACGGAATTGAAGCCTGCAGATATCCAACTAAGAATTTATACTGGAGAAAAGTAGGAATGACTCTCATAACCATGAAATATAACAACCAACAAGCCACAGTGGGCTTGTACATGGTTAAAACAGGAGGGTCAGCATTGTAGGGTCATCATTAGTTGAGATAACCACAATCTGAGTGGAGATCCATCCACCATTTGCATGCCACATTCCCTGTAGTATTCAACTGAAAGTGAATTAAGAAAGGTACTGGATGATGCCACAGGAGTGTCCATGGATTGCATTGGAAAACTCAAACATATAAGGGATAAAATGATGTAAAATAAAAATGCCACACACAAGTTTTACAAAGCCCACCCAGTTTCTTATACCATCCGTGATAAAGTAACCAGTGAGCTAGATCACATGGAGGCTGAAGGAATTCTTTCCAAGGTTGTTGTGGAGCCCATGGGTAACTCCAGTGGTTCCAGTAGCCAAGAAGAATGGGTCTGCCAGGATCCGTGGTAATTTTAAGATCACCATCAACCCAGTACTGAAAGTAGATCAATACCCTCTGCCCAGAGGATATCTTTGCAAACCTTTCTGGAGGAAAACAATTCAGCAAAGTGGGCTTAGCCGAAACCTACCTACAGATGGAAATGGAAGAACTGTCTAAAGTGTTTCTCACCATAAGCACTCACACAGGGCTTTATTGCTATAATATGCTTATTTTTGAAGTAGCATCTGCAACTCAACTAACCATAACATATAACCATATAACAATTACAGCACGGAAACAGGCCATCTCGGCCCTTCTAGTCCGTGCCGAACTCTTACTCTTACCTAGTCCCACTAAGCTGCACTCAGCCCATAACCCTCCATTCCTTTCCTGTCCATATAGCTATCCAATTTAACTTTAAATGACAACATCGAACCTGCCTCAACCACTGCTGCTGGAAGCTTGTTCCACACAGCTACCACTCTCTGAGTAAAGGAGTTCCCCCTCATGTTACCCCTAAACTTTTGCCCTTTAACTCTCAACTCATGTCCTCTTGTTTGAATCTCCCCCACTCTCAATGGAAAAAGCCTATCCACGTCAACTCTATCTATCCCCCTCATAATTTTAAGTACCTCTATCAAGTCTCCCCTCAACCTTCTATGTTCCAAAGAATAAAGACCCAACTTGTTCAACCTTTCTCTGTAACTTAGGAGATGAAACCCAGGTAACATTCTAGTAAATCTTCTCTGTACTCTCTCAATTTCGTTGACATCTTTCCTATCATTCAATGACCAGAACTGTACACAACTCTGGCAGAAAGGTGCTGCAAGGCTGCCAAAGCCAAAATGTAATCTGGATGACATAATTGTTACTGGTAAGGATGACAAGGAACATCTCCAAAATCTCAAGGCAGTGTTAAAAAGATTAGAAGATTACGGGCTCAGAGCACAATGCAACAAGTGTGAATTCTTTAAACCAAGCATTACTTACTGTGGCCACACCACTGACACACAAACGTGCTGAGAAAATTCAAGCTGTGGTGGATTCCACAAGGCCAAAGGATGTGTCACAATTGTGGTCCTTTTTAGGATTTATCAATTAATAAAACAGGTTCCTGCCAAACCTGGCTACTGTGCCCCACCCCTTGAACTCACTACTACAGATCATGAAGAAATGGCAATGTCAAAGCACTTGTGAGGTGGCTTTCCAAAAAGTAAAGAAAATGGTGACTTCAGACACTGTACTCATACATTATGATCCACATCGTCCAGTGAAACTTAGTTGTGACACCTCGCTTTATAGTATAGGTGCAATTACATCACGTTATGAGTGATGGAAATGAATGCCCCATTGCCTTCGCATCACGTACTCTTACCGCTGGAGAGAAAAATTACGCACAGATTGAGAGAAGTCTTGAGTCTGGTTTTGGGTGTAAAGTGTTTCAACCAATAATTGTATGGGAGAGAGTTTATCTTCATTACTGAACATGAACTGCTAGTGTCCATTTTCAATCCACAGAAGAGTGATCCACTAACAGCTGCAGCAGTAGCACGAAAGCAGAGATGAGCTCTATTTCTTGGAGGGCATCATTACAAGATTGAATTCAAGAGGACAACTAATCACAGAAATGTTGATGATTGTCCCATTTACTCTTGGAAAATGAAATACCTGAAAAGTTTACAAAGGAAGGAACTCCTCTTGATGTATTCTCTCTAAAGCAAATTGATAGTCTCCCTTTTACAATAGAGATACTCCAAAGGGAAACCAAACAAAGACCCTACTGTGAATGGCCTGCATTGCTTTGGCAGAGGATTCATGTAGATTTTGGCAGAACCTTTCATGGGTACAAATTTCTTGGTAGTAGTAGATGCAGCTACAAAGTGGCCAGAGTGCTCCCAATAGCCTCCACTACAGCCACGCACACTGTTAATGGGTTGAGAAGACTCTTTTCAAGGACCAGTGTTCCAGAACACTTAGTCAGTGACAATGGACCACAGTTTGTTGTGGAACAGTTTCAGTTATTCCCGAAAATGATTGGAATAAGACATTTTACATCTGCATCATACCACCTAGCTATAAATAGCTTGACAGAAAGGTTTGTCCAAGAGCCAAAACAAAACATACTGCAAGCAATGACAGTAGATTTACTACACCAACTCTGAATCAGAAGCTCACCAATTACCTCCGTGCATATTGCAACGCAATACATTCCACAACCAACAACTCAACAGCTATGCTGTTCCTCGCTCATCCCTTGCGCTCATGCTTGCATCTCCTCAAACCCAATTGGCAGAAGGAGTATGCTGGACAACAGCTGAGACAAATTGAGAACTTGTCAAACAAGGTTCGATGTTTCACTCCTGGGCAAGCAGTCTAGGTGAGGGACTACAGAGGTGATCAAGAGTGTGAAGATTAAAAACAGTACTGGACCACCCTCCTACACAGTGGAGGTTTTGTCTGATGTCATCTAGAGGCAACACATCAATCAGTTGAGGAGAGTAATCAATTGTTAGAGAGGAAAGGTGTCCAGAGCTGTTAGAACCACTTCTTGCAGTCCCAGAACCACTATGGAGGAGGCCCAGAACCTGAGGTTGTTTCACAGCCACAAGTCTCACCTGCCAAGCAGTTAGGAAAGATGTTATCTCACAAGAGTAAGAAACCCTCCACATACGCGCGCGCGCGCGCGTGTGTGTGTGTGTGTGTGTGTGTGTATATATATAAAATTAGAGAATATGTTACATATTTGAGTTGAGATATATTTTATATTGAGCTGGAGTTTACAACTAAACAGGGAGGAGTGTGGTGTATTTAATATATCAGCATATTTTAGTAATATTCTAAATAATTATTTTCATAGAAACATAGAAAATTAATTTTTGATTAAGCTTTTTTTGTTTACATAATTCATTATGATTTACATGTAAAAATGCATGAATGTGTCATTACACCACCGTGTCATAAGTGCACACCTTAATACAGTAAAATAAACTAACGTACACGAGTTATCTCTGGTTTTAGATTAGATTATGAGGACACTCAGTCCTTGTTTATTGTCATTTAGAAATGTATCATTTCTTAATGCATGCAATGTTCCTCCATTATGTTATCACAGAAACACAGGACAGACCAAGACTAAAACTGACAAAAACCACATAATTATAACATATAGTTACAACAGTGCAAAGCAATACCATAATTTGATAAAGAACAGACCATGGGCACGGTAAGAAAAAAGTCTCAAGGTCCCGATAGCCCATCATCTCACGCAGACGGTAGAAGGAGAAACTCTCCCTGCCATGAACCTCCAGCGCCGCAAACTTGCCGATGAAGCACCCGACGACAGCCGCCTCCGAGTTCGTCCGAAAACTTCGAGCCTCCGACCAGCCCTCCGACACCGAGCACCATCTCTGCCGAGTGCTTCGACCCCGGCCCGGCCGCTGAACAACAAGCAAAGCCGAGGCCTCGGGGCCTTCCCCTCTGGAGATTCTGGATCACACAGTAGCAGCGGCAGCGAAACAGGCATTTCAGAAGTTTCACCAGATGTTTCTCCATGCTCTCACGTCTGCCTCCATCAAATCAGGATTGTGCACGGCACCCTACTTGACAGATAACAGATATTCATCACTGGAGTGGCCGCTGCGCACTGCGTCATGCCACCACCTTCTCCTCTCCTCTCTTTGTGTTTTTCTTTCAATTACGTAGTTTTATGTTCATTCAGTTAGTTTTATGTTACAGAGTTGCAAACAACAACTGTGACAAAATACTAGATACATCCTACTGTATCCAGTGTTCCCGATGTGCCCTCCTCTAAATTGGAGAGATTGGAGGGTATAGGCAAGTAGGAACAAATTGAAAGCTTATGGAGTATAAGAAATGTGAGAGAACACTTAAGAAAGAAATCAGGAGGGCTAACAGATGACATGAGGTTGTCCAAGCAAACAAGGTGAATGAGAATTCTAAGGGATTCTACAGCTATGTTAAGAGCAAAAGGATTGCAAGGGACAAAATTGGTCCTCTGGAAGATCAGAATAGTAATCTATGTGCGCAGCCAAAAGAGGTGCAGGAGATCTTAAGTATATTTTTTGCATCTGTATTTACTAAGGAGATGGACACAGGGTCTACAGAAGTGAGGTGAACAGGCATTGCCTTCATGCACCCTACAGATTACAGAGGAGGAGATGTTTACTGTCCTGAGGCAAATTAGGGTGGATAAATCCCCAGGGCCTGACAAGGCGTTCCCTTGGACCTCAGGATACATATGCAGAAATTGCCAGGCCCTAGCAGATGTATTTAAATCATCCTTAGTGATAGGTGATTGGAGGGATAGCCAGCATTGTTCTACTGTTCAAGAGGGGCTCAAAAATAAACCAGGAAATAACAGGCCGGTGAGCCTGACATCAGTAGTGGGGAAGTTATTGGAAGGTATTCTGCAGAATCAGATATATGAGTATTTGGATAGACACAAACTTATTGAGGATAGTCAGTATGGCTTCGTACATGGTAGGCCATGTCTAACCAATCTTATAGTTTTTCGAGTAAGTTACCAGGAAAGTTGATGAAGGCGAGGCAGTAAATGTTGTCTACATGGACTTTAGTAAAGCATTTGACAAGTCCCACACAGGAGGACGGTCAAGAAGGTTCAATCGCTCACCATTCAAGATGAGGTAATAAATTGAATTAGATATTGGCTTTGTGGGAGAAGCCAGAGAGTGCTAGTAGATGGTTGCCTCTCTGACTGGAGGTCTGTGATTAATGAAGAGCCACAGGGATCAGTGCTGGGTCCATTGTCGTTTGTCATCTACAGTATATCAATGATCTGAATGGTAATGTGGCTAATTGGATCAATGAATATGTGGATAACACCAAGATTGGGGCTGTAGTGGACAGCAAGGAAAGCTACTATGGCTTGGACTGGGATCTGGACCAGCTGAAAAATAGGCAGGCAAGTACAAGGTGTTGCTCTTTGGTCGGACCAGCCAGGGGAGGTCTTACACAGGCAGGGCACTGAGGAGTGTGGTAGACAAAGGGATCTGAGAATATAGTTGAAAGTGAAATCATGGGTTGATAGGGGCGTTAAGAAAGTGTTTTGTTCATTGACCTTCATAAATCAAAGTACTGAGTACAGGAGACGGGATGTTATATTTAACCATATAACAATTACAGCACGGAAACAGGCCATCTCGGCCCTTCTAGTCCGTGCCGAATTCTTACTCTCACCTAGTCCCACCGACCTGCACTCAGTCCATAACCCTCCATTCCTTTCCTGTCCATATAGCTGTCCAGTTTAAATTTAAATGACAATATCGAACCTGCCTCAACCACTTCTGCTGGAAGCTCGTTCCACATAGCCACCACTCTCTGAGTAAAGTTGTTCCCCCTCATGTTACCCCTAAACATTTGCCCTTTAACTCTCAGCTCATGTCCTCTTGTTTGAATCTCCCCTACTCTCAATGGAAAAAGTCTATCCACATCAACTCTATCTATCCCTCTCATAATTTTAAATACCTCTATCAAGTCCCCCCTCAACCTTCTACGTTCCAAAGAATAAAGTCCCAACTTGTTCAACCTTTCTCTGTAACTTAGGAGATGAAACCCAGGTAATATTCTAGTAAATCTTCTCTGTACTCTCTCAATTTCGTTGACATCTTTCCTATAATTTGGTGACCAAAACTATACACAATACTCCAAATCTGGCCTCACCAATGCCTTGTACAATTTCAACAATACATCGCAACTCCTATACTCAATGCTCTGATTTATAAAGGCCAGCATACCAAAAGCTTTCTTCACCACCCTATCCACATGAGATTCCACCTTCAGGGAACTATGCACCATTATTCCTAGATCCCTCTGTTCTACTGCATTCTTCAATGCCCTACCATTTACCATGTATGTCCTATTTTGATTAGTCCTACCAAAGTGTAGCACCTCACATTTATCAGCATTAAACTCCATCTGCCATCTTTCAGCCCACTCTTCTAACTGGCCTAAATCTCTCTGCAAGTTTTGAAAACCTACTTCATTATCCACAACTCCACCTATCTTAGTATCATCTGTGTACTTACTCATCCAATTTACCACCCCATCATCCAGAACATTAATGTATATGACAAATAACATTGGACCTAGTACAGATCCCTGAGGCACACCACTAGTCACCTGCCTCCAATCTGACAAACAGTTTTCCACCACCAGTCTCTGGCATCTCCCATCCTGCCACTGCTGAATCCATTTCACTACTTCAATATTAATACCTAACGATTGAACCTTCCTAACCAACCTTCCATGTGGGACCTTGTCAAAGGCCTTACTGAAGTCCATATAGACAACATCCACCTCTTTACCCTGGTCAACATTCCTAGTAACCTCTTCAAAAATTCAATAAGATTTGTCAAACATGACCCTCCACGTACAGTTGTAGAAGTTGGTGAGGCCTAATTTGGAGTTTGGTGTGTAGTTTTACCTACAGGAAAGATGTAAGTAAGGTTGGAAAAAATACAGAGAAAATTTACATGAATGTTGCTGGGTCTAGTGGTCCTGAGTTATAAGGAAAGATTGAATAGATTAGGACTTATCCCTTGGAACGTAGATGATTAGGAGGAGATTTAACAAAGTATAAAAAGTTGTGAGGGGTATAAAGTGGGTAAATTCACTGCAGTCATAGCTTAAGGGTGAAAGCTGAGAAGTTTAAGGGCAACAAGACGGGAAACTTTTTCACTCAGAGGATCATGAGAGAGTGGAACTAACTGCCAGCACAAGTGGTGCGTACAAGCTCGGTTCAACTTCTCTTAGCTTGGCAAGGTACTTGGTTGGATGGTAGGGGTATGGAGTGCAATGGTCCAGGTGCAAGTTGATGGGAGTAGGTAGTTCAAATGGTTCAGCATGGACTAGATGGGCCAAAGACTTGTTTCTGTGTTGTACTTTTCTATGACTCTATGAAACATACAGTGAAATGTGTCATTTACATTAATAATCAACACAGCTAGGGATGTGCTGGGGCCAGCGTGCAAGTGTCACCACACATTCTGGTGCCAACACAACACGTCCATAATGTTCAGCAGAACCAGAACAAGCAACAGCAACAAAACAGAACAAGAACACAAACAAGCTCATTATCTACCCACCCACCCACTCAGGCAGACAAGCTTCCAACCCCAGGACAAGCCACTTCCAGGCCTCCAATCTCCTGTTCATAGGACCATAAGACATAGGAGCAGAATTAGGCCATTCAACCCACTGAGTCTGTTCCATCATGGTTGATTAATTATCGTTCTCAACCACATTTTTCTGCATTTCCCCATATCGTTGATGCCCTGACTTACCAAGAATCTATCAACCTTTGCATTAGACTCAAACATCAGACCTGCAGCCTCTGGCACCAACTCACAGATATTAGGTCTCCAATCCCCGGACACGCTGTTCAGGGTCTATGACCTCCAGCCTCTGGCCCTGACTCACAGACTCACAGATATTACATCTCCAACCTCTGGACATGCTGTTCAGGGCCTATGACCTCCAGCCTCTGGCCCTGACTCACAGACTCACAGATATTACGTCTCCAACCTCTGGACACACTGTTCAGGGTCTATGACCTCCAGCCTTGCCATATTTCAGTCTTTGACCAGTTAACTTTGTTTCTCCCTCCCCAAGTGCCATCTCACCAGTATTTACAGCACTTTCCATTTTTATCTATCAATGCAATCTGCATTCTTACAGTGACACAAACACATTTGAATCAAAAAAATCATAACTCAGTGATAGGGGAAATTTAATTTTGTGATACACTATGAATAGAATTATTTGCTTTTAGAAAGCAGGTCACAGTCGTCCAACTACGGCCACGTTTCTCCCGTGGATTTTGATAAAGGACAGCAATAGCAGCACTGCAAAATACACATTTTATAGGACTTTGGAAACATAATGCAGTTGCTAGCAATGCCTTGTTCGCACTTGTAGTTACAGACCAGCTGCATATTATGGAATGCAGTCCATTCCTACTGACGGATATGCCAGGCTGTCCTACAAATGCTTTGGCCTTAGAGTGCATTCCTGTATAGCACCCAGTGCATCTTTGGAATCTAGTCAAAGCAGCAGCTCCAAGTAATCTGTTATTTACCTAACAAGAAGCTAGGAAACATATCAGCCCTATCAACAAACAAGTGTCACTCAGCCCTATCTTACGAAGAAAAAGCATTTCAGGATGTATATTGTATACATTTCTCTGACATTAAACTTGACCTTTGAACAAGGTTGCTGTTACTTCCTTAGAATTAAAAATAAAAAGTTAGCATTATTTGTGACATGTACAAAGAAATATACAATGAAATTCAGGCCCACACTCATTAACCCTAACCTATACGTCTTTGGGATGTTGGAGGAAACTGGAGCACCTGTGGGGAAACCCACGTCGGGTCACAGGGAGAAAGTACACACTCCTTACAGACAGTGACGGAATTGAATTGCAGTTGGTGATTGCTGGTGCTGCAAAGCTACCACGCCAACCCACTGCAGTAAAAGAAGGCAATGTTCAGCAGGCCAGACAGCAGCTGCAGAGGGAGAAACAAATTCTTTATGTTAATGACCTTCCATCAGAAGGTCACATCCACTGTCTCGGTCTTTCAATATTTAATGGGTTACAATGAGATCCTCCCCCCCCCCATTCTTTTAAACTCCAGTGAGCACAGGCCCAGAGCCATTTACAAAAGGAAATCATTTAAGCAAATGCATTTATGCTATCCAAAAATTATTTAGGTGACTCCCACTTTCCAGCTCTTGACTGCTTTAAAGGAAGAAAGAGACATAGTTTTGAAGGGGAATCCTAGAACTAAATATACACAAGAGATTCAGTAGATGCTGGATATCTAGAACACCTTCGCTCCATCCATAACAGGCAGGATTTACCAGTGGCCAACCATTTTAATTCCACTCCGCATTCTTGTTCTAACATGTTAGTCCATGGCCTTCTCTGCTGTCACAATAAGGCCAAACTCAGGTTGTAGGAGTAATACCTCATATTCTGTCTGGGTAGCCTCCAACCTGATAGCATGAACATCTATTTCTCCAACTTCTGGTAATTCTCCCCCCCTCCCTCTTCTCTCTTTTTAACATTCCCCATTCTGGTTCCCCTGTCATACCTTCTCTTCTCACCTGTCTATCACCTCCCTCTGGTGCCCCTTCCCCTTCTTTCATGATCTACTTTCCTCTATTATAAGATTCCTTCTTCTTCAGCCCTTTACCTCTTTCACCTATCACCACCAGCTTCTCACTTCATTCCCCCTTCCCCATCCACCCAACTTCTCCCTCACCTGGTCTCACATCACCTGCCAGCTTGTGCTCCTTCCCCTCCTTCACCTTCTTATTCTGGTTTCTTCCCCCTTTCCTGATGAAGGGTCTTGGCCTGAAATGTTGACTGTTTATCCCTTTCCATAGATGCCGCCTGACCTGCTGAGTTCTTCTAGCATTTTTCATGTTAATCCTAGAACTAACAGATTTATAAGCAGAAGGTTTAATGTTCAATTTCAGGAATGTTGAAAGATTGGATTAGAGAGTTGACAGGAAAAGTAAGCATAAGAATTTCAAAAACAAGTTGCAAATTACAAAGAAAGTAGAACTGTTCAGGCCCTTCACCCCACGATGTTGTGCTGACCCTTTAACCTACTCCAGGATCAATCTAAGAAGAGCTAAAATAGATCAGCGAGTACAGGGATGCCAGGTAAAGGAGGTATGGACACAGGCAGTACAGTTCTGGAGCGTAGAGCAATGGGTAAGTAGTTTGAAGTCGATCTCAGGATCTGTTATACTGTCAACTTCTGGTTCAGCTTTAGACAGATGTGAAAGAGAAAGGTTGCTGCTTATAACATCAATGATGGAACTGCACTTTAACTTTGTGGTAGTGCAAGAAATGCTTCTGTTCTGATAGCCTCAATTGTGCAGTCTGCCAGTATTAACTGACAACACTCACTCTTATTTGGATGAGGCGTCAGGTGGTGTTCCATGTCTTGGATCAAAGTACAACAATGAGTTGGGCAGAAGGATAAAGAATTTTGGAACTAAATTCATGGAAAAGGTTACAGGAAGCACAAAATACTTTGTATATGCCCTACAAAAAACAGTGACAGTCCTTCTTACATTGTTAAGTTCACAATTCTGCCCGGTGATCTGAGGCTAAGGAGCTGCGATGGACTAGTGGACTAGGCATTAGACTTGAAATCCAGTATGGATCCCTGCACAGATTTGATGCCTGAATGTGGTGCTTGCACGAGGGACAAGAATGTCCACCTGCCACTAAAAGCTTTAATAGGGCAGTATGGAAGCGTAGTGCATAGCATTACAGTGCCAGTGACTTGGGTTCAATTCCTGCCATTATCTGTAAGAAGTCTGTACGTTCTCGCCATTACCATGTGGGTTTCCTCCAGGTCATCCAGTTTCTTCCCACATTCCAAAGGTGTATGGGTTAGTAGTTTAATTGGTTACATGGGTGTAATTGGACACCATGGGCTCATTGGGCTTGGGAGGGTCTGTTACCGTGCTGTATCGCTAAGTAAATAAATAAATAAAATCAACACCAACAGTCAGCTAATGGAGTTGGCAATTATGACAGCAGATTGAAGCAATATTGTATCTTAAGAAAAATGAGAAGAAAATTCTGGTTAGACCACACTTGGAGTACTGTGTTCAGTTCTAGTCACCTCATTATAGGAAAGATTTGGAATTTTTAAAGATGATGCAGAGCATATTTACCAGGAAGCTGCCTGGATTAGAGAGCATGTCTTATGAAGGTAGGTTGTGCAAGCTTAGGGCTTTTCTCTTTGTAGAGAAGAAGTGTAGTGATGACTTGATAGAGCTGTACAAGATGCATATATTGAGTATATAGTGTGGAAATGTACTTTACTTGTAGTAACAAAATGGCTTTTTGTCTGTAACAAAATGGAATCTGTATTGTACCTGAGTGCTTTGCTAACTGTTTTCATGCAACATTATGCCAATGGACCTTGCATACATGACAAACTACAGAAAGATACGCAGATTTGGTTACTGGAAGAATGCCAAGTACACTAATTAAGCAGACTAACAGAATAAACCCTGTTCTTGAATTGGCGAGGGTAGGTAACGCTTGTGTATAAAGGAGTGACTATGCTGTTTCTTTGAAGCTATCTGTAGCTCTTTTGTGGTGCTAACTTTCCCCCGCAGTAAGTCAAATGAGTTAACTGCTGTTTGTTATAGTACATAGTGAAAAGGTGCTCCACAATAGCCAGCAAACACAAGGAAATCTGCAGATGCTGGAATTTCAAGCAACACACATAAAAGTTGCTGGTCTCACTCAGGTTGGAGGAACAACACCTTATATTCCGTCTGGGTAGCCTCCAACCTGATGGCATGAACATTGACTTCTCAAACTTCCGCTAATGGCCCCATCTCCTCCTCATACCCCATCCATTATTTATTTATTTATATATATACATTCTTTTTCTCTCTTTTTTCTCCCTCTGTCCCTCTCACTATACCCCTTGCCCATCCTCTGGGCTTCCTCCCCCTCCCCTTTTTCTTTCTCCCTAGGCCTCCTGTCCCATGATCCTCTCATATCCCTTTTGCCAATCAACTGTCCAGCTCTTGGCTCCATCCCGCCCCCTCCTGTCTTCTCCTATCATTTTGGATCTCCCCCTCCCCCTTTCAAATTTCTTACTAGCTCTTCTTTCAGTTAGTCCTGACGAAGGGTCTCGGCCCAAAACGTCAACTGTACCTCTTCCTAGAGATGCTGCCTGGCCTGCTGCATTCACCAACAACTTTTATGTGTGTTGCCACAAAGCCAGAATCTTTTTCCTGGGATGGAAATTGCAAATACAATGGGGCATAATTTTCTGGTGATTGGTGGAACGTATAGAGGGGAATGTCAGAGGTGAGCTTTTTTTTTCCCCACACAGAGAATGGTGAGTGCATGATATGCCCTTCCTGGTGTGGTGGTAGAGGCTGATACATTAGGGGCATTTAAGAGATTCTTAGCTAGAAATTTTCCAGTGTGAAGATTCTTAGATAGGCACATGGATGATAGAAAAATGAAGGGCTGTGTGGGAAGGAAGGATTAGATTGATCTTGGAGTAAGTTAAAAGGTCGGCACAACATTGTGGGCCAAAAGGCCTGTACTGTGCTATAGTGTTCTATGACCTATGTTTAATATTCCAAAATTACTGTGAATTAACTATTACAGTTTAAGTGCAATTCTCTCACCAGAGAAGCGACGCAGGAAAGCATGGTGCATACACGAGTCACCATTTTGAACAAGGTGCTATTAGTAACTCCAACTTAGCATCTATTTATAAATCGTTAAATGTGGAAAATGCTTATGTGAGTGAAGCTAACATTACTGGGCACCATATGCTGCTGCATGAACATTATTAATCTTACAAGCCTCCGCAGCTTCCAAAAACACTCCAAATAAGCACATATGAATCACTTTTGCAGGTAATGCCCATGCACAATACAATAATGGACAAGATTAGCATAAATGCCCTGCTGACATAAAGTCAGATTTTATTGTGGCCTGGTTGATTCTGGATTACTTAAGGAGGATTATAAATCAGTTGAAGAATGGTATGCATAGCTAATACTGAGACAGAGCTGGAGAGCAGCAATATTTTCTCATCGGTAACAGCCTATCACAACATATCAGAAGAACACATTGATTGCAGTGCCCTCAAGTGTCAGGATCCTTTGCATGGGAACTGCTTTGCCTCATGAACAGCATTACTCCTGCGCTGCAATTAACCTGCACTTCTTGCTTGGAAACTCATCACACAAGTTGATGAGCTTGTCAAGAATTCATTGGTGTGTTGGCTTTCACTAGTTGGGGGATTGAGTTCAAGATCCACGAGGTAATGTTACAACTCTATAAAAACCCTAATTAAACCACACGTCAAGTATTGTGTTTAGTTCTGGTCACCTTATTATAAGAAGGATGTGGAAGCTTTAGATAGGGTATAGAGGAAATTTAACAAGCTGTTGCCTGGATTAGAGAGCACGTCTTATAAGGATAGGTTAAGTGATCTTGGGCTTTTCTCTTTAGAGTGAAGGAGAATGAGAAGTTAATTTTATAGAGATGTACAAAATGATTAAGAGGCATAGGTCGAGAGGAGAGCTAGAGACTTTTTCCCAATGGCTGATACCAAGGGGCATAATTTTAAGGTGATTGGAAGAAAGTATAGGGGGAGATGTCAGAGGTAAGTTGTTTACACAGACAGTGGTAGGTGTGTGAAACATGTTGCCAAGGGTGGTAGTAGAGGCAGATAGATTAGGAACATTTGTAAGTCTCTTAGGTAGGCACATAAGACCATAAGACATAGGAGCCGAATTAGGTCATTCAGCCTCTTGAGTCTGTTAAACCTTCCATCATGGCTGATCCTGGACCCCACTCAACCACATACACTTGCCTTGTCGCCATACCTTTTGATGCCCCGACCAATCAGGAAACTACCAACTTCTGCTTGAAATATACCCATAGACTTGGCCTCCACCGCAGTCTGTGGCACAGCATCCCACAGATTCACTACGCTCAGACTAAAAAAAATCCTCCTTTCCTCTGTTCCAAAAGATCACTCCTCAAGCCCTCTAGTTCTGGATTAACCCACCACAGGAAACATCCTCTCCACATGCACCTCAAGAAGTCCTTTCAAGATTCAGTAGGTTTTATGAGATCCCCCTGCATTCTTCTAAATTCCAGTGAGTACAGGCCCAAAGCTACCAAACACCTTTCATATGTTAACCCCTTCATTCCCAGAATCATTCCAGTGAACCTCCTTTGGACTCTCCCCAATGACAACACATCCTTTCTGAGATATGGGGCCCAAAATTGTTGACAATACTCCGAGTGCAGCCTGACTAGCATCTTATAAAGCCTCAGCATTATCTCCTTACTTTTATTTTCTATTTCCCTTGAAATAAATGCCAACGTTGCATTTGCCTTCTTTACTACAGACTCAACCTGTAAATTAACCTACTGGGAGTCTTGCACAAGAACTCCAAAGTCCCTCTGCACATCTGATATTTGAATTTTATCCCCATTTAGATGATAGTCTATACATGAACGATAGAACACTGGAGGGCTACGTTGGAGGAAAGAGTTAGAATGATCTTAGAGTAGGTTAAAAGGTCGGCACAACATTATGGGTCAAAGCACCTATACTGTGTTGTAGCATTCTAAGTTCTATTTTCTAAATTCTAATCCCCCACAACAGCATTTGTCAGAGTGGCTCAATTTTGTTATGGTGGAGTGTTGGAACCGGACCTTGCGGGGGTCTCAAGAGCTGATTAAAGGTTAGGCAGCAGATGAGTTACCTTTCAGGAGTGAATAGCCCTAGAGCTGAGAGCAGTGTGGTAAGAAATTGTGTGTGTCAAGACACGCCTGCTTGCACCTCCTCCAAATATACATTTACTACCCTTTTTCAGCAGGAAACACCTCTTTATCCAATCTCTCCAGCTACAAAATAAGAACTGTTAGGATGGGAAACAGATTTTTCCCCCAGGCCGTGGGACTTCTGAACACCCTGCCACCACCCAGATCTCATCATCTATGAAGCGCCAATGGTACTTTTTAACTTATGCACCTTATTTTGTTAATTTATTTTATATTACTTTGTGTGCGTGTGTGTGTGTGTGTGTGTGTGTGTGTGTGTGTGTGTTAGCACCTTGGCCTGGAGAAATATTGTTTCATTTGACATATACATGTGTACAGTTGAATGACAATAAACTTGAACTTTGACTAATATAGATATTCCCACTTGCTGTCTCTGACTGCCTCCCACTCCACTACCTATCCTGGTAATTTAAAACTCGCTTCACTTATATCTATTATTGGTCTGATGAAAGGACGTGACCAGAATGCTTAGCTGTTAATTAACTCTCACCACAGATGTTACTAACGTTTCTATATTTATTCCTGACATTCAGCATTTGCAGAATTCTTCTTAAAGATGCGTCAAGGCCAAAGTTCTAACATTTGCTGTCTTCAAACACAACAACTAGCAACACTCACATCTCTCGATGTCAACTCAAGGACAGCTGACCACAATGACGGCCACAAGTTCAGCTGCTTTTTTGCACTCTCCGCCTACACTCATGCATGCAAAATCTCTTCTCTTGTCTCAAAGTGCAAGCAACAAGTGTCTCAAGTAAGAAGGGGAAGGCATCAAAGGATATTGCGAGAAGGCAGATGTGTAGGTTTGAGTGGGATCCGGGATCAGCCATGATGGAATGGCATACCAGATTCGATGAGAGGAATGGCCTAATTCTGCTCTTATGTCTTATGGGAGCTTGCCCTTCATAGAAGGACCTGCAATATGGAGCAATATCTCGTCTGAACAGCAATGTTTTTGCCTCAAGCCTCAGGATCTGTTATAACTGAGAATGATACAAACACACCATGCACTATAAGGATCAACTCAACTATTATAATGCACTCTTTCCTCTGAACAATGAACTTACAGCTCAAGTTCATCAACATGTGTGCTGGGCAGTTTGCTTATCAATGCTCACTAGAACATACTAGCTACTCTGCATTGCCCTCCTGTATTTTTTAGAATTGTTTTAAAAGTTCTGAATGGTCTGGGATCGAATACATCACAGAATCATTTTTGTTTTATAATCCTGCTCAAGTTCTCAGGTCTCTTAAAGTTAAACCAACTCACACAAAAGATAATTGGCAGGTCATTTTTGTTTTAACTAGGCCTCTAAACTGTAGAATTCAATAACCAAAACTATAAGGGATGCAGATTCAGTTAACACTTTTAAATGCCAGCTCAAAATCTATTTTCATCTATCATCTTTTTGTCTTTTATTTTCATGTTTATTTACATTTGTATTTATTCTAATATTATGTTTGTACATTTATCCCATTGCAAAGCACTTTGCACCACATTATCTGTATAAAAAGTGCTCTATAATTAAAGTTTTTGTGTTAGTATTCTTTATAGTTAACTCTTTCTGCCTTAATCATTGGTTTATTATCAAATTCACATTCAAATGAAACAGTGTTCCTCAGGGGACAATGTGCTAAGCACAGTACTACATTCACACACAGCACACTGCACATATAGTTACGATAGGACATACAGTCAAAAAAAATTAGCACAAGTCACAGAGTGGCATGACTTGAAGTTTGATGGTGCACAGCATGTGGTCCTGGAGCTATTTTTCTGCAAGAACAAATATGCAGCAGCTTCTCATCTTGCTCTGAGTCAGTAGACGAAGGCTATCGTCACATGCTCAGAGAAAAGCTTATCTCACACACGGTGCATTCAGATCAAATTATTACACAGTGCACTGGAGTAGAACAGGATAGAACAATAACTATGCAGAATGAAGTGTAACACCTACCTAGAAAGTGCACAGCAGGTAAACGATAAGGTGCAAGATCATAACAAGGTAGATTGTGAGGTCAAGGGTCTAATGTATTGTACTAGGGAACTATATAATAATCTGATAACAATGGGATAGAACCGGTCCTTGACCCCGCTGGTACATGCTTTCAGGCTTTTGTATCCCCTATCTGACAGGACGGGGAGAAGAGAGAATGTCCGGAATGGGTGCGGTCTTTGATCTTTGCTGATCCTTAGGCAATAACACCCACAGAGTTTACTGCTCTCACTCCCACCAAGCGACACATGAAGAGCGGGAATTGGAGAACATGGCATAACATGACATTTTAACAGTCCTACTTGAGGACTGGAAAGGAAGGGGGAAGATAGCAAAATAAAAAGATGGGGAGAGGGGAAGGAGGATAGCTGAAAGGTGATAGGTGAAGCCAGGTGGATAGGAAAGGTAAAGGGCTGGAGAGGAAGGGATCTGATAAGAGAGGAGAGTGGACCACAGGAGCAAAGGAACAAGGATGGGACCTAAGGAAAGGTGATAAGCAAGTGAGGAAAACAAAAAGAGGGGAGTGTGAGGGAAAAAATTTATTTACCAGAAGGAGAAATTGACATTCATACCATCAGGTTGGAGGCTACCCAGAAGGAATATAAGGTGTTCTTCCTCCAGGCCGAGTGTTGCCTCATCATGGCACAAAAGGCAGCCATGGAACATGTACCAACATGTCAGAATGGGAATGGGAATTAGAATTAAAATGTTTGGCTAACAGGAATTTCCACTTTTAGCGGATGGAGATGCTCAACAAACTGGTCTCCAATTGTTGGAGGGAGGCGAATGTTGTCCCTTTGTTCAAAAAAGGTAGTAGGGATAATCCAGGAAATTATAGACCAGTAAGCCTTGCGTCTGTGGTGGGAAAGCTGTTGGAAAAGATTCTTAGAGATAGGATCTATGGGTATTTAGAGAATCATGGTCTGATCAGGGACAGTCAGCATGGCTTTGTGAAGGGCAGATCATGTCTAACAAGCCTAATACAGTCAACACACATAAAAGTTGCTGGTGAACGCAGCAGGCCAGGCAGCATCTCTAGGAAGAGGTGCAGTCGACGTTTCAGGCCGAGACCCTTTGTCAGTGTCCTGACGAAGGGTCTCGGCCTGAAACGTCGACTGCACCTCTTCCTAGAGATGCTGCTTGGCCTGCTGCGTTCATCAGCAACTTTTATGTGTGTTGCTTGAACTTCCAGCATCTGCAGAATTCCTGTTGTTTGCAAAGCCTAATACAGTTCTTTGAGGTGGTGACCGGGCATATAGATGAGGGTAGTGCAGTGGATGTGACCTGCAGGGGATTTTAGTAAGGCATTTGACAAGGTTCCACACAGTAGGCTTATTCAGAAAGTCAGAAGGCATGGGATCAGGGAAGTTTGGCCAGGTGGATTCAGAATTGGCTTGCCTGCAGAAAGCAGAGGGTCGTGGTGGAGGGAGTACATTCAGATTGGAGGGTTGTGACTAGTAGTGTCCCGCAAGGATCGGTTCTCAGACCTCTACTTTTCACGACTTTTAATAACGACCTGGATGTGGGGGTAGAAGGGTGGGCTGGCAAGTTTGCAGACGACACAAAGGTTGGTGGTGTTGTGGATAGTGTAGAGGATTGTTGAAGATTGCAGAGAGACAATGATAGGATGCAGAAGTGGCAGATGGAGTTCAACCCGGAGAAGTGTGAGATGGTACACTTTGGAAGGACAAACTCCAAGGCAGAGTACAAAGTAAATGGCAGGATACTTGGAAGTGTGGAGGAACAGAGGGACTGGACTAGGGGGTACATGTCCACAGATCCCTGAAAGTTGCCTCACAGGTAGATAGGGTAGTTAAGAATGCTTATGGGTGATAGCTTTCATAAGTTGAGGGATAGAGTTTAAGAGTCGCGGGGTAATGACGCAGCTCTATAAAACTCTGCTTAGGCCACACTTGGAGTACTGTGTCCAGTTCAGGTCGCCTCACTATAGGAAGGTTGTGGAAGCATTGGAAAGGGTACAGAGGAGATTTACCAGGATGCTGCCTGGTTTAGAGAGTATGCATTATGATCAGAGATTAAGGGAGCTAGGGCTTTACTCTCTGGAGAGAAGGAGGATGAGAGGAGACATGATAGATGTATACAAGATATTAAGAGGAACAGATAGAGCGGATGGCCAGTGCCTCTTTCCCAGGGCACCACTGCTCAGTACCAGAGGACATGGCTTTAAGGTAAGGGGTGGAAAGTTCAAGGGGGATATTAGAGAAAGGTTTTTTTACTCAGAGAGTGGTTGGTGCGTGGAATGCACTGCCTTAGTCAGTGGTGGAGGCAGATACACTAGTGAAATTTAAGAGACTACTAGACAGGTATATGGAGGAATTTAAGGTGGGGGGTTATATAGGAGGCAGGGTTTAAGGGTCGGCGCAACTTTGTGGGCCGAAGGGCCTGTACTGTTCTCTGTTCTCTGTTCTATGTTAAGGCGGGTCTCACAGAGAGGAGGCCACATTGGAAGCACCGAACACAACAGCAGATTCAAAGGTGAAGTGTTACCTCACCTGGAAGGAATGTTTGGAGCCCTGAATGGAGGTGCAGGAGGAGGTGAATGGGCAGGCGTAGTACTTTGGCCATTTTCAGGGATAAGTGCCAGGAGGGAGATAAGTGCAGAAGGATGAATGAGAATTACAGATCCCTGTGGAAAGCGGATTGAGGGGAGAGGTAAAGATATGTTTGGTGATAGGATCCCTTTGGAGATGGTGAAATTTGCAGAGAATAATGTGTTGGATGCTGAGTTCATTGGGTTGTAGGTAAGGACAAGATGAACTCAATCACAGTTGAGGTGATGGGAAGATGGAATCAGCACGGATGTTGGGGAAATGGAGGAGATGTGGGTAAGGACAACATCAATGGTGCCGCATTAGAAACCCCACTCTTTGAAGGAGGAGGACATTTCTGCTGTCCTAGAAAGGAAAGCTCAATACTGGGAACAGATACAGCAGAGACGAAGGAACTGAGAAAAAGGAATAGGATTTTTATAGGAGACAGGATGGGAAAAGGTATAGTCAAGAGGACCATGGTTTATAAAAGATGTCGGTTGACAGTTTGTCTCCAGAAATAGAGACAGAGAGATCGAGGAAGGGTGGAAGGTGTCAGAAAGGGTGGAGGTTTGCTAAGGCTACTGGGGAGAGCTTAAACTAGAATTATTGGGGGATGGGAAACATAGAAATCATAGAAACTACAGCACAGAAACAGGCCCTTTGGCCCTTCTTGACTGTGCCAAACCATTTTCTGCCTAGTCCCACTGACCTGCACACGGACCATATCCCTCCATACACCTCCCATCCATGTATCTGTCCAATTTATTCTTAAATGTTAAAAAAGAACCCACATTTACCACCTCGTCTGGCAGCTCATTCCATACTCCCACCACTCTGTGTGAAGAAGCACCCGCTAATGTTCCCTTTAAACTTCTCCCCCCTCACCCTAAACCCATGTCCTCTGGTTTTTTTCTCCCCTTGCCTCAGTGGAAAAAGCCTGCTTGCATTCACTCTATCTATACCCATCATAATTTTATATACCTCTATCAAATCTCCCCTCATTCTTCTACGCTCCAGGGAAGAAAGTCCCAACCCATTCAACCTTTCTCTGTAACTGAGTTTCTCAAGTCCCGGCAACATCCTTGTAAACCTTCTCTGCACTCTTTCAACCTTATTTATATCCTTCCTGTAATTTGATGACCAAAACTGAACACAATACTCCAGATTCGGCCTCACCAATGCCTTATACAACCTCATCATAACATTCCAGCTCTTATACTCAATACTTCGATTAATAAAGGCCAATGTACCAAAAGCTCTCTTTACGACCTTATCTACCTGTGACGACACTTTTAGGGAATTTTGTATCTGTATTCCCAGATCCCTCTGTTCCACTGCACTCCTCAGTGCCTTACCATTAACCCTGTATGTTCTACGTTGGTTTGTCCTTCCAACATGCAATACCTCACACTTGTCAGCATTAAACTCTATCTGCCATTTTTTAGCCCATTTTTCCAGCTGGTCCAAGTCCCTCTGCAGGCTCTGAAAACCTTCCTCACTGACTACTACACCTCCAATCTTTGTATCATCCGCAAATTTGCTGATCCAATTTACCACATTATCATCCAGATCATTGATATAGATGACAAATAACAATGGACCCAGCACTGATCCCTGTGGCACACCACTAGTCACAGGCCTCCACTCAGAGAAGCAATTCTCTACCACCACTCTCTGGCTTCTTCCATTGAACCAATGTCTAATCCAATTTACCAC
This sequence comes from Mobula birostris, assembly GCF_030028105.1. Taxonomy (NCBI): domain Eukaryota; kingdom Metazoa; phylum Chordata; class Chondrichthyes; order Myliobatiformes; family Myliobatidae; genus Mobula; species Mobula birostris. Next base: position 48,450,221 of record NC_092383.1, on the reverse strand, counting down.
CTCTCCATGTATACCTAGCGACTGAATTTTCCTAACTAACCTCCCATGCGGGACCTTGTCAAAGGCCTTACTGAAGTCCATGTAGACAATAACCACTGCCTTCCCTTCATCCACTTTCTTGGTAACCTCCTCGAAAAACTCCAATAGATTGGTCAAACATGACCTACCACACACAAAGCCATGTTGACTCTCCCTAATAAGTCCCAGACTATCCAAATGCTTGTAGATTCTGTCTCTTAGTACTCCCTCCAATAACTTACCCACTACCGACATTAAACTTACTGGCCTATAATTTCCCGGATTATTTTTCTATGCTTTTTTAAACAACGGAACAACATGAGCCACTCTCCAATCCTCCGGCACCTCACCTGTAGACAGCGACATTTTAAATATTTCAGCCAGGGCTCCTGCAATTTCAACACTAGTCTCCTTCAAGGTCCGAGGGAACACCCTGTCAGGTCCCGGGGATTTATCCACTTTAATTTTCCTCAAGACAGTAAGGACCTCCTCCTTTTCGATCTGTACAGTTTCCATGATCTCACTACTTGTTTCCCTTAATTCCATAGACTTCATGCCAGTTTCCTTAGTAAACACAGACGCAAAAAACCTATTTAAGGTCTCCCCCATTTCCTTTGGTTCCGCACATAGCCGACCACTCTGATCTTCAAGAGGACCAATTTTATCCCTTACAATCCTTTTGCTCTTAACATACCTGTAAAAGCTCTCTGGATTATCCTTCACTTTGACTGCCAAGGCAACCTCATGTCTTCTTTTAGCCCTCCTGATTTCTTTCTTAAGTATTTTCTTGCACTTCTTATACTCCTCAAGCACCTATTTACTCCCTGCTTCCTATACACATCATACAACTCCCTCTTCTTCTTTATCAGAGTTCCAATATCCCTTGAGAACCAAGGTTCCTTATTCCTATTCACCTTGCCTTTAATCCTGACAGGAACATACAAATTCTGCACTCTCAAAATTTCTGCTTTGAAGGCTTCCCACCTACCGATCACATCCATGTCAGAGAACAACCTGTCCCAATCCAGGCTTTTTAGATCATTTCTCATTTCTTCAAATTTGGCCTTCTTCCAGTTAAGAACCTCAACCTTAGGACCAGATCTATCCTTGTCCATGATGAAGTTGAAACTAATGGTGTTATGATCACTGGAACCAAAGTGCTCCCCTACACAGACTTCTGTCACTTGTCCTAACTCGTTTCCTAACAGGAGATCCAATATTGCATCCCCTCTAGTTGGTCCCTCTATATATTGATTTAGAAAACTTTCCTGAACACATTTTACAAACTCTAAACCATCTAGACCCCTAACAGTATGGGAGACCCAATCAATATATGGAAAATTAAAATGCCCTACCACCACAAATTTATGTTTCCTGCAGTTGCCTGCTATCTCTCTGCAGATTTGCTCTTCCAATTCTCTTGACTATTGGGTGGTCTGTAATACAATCCCACTAATGTGGCCATACCTTTCCTGCTTCTCAGCTCCACCCACAAGGACTCAGTAGACAAGCCCTCTAATCTGTCCTGCCTGAGCACTGCTGTAATATTTTCCCTAACAAGCAATGCCACTCCCCCACCTTTCATTCGTCTGCCTCGATCACATCTGAAACATCGGAACCCTGGAATATTAAACTGCCAGTCCTGCCCCTCCTGTAGCCAAGTTTCACTAATTGCTACAACGTCATAATTCCACGTGTCAATCCACGCCCTCAACTCATCCACCTTTCCCGCAATACTCCTAGCATTGAGATATATACACCTCAGAAGATTTTTACCACCACTCACAACCTTTCTATTAGTGGATTTGCTTGAACTTTTAACATCATTTATTTTCACCCCAGCCACACTGTCAGCTCTGGTACTGTGGTTCTCATCCCTCTGCAAATCTAGTTTAAAGCCCCCCCCAATAGCATTAACAAACCTCCCTGAAAGGATACTGGTCCCCTGTAGTTCAAGTGTAACCCGTCTCTCTTGTACAGGTCCCACCTGCCCCAGAAGAGGTCCCAATTATCCTGAAATCTGAAACCCTGCTCCCTATACCAGTTCCTCAGCCACTTGTTCATCCTCCAGAGCATCCTATTCCTACCCTCACTGGCACCTAGCACAGGTAGCAATCCTGAGATTACCACCCTTGAGGTCCTGCTTTTCAACTTCCTACCAAGCTCTCTATACTCACTGTCCAGGACCTCCTCACTCTTCCTTGCTATGTCATTGGTACCGATGTGCACCACGACATCTGGCTGGTCACCCTCCCACTTCAGAATGTCATGCAATCGATCAGAGACATCCTTGACCCTGGCCCATGGGAGGCAAAAAACCATCCTGGATTCTCTGTCACAACCACAGAACCTCCTATCTGCACCTCTAACTATCAAGTCCTCTATCACTACCGCTCTCCTCTTTTCCCCTCTCCCTTCTGCACTGCAGAGCCAGACCCAATGCCAGAGATCCGGCTACTGCAGCTAGTCCCAGGTAAGTCATCCCCCCCCAACAGTATCCAATGCGGTATACTTGTTGTTGAGGGGAATGGTCACAGGGGAACCCTACTCTGCCTGCCCTTTCCCCTTCCCTCGCCTGACAGTGACCCAATTTCCTGTCCTCTGCTCCTTTGGCGTAACTACCTCCCTGTAGCTACGATCTATAATCTCCTCATTCTCCCGAATGATCCGCAGGTCATCCAGCTTCTGCTTCAGTTCCCTAACGCAGTTTGTTAGGAGCTGCAGCTGGATGCACTTCCTGCAGGTGTCATTGTCAGGGACACTGGAGGGCTCCCTGACTTCCCACATCCTGCAAGAGGAGCATTCTAACATCCTGCCTGGCATTCTCTCTACACTAGACAAACTGAACAAAAAACTTACCGGAACCTACCCTGGCCTCTACCTGTTCTCGCCGAAGCCTGTTTGAGCCAAAGCCGCCCCACTCTGACTCAGTCCACTCCGACGATGGCCGCTGTATATGGTGGTCTGCCTTTTAAACCTTGGCGCGCTACGTCACGCGCCTACGCAGTGCAGACCCTTCTCCCCAAGCAGTTTTTAAAAAAAAAAACGACTTTTTCGACCTGAATTCTTCCGTTCATTTCTTCAGCTACTTGCTTCGGCTGAAACAAGAACCGTTGAAATTTTCCCTTTTAAACCGAACTGAAGAGACTGGGGAAGAGGAGGTTGGCTCATAAATAGAGAAAGCTTGTAGACAGTACAAGTTGGAAGATAGGCAGGTGATAGAGAAGGGACGCACTCAGACCAAAAGCTTGAGATGTGTCTACTTTAACACAAGGAGTGTTATGAACAAACCAGTTGAGCTTAGAGCGTCGATCAGTACTTGGAGATATGGTGTACAAAGGCTGTAATAAATCCAACTAGAAGAAAAGAAAAGCTTACAAAAGGTAATGTTACAGATCTAAAAGATTGTAAGGTTAATAGGAAGGAGATTAAGAAGGAAATTAGTAGAGCCAAATGGGGCCATGAGAAGGCCTTGGCAGGCAGGATTAAGGAAAACCCCAAGGCATTCTACAAGTATGTGAAGAGCAAGAGAATAAGACGTGAAAGAATAGGACCTATCAAGTGTGACAGTGGGAAAGTATGTATAGAACCGGAAGAAATAGCAGAGTTACCTAATGAATATTTTACTTCAGTATTCACTATGGAAAAGGATTTTGGTGATTGTAGTGATGACTTGCAGCAGACTGAAAAGCTTGTGCATGTAGATATTAAGAAAGAGGATGTGCTGGAGCTTTTGGAAAGCATCAAGTTGGATAAGTCACCAGGACTGGATGAGATGCACCCCAGGCTACTGTGGGAGGCGAGGGAGGAGATTGCTGAGCCTCTGGCGATGATCCATGCATCATCGATAGGGACGGGAGAGGTTCCGGAGGATTGGAGGGTTGCGGATGTTGTTCCTTTATTCAAGAAAAGGAGTAGAGATAACTCAGGAAATTATAAACCAGTGAGTCTCACCTCAGTGGCTGATAAGTTGATGGAGAAGATCCTGAGAGGCAGGATTTATGAACATTTGGAGAGGTATAATATGATTAGGATTAGTCAGCATGGCTTTGTCAAGGGCAGGTCATGCCTTACGAGCCTGATTGAATTTTCTGAGGATGTGACTAAACACATTGATGAAGGAAGAGTAGATGTAGTGTATATGGATTTCAGCAAGGCATCTGATAAGGTACCCCATACAAGACTTACTGAGAAAGTAAGGAGGCATGGGATCCAAGGGGACATTGCTTTGTGGATCCAGAACTGGCTTGCCCACAGAAGGCAAAGAGTGGTTGTAGACGGGTCATATTCTGCATGGAGGTTGATCACCAGTGGAGTGCCTCAGGGATCTGTTCTGGGACCCTTACTCTTCGTGATTTTTATAAATGACCTGGATGAGGAAGTGGAGGGATGGGTTAGTAAGTTTGCTGATGACACAAAGGTTGGGGGTGTTGTGGATAGTGTGGAGGGCTGTCAGAGGTTACAGCGGGACATTGATGGGATGCAAAACTGGGCTGAGAAGTGGCAGATGGAGTTCAACCCAGATAAGTGTGAAGTGGTTCATTTTGGTAGGTCAAATATGATAGCAGAATATAGTATTAATGGTAAGACACTTGGCAGTGTGGAGGATCAGAGGGATCTTGGGGTCCGAGACATAGGACACTCAAAGCAGCTGCGCAGGTTGACTTTGTGGTTAAGAAGGCATACGGTGTATTGGCCTTCATCAATCGTGGAATTGAATTTGGAGCCGAGAGGTAATGTTGCAGCTATATAGGACCCTGGTCAGGCCCCACTCAGTTCCCGTCACCTCACTACAGGAAGGATATGGAAGCCATAGAAAGGGTGCAGAGGAGATTTACAAGGATGTTGCCTGGATTGGGGAGCATGCCTTATGAGAATAGGTTGAGTGAACTCGGCCTTTTTTCCTTGGAGCGACGAAGGATGAGAGGTGACCTGATAGAGGTGTATAAGATGATGAGAGGCATTGATCGTGTGGATAATCAGAGGCTTTTTCCCAGGGCTGAAATGGTTGCCACAAGAGAACACAGGTTCAAGGTGCTAGGGAGTAGGTACAGAGGAGATGTCTGGGGTAAGTTTTTTTACGCAGAGAGTGGTGAGTGCGTGGAATGGGCTGCCGGCAACGGTGGTGGAGGCAGATATGATAGGGTCTTTTAAGAGTCTTTTGGATAGGTACATGGAGCTTAGAAAAATAGAGGGCTATAGGTAAGCCTAGTAATTTCTAAGGTAGGGACATGTTCGGCACAACTTTGTGGGCTGAAGGGCCTGTATTGTGCTGCAGGTTTTCTATGTTTCTAAATGGATCATGTGTATTTAAGGGCAGGATGAGAGTTAGAGGCAAAGTTGATGAAATTGACAAGCTTAGCATGGGTGCATGAAGCAGCGCCAATGCAGTCATCAATATAGCATGCATCACTGTATGGTATGGAAATTGCACTGCGGCATACAGGAAGGCTCTACAACAAATGGTCAAAACTCTTCAACACATCATTGGCATCAGCCTACCCACCATCAAGGACATACATACAGAAAGGTGCTGGAAAAGGGCCAGTAACATCATGAAGGATCCCACAAACCCTGCTCACAGACTGTTTGTCCCACTCCTATCAAGGAGGAGGCTACATGGCATCCACACCAGGGCCACCAGACTCAAAAAGTTACTTTCCCCAAATATAAGGCTGATCAACTTCTCCACCCACTAACTCCACACTACTTTTATTATTTCTCATCAATCGGCTTCTGTACAGCCTAGTATCACTTTATAGACATACAAATCAATCTATGTGTATCAGCAATCTTATGTATTTATATTTACGTATTTTATATATTTATACTTATTGTGTTTTATTATTACTATTATTTTTGTGCTCTTTATCTTTTGTGGGTTTTTTTGTTTGCGTTGCATCAGAGCTGGAGTAACAATTATTTTGTTCGCCTTACAATTGTTACACGAAATGGCATTAAACAATCTTGAACCTTGAACTCAGCGGAAGCCTCCTTAGAATCATGGCAAACTGTGCAACATACTGCAAGTCTTATTGTAAACAAGCGCCAAGGCTTTCCGAAGCAGTGTGGGCATTGTCAACAGCAACTGAAGTGCACTGTGTGAGTTAAACGGTGACTTTACATGATGCAGTCTTGGCAAATTAATACCAACAACAGGTCCTCCAGGCATGGCCCACCATTTCCACCATTATTATCTTCCTGCCTTTGTACAGTGTTGGTGGAGTGAATCCTCAAGAGATTTACATAGCAGCTAGATGAAAATCCAAGGAGTGTTTTGCTTCACCGCTGATTGTTACAGTCCATATGACAAAAGATACAGAAGCACGGAAAATATATTAGCCAGTTTAGCCTCGTATTTCATCTTCTCCCTTACAGCTTTTTTAGTTGTCCTGCATCAGCATTTGAAGGCTTCCAAATCCTCTGGGTTCCTACTAATCTTTGCCATATTGTAAGCCTTCTTTTATGCTATCCCTGACTTCCTTTGTTAGCAGGCACACTCTGCTGTTACCGTTAATCAATTATACAGCTTCTCCATCTCAAGCTGCAGGGCAAATTCTATCCTATTGTGGTCACTGCTTCCTAAGAGCTCTTCCATCTTAAACTCCCTGATCAAGTCTATCTTAGTACACAACACCAAATCCAGAACTGCCTGTTCTCTCCAGGACTCTACCACAAGCTGGTCCTGGGCCAACATACTGATGCAATTACGAGGAAATCTGCAGATGCTAGAATTTCAAGCAACACACATAAAAGTTGCTGGTGAACACAGCAGGCCAGGCAGCACCTCTAGGAAGAAGTACAGTCGACGTTTCGGATCGAGACCCTTCATCAGGACTAACCCATTACGAGATGCTGCCTGGCCTGCTGCGTTCACCAGCAACTTTTATGTATATTGATGCAATTACAAGAAGGCACACCAGTGACTATATTTCATGAGAAGTCTTCAGAGAATTCGTTATGGAGAGAGCAGAGAAACTAAGTAATTATCTTGCATTTATCTTCATGGAAGGCGGCAAGAAGAATTTGTCTGCCTCATCAGAATGTTACACAGGGGCTGGCACAATATTTAACAAGCATCCATATAAGCATGCACTGGTAAAAGGGATTAGAATAGATGGGTATTAGTGGTTAGCATGGGCACAGTGGGCCAGAGGGCCTATTTCTGTGATTTTCAGAAGGCTCTTGACCAAATCTTAAACAGATGGCTAGTCAATATGGGGAGAGCATATGATATCAACTTTTATACCAACATGGAGAAAGAACCGATTATTAGACAGAAAGCAAGGATGAGAATAAAACAATCATGTTCATATTGTCAGGCTGTGAATAGTAGGGTGCCATGTGTATAAGCACTTGCACCCATAAGATATGTCTGTTTAATTTTAGTTGTTATATCCTTTGCAGTTGTCCTTTAAGTAGCCTTTACATACACTGTAGTTTAATATGCCTCTAGTGGCTGTCCACAGTATAAATCTGGAAGCCCCTTAGCTTCTTTTGTTCTGAAGGAATATTTTCTCATTGGCTGATTTTATAGGAATATTTTCTGAAGTATTTTCTAATTGGATTATCCTTATCTATAGAATTTTCTTATCTTTGGATTTAAAAGTATTATGTTAGGTGCTAACTTTTTCTTTAGCTTTTCTTCAAAGTAGTAAGGCCCCTATCACTGATCTGTTTCTGTTTCCTTTGTTCTACTGATTTTTAATAAACGAACATCACGTATCTCTCGTCCAACTCCTAAAAGAACCTGGAATTCAAAATACATCAGAATCCTACAGACCTCATCTGCTCACAATCAATAAAAACAATTTAGTGAAGGGGACCAAATGTCGCTTTCCAAATTTGCTAATACTAAACGAATTAAGATTGTGAGTACGTAAAGAGGCTTTGGGGGATAGACAAGCTGTGTGGGTGAGAATATGACAGACAGAATATAATGTGGAAAAATATGGGTACATCCACTATGAAGAACACAACAGGAAAGTACAAAGTAGTTATTGCCTAATGTGTTGCTGATTTTTGAAGGAACCAGTGTTCTTGCGCACAGGCCAATATGTCAGGTAGCACGGCAGTGTAGTGCTTACTGCAATACTTTACAGCACCACCAATCACTGATTGGGATTCGGTTCCCACCACTCTCTGGAAGGAGCCTGTATGTACTCCCTGTGGCAGCACGGGCTTCCTCTTTGGTTTCCTCCCACATTCCAAAGATGTACAGGTCATGGTTAGAAAGGGTGGGTAATGTAGCAGGATCCTCTTTTGAGTCAATATGGGTGGAAGTCAGGAACAGGAAGGGAGCAGTTACTCTACTGGGGGTATTCTATAGGTCCCCTGGTAGCAGTAGAGATACAGAGGAGCAGATTGGGAGGCAGATTTTGGAAAGGTGCAAAAATAACAGGGTTGTTATCATGGGTGACTTTAACTTCCCTAATATTGATTGGCACCTGATTAGTTCCAAGGGTTTAGATGGGGCAGAATTTGTTAAGTGTGTCCAGGATGGATTCCTGTCACAGTATGTGGACAGGCCGACCAGGGGGAATGCCATACTAGATCTAGTACTAGGTAATGAATCGGGTCAGGTCACAGATCTCTCAGTGGGTGAGCATTTGGGGGACAGTGACCATCGCTCCCTGGCCTTTAGCATTATCATGGAAAAGGAGAGAATCAAAGAGGACAGGAAAATTTTTAATTGGGGAAAGGCAAATTATGAGGCTATAAGGCTGGAACTTGCGGGTGTGAATTGGGATGATGTTTTTGCAGGGAAATGTACTATGGACATGTGGTCGATGTTTAGAGATCTCTTGCAGGATGTAAGGGATAAATTTGTCACAGTGAGGAAGATAAAGAATGGTAGGGTGAAGGAACCATGGGTGACAAGTGAGGTGGAAAATCTAGTCAGGTGGAAGAAGGCAGCATACATGAGGTTTAGGAAGGATCAGATGGGTCTATTGAGGAATATAGGGAAGCAAGAAAGGAGCTTAAGAAGGGGCTGAGAAGAGCAAGAAGGGGGCATGAGAAGGCCTTGGAGCGTAGGGTAAATAAAAACCCCAAGGCATTCTTCAATTATGTGAAGAAAAAAAGGATGACAGCAGTGAAGGTAGGACCGATTAGAGATAAAGGTGGGAAGATGTGCCTGGAGGCTGTGGAAGTGAGCGAGGTCCTCAATGAATACTTCTCTTCGGAATTCACCAATGAGAGGGAACTTGATGATGGTGAGGACAATGTGAATGAGGTTGATGTTCTGGAGCATGTTGATATTAAGGGAGAGGAGGTGTTAGAGTTGTTAAAATACATTAGGACAGATAAGTCCCCGGGGCCTGATGGGCTATTCCCCAGGCTGCTCCACGAGGTGAGAGAAGAGATTGCTGAGCCTCTGGCTAGGATCTTTATGTCCTCGATGTCCACAGGAATGGTACCGGAGGATTGGAGGGAGGCGAATGTTGTTCCCTTGTTCAAAAAAGGTAGTAGGGATAGTCCGGGTAATTATAGACCAGTGAGCCTTACGCCTGTGGTGGGAAAGCTGTTGGAAAAGATTCTTAGAGATAGGATCTATAGGCATTTAGAGAATCATGGTCTGATCAGGGACAGTCAGCATGGCTTTGTGAAGGGCAGATCATGTCTAACAAGCCTGATAGAGTTCTTTGAGGTGGTGACCACGCATATAGATGAGGGTAGTGCAGTGGATGTGATCTATATGGATTTTAGTAAGGCATTTGACAAGGTTCCACATGGTAAGCTTATTCAGAAAGTTAGAAGGCATGGGATCCAGGGAAGTTTGGCCAGGTGGATTCAGAATTGGCTTGCCTGCAGAAGGCAGAGGGTCGTGGTGGAGGGAGTACATTCAGATTGGAGGATTGTGACTAGTGGTGTCCCACAAGGATCTGTTCTGGGACCTCTACTTTTCGTGATTTTTATTAACGACCTGGATGTGGGGGTAGAAGGGTAGGTTGGCGAGTTTGCAGACGACACAAAGGTTGGTGGTGTTGTAGATAGTGTAGAGGATTGCCAAAGATTGCAGAGAGACATTGATAGGATGCAGAAGTGGGCTGAGAAGTGGCAGATGGAGTTCAACCCAGAGAAGTGTAAGATGGTACACTTTGGAAGGACAAACTCCAAGGCAGAGTACAAAGTAAATGGCAGGATACTTGGTAGTGTGGAGGAGCAGAGGGATCTCAGGGTACATGTCCACAGATCCCTGAAAGTTGCCCACAGGTGGATAGGGTAGTTAAGAAAGCTTATGGGGTGTTAGCTTTCATAAGTCGAGGGATAGAGTTTAAGAGTCGCGATGTAATGATGCAGCTCTATAAAACTCTGGTTAGGCCACACTTGGAGTATTGTGCCCAGTTCTGGTCACCTCACTATAGGAAGGATGTGGAAGCATTGGAAAGGGTACAGGGGAGATTTACCAGGATGTTGCCTGGTTTAGAAAGTATGCATTATGATCAGAGATTAAGGGAGCTAGGGCTTTAATCTTTGGAGAGAAGGAGGATGAGAGGAGACATGATAGATGTGTACAAGATAATAAGAGGAATAGATAGAGTGGATAGCCAGCGCCTCTTCCCCAGGGCACCACTGCTCAATACAAGAGGACATGGCTTTAAGGTAAGGGGTGGGAAGTTCAAGGGGGATATTAGAGGAAGGTTTTTTTTACTCAGAGAGTGGTTGGTGCGTGGAATGCACTGCCTGAGTCAGTGGTGGAGGCAGAGACACTAGTGAAGTTTAAGAGACTACTAGACAGGTATATGGAGGAATCTAAGGTGGGGGCTTATATGGGAGGCAGGGTTTGAGGGTCGGCACAACATTGTGGGCCGAAGGGCCTGTACTGTGCTGTACTATTCTATGTTCTATGTTAGTGAGTTGAAGGCATGGTATATTGGTGCTGGAAGCATGGTGACACTTGCGGGCTGACCCCAGCACATTGTTGGACTGTGATAGTCACTGACGCAAAATGATGCATTTCACTGTATGTTTCAATGTTTTGATGTATATATGACAAATCTAATTTTTTAGTCAAGTCAATTCATTTCTTATTGTCATTTCGACCATAAACTGCTGGTACAGTACACAGTAAAAACAAAACAACGTTCCTCCAGGACCATGGTGCTATATAAAACAACACAAAACTACACTAGACTAAGTGAAACAAAACAAGGCTACGCTAAACTACGTAAGACAAAACAAAAACTACACTAGACTACAGACCTACACAGGACTACATAAAGTGCACAAAACAGTGCAGGGCAGTACAATAAATAATAAACAAGACAATAGGCACAGTAAGGGATAAATTACAATATAATAATAAATTATGTAGATGTCAGTCTAGTCTCTGGGTATTAAGGCGTCTGATGGCTTGGTGGAAGAAACTGTTGCACAGTCCGGTCGTGAAAGCCCAAGTGCTTCGGTACCTTTTGCCAGATGGCAGGAGGGAGAAGAGTTTGTATGAGGGCTGCGTGGGGTCCTTCACAATGCTGTTGGCTTTACGGGTGCAGCATGTAGTGTAAAAGTCTGTAATGCCGGGAAGAGAGACCCCGATGATCTTCTCAGCTGACCTCACTATCCGCTGCAGGGTCTTGCGATCCGAGACGGTGCAATTCCCGAACTAGGCAGTGATGCAGCTGCTCAGGATGCTCTCAATACATCCTCTGTAGAATGTGGTGAGGATGGAGGATGGGAGTAGAGACGCTGCTGTGCTTTCTTGGCTACGGAGCTGGTGTTGAGGGACCAGATGAGATTCTCCGCCAGGTGAACACTAAGAAATTTGGTGCTCTTAACGATCTCTACGGAGGAGTTGTCGATGTTCAGCGGAGGGTGGTCGCTCCTGAAGTTAATAACCACCTCTTTTGTTTTGATCACATTCAGGTTGTTGGCTCTGCACCAGTCCGTTAGCTGCAGCACCTCCTCTCTGTATGCTGACTCATCGTTCTTGCTGATGAGACCCACCACGGTCGTGTCATCGGCAAACTTGATGACGTGATTCGAGCTGTGTATTGCTGCACAGTCGTGGATCAGCAGAGTGAACAGCAGTGGACTACTTTAAATATCTTTAAATACGCAGCTGCAGAACCAGCAATTAGCCTATTTTTAAAGGGGCACCATTGAGTGGTACAGGAATTGCAAGGCATCTGACTTCAAGTCCCTATGAAGGACTGTGAGTACTGCTGAGAGGATCATCAGCATCTCTCTTCCATCCATTAGAGCTATTTATCAGGACCTATGTGTACACAACACCCTTAGCATTGTCAATGATCCCTCCCATCTATCCAACAATCTCTTTAACACCTCCCCCCCAAAATCAGGCAGGAAGTACCGTACATAGCATTAGGACAAGAACTGTTAGGATGGGAAACAGCTTCTTCCCCCAGGCCGCACGACTACTGAACTCCATGCTACCACCGAGGTCTCATCACATATGAACACCAATAATGCTATACTGTTTACTTTTTTTAAAAACTTGTATATGCACCTTATTTGTTAATATATTTGTGGTATATATGTGCACAGTTGAATGACAATTAACTTGAACTTGAGAAAGTGATAATAAACAAAAGTGGTATGTTAGCCTTTATAACAGAAGAGTTTGATTCCAGGAGTAAGGAAGTCTTATTGCAATGGTATATAATCATGTACAGTTTGATCTGCTTATTTAATGGAGGAAGTGCAATAAAGATTCACTACACTGATGCCAGAGATGATGGGTTTGCTGTCTGAGAACAGATTGAATACATGGGAATGGTTTCCTCTAGCTTATATGAATGAGAGAGGGTTTCATTGCAACTTACAAAACCTGGCCAGGGTTTGACAGGCCAGGTGCAGAGAGGATGTTTCTCCTGACTGAGACATCTTGGACCAGGAAGTGCAATGAGAGAGTATAGGTAGGATGCTCAAAATCAAAATCAGAATCAAGTCATGAAATTTGTTGTTTTGTGGCAGCAGTACAATGCAATGTCATCACACTTACATGGAGTGCCATCGCAGGAAAGCAGCATTCAACATCAAGGACACCCACATTCCAGGCCATGCTCCCTTTTGGATGCTGCCATCAGGAAGGTGGTATAGGAGCCTCAGAATCCACAGCACCAGGCTCAAGGACAGTTATTACCTCATAACCATCAGGCATTTGAACCAGTGGGGATAATTAATCTCAACTTTAAATGAAATACAGAACAACTTAGAACACTACCATTACTACTATGGTACTATAAAACTGTGTATTAGTTCCTAATACTTATCAACAGAGGAATTAGTCATAGAGTAAGAAAACACTACAGCACCGAAACAGCCTCTTTGCCTCATCTAGTCTGTGCCGAACCATTAATTTGCCTAGTACCATTGACCTGCACCTGAACCATAGGCCTCCATACCCCTCTTATCCAGGTATCTATACAAATTCTTCTTAAATGTTAAAATCAACCCCACATCCACCACTTGCACTGACAGCTTGTTCCACACTACCACCAACCTGAGTGAAGAATTCACCCTCATCTCTCATTTAAACATTTCACTTTTCATCCTCAACCTCTAGCTGTCGTCTCACTCAACTTCAAAAGAAGAAGCCTGCTTGCATTTATCCTGTCTATACCCCACATAATTTTGTATACCTCTATCATATCTCCTCTCAATCTTCTATGTTCTAGAGAATAATGTCCCAACCTATTCAACATAACTCAGGTCCTTAAGTCCCAGCAACATTCTTTTAAATTTTCCCTGCACTCTTTCAACCTTATTTACATCTTTCCTGTAGATAGGTGACCAAAGCTGCACACAATACTCCAAATTAGACCTCATCAACATCTGATACAATTTCAACATAACATCCCAACTCCTGTACTCACTACATTCATTTTTTAAGGTCAGTGCCAAAAGCTTTCTTTACGACCCTATCTACCTGTGAAACTATATTCAAAAAATTATGAATCTGTTTTTCTAAATTCTTCTATACTACCTGTGACGAAAGACCAAGTTATCAGAAGATTGATGCTAATGAGAGAGATAAGTGAGACAATGGAGCAGCATTCGGAAATGTTAATGAGAGACGAGAGAGATTAACGAAAAGAGACACAATTCCCAGTATTGTCAGACCGGTTGCTTTGAACCTGAACTGCTTGAAGTTTGATGGACAGGCAATACCCCAGCAGGGGGATAAAAGGAACAGGCTCGCTAAGGCAAGACAGACACCATGAGATCACGAGATAACGAGACCCTGGAAGTGCGGTGTGCCCCCTCCCCCTGACAAGTTGGTGAGAGTTTTGGAGGTCTGGTCGCGGGACCGACCATAGACACACAGGGTGAAAAGGTACGATCGGCAGGAACCTGGTGTGTGTGTCCGTCCTTGCCTGGGTGCCAGGTTCACCGCAGAAGAATGAACGTATCCAGAACGGAGGGGTCACAGTCGGTAACGTCAGAAGACATTAAAAAAGGGCTCGCCCGAAAGCTAACTGCAGAGTAACATCAAGGTCTGTCTGAATTCGACTTACATATCATCATTCGCTCTCTCTCTCTCTCTCTCTCTCTCCAACGGCACGACAGCGATTGCTGCTAACTGTACTCAGCTGAACTGAACTCTGCGTCACTTGAGACTGATCATTTTACCCCTAGACTGCGATAGAGCTTGATTGATTCCTATTATCCTAGTTCTGTGTACATGTGTGTTTTATCATTGCTAACCTGCTGCATTTATATCCTTACGATTAGAGTACTGTGTTACTTATTTCTTTAATAAAACTTTCTTAGTTCCAGTAATCCAGATTCCAAATAAGTGGTCCATTTCTGCTGGTTTGGCAACCCAGTTACGGGGTACATAACATACCATACTCCTCAGCTGTGTAAGATGTGTACGATGATTGTGGAATTCATCTGCATTGCGTTCTTTTGACTAAAAATGAACAAAATCAGCACAGACACCTAGGGTGGATAATGGGCTGTCTTCATAAAATGCATCCTCCAAATCTTCATTTTCATTATAACATTCAAGATGATTGTTGATACCTTCAATTCATCATAGTTCTTAACTTGTTGAAGTTGTGAAATCATTTCATTTCCCATCCCAGCTGTTTCTGGCATTTGCAAGCCTGAATGCTTGAAACTGCAGTGAGTTAAACAGTTCTAAATTGTCTTATTGCTTATTTCTTACCAACTATCGCTGCTTTTTGAATAGAAAAACATGCAACTGACTCTATTTAAAAACCTTTGCTCGAAACACAGTGCTGTCTAATAGCCATGCAAGTGCATGTGACTGAAGCTAAACAGAAAATGTTTAGCAACGTTTTCCTGCCCCAATTAAGCAGCATAGTGTCCCAATAAATAATGCAAATCACAGTTATTTTCTCAATTAGGTTTTCTTCTTTAGGGGTTGTTCCAAACAAGCAGCTGCTTGATTAATTGATGACCCAATTAAGTGGAATCCACTGAATATTTAAGGTGGAGTTAATTAAATATATGGAATATCAAGGAATTAAAGATTGTAGGGAACTGGCACAAAAGAGCATCACAGATCAGCCATAATGATACTTTCAGTCAGGAAAAGCTTGAGATGCTTGGAGGCCTACTGCTGCCCTATTTCCGTGAGTTCCTGTGAGCATTTATTGGATCATAAGATACAGTATGCTGATGGTTCTGAAAAATGGCACTAAACGAGCCATGATCTTGACAAATAGCAGATTCATAATTCCTGGTCCTACTCCTTTCCTTAGTTGAAGCTATAGAGAGCAGTCTGACTTTTTAGTATTAATATGATCCTCAAAACCACGCATAATCCTAGAAAGGAACAGAAAGCTAATTCTTAAAAATTAGAAACCTATCTCTGAACTGCTTCAATGAACCAGCCTGGGTGAAGAACCTGCTCAAAAGCAGGTTAAGAATTTAATTTAAAGGAATTTAAAGGAACAAAGGTGATGAACTGAGAGCTTGGATACATACATGGAATTATGATGTAGTGGCCATTACAGAGACTTGGCTGGCACCAGGGCAGGAATGGATTCTCAATATTCCTGGATTTCAGTGCTTTAAAAGGCATAGAGAGGCGGGGAAAGGGGAGGAGGGGTGGCATTACTGGTCAGGGATACTACTACAGCTACAGAAAGGGTGGGTAATGTAGCAGGATCCTCTTTTGAGTCAGTATGGGTGGAAGTCAGGAACAGGAAGGGAGCAGTTACTCTATTAGGGGTATTCTATAGGAAACCTAGTAGCAGCAGAGATACAGAGGAGCAGATTGGAAGGCCGATTTTGGAAAGGTGCAAAAATAACAGGGTTGTTATCTTGGGTGACTTTAACTTCCCTAATAATAATTGGCACCTGATTAGTTCCAAGGGTTTAGATGGGGCAGAGCTTAAGTGTGTCCAGGACAGATTCCTGTCACAGTATCTGGCCAGGCTAACTGGGGGAATGCCATACTAGATCTAGTACTAGGTAATGAATCCGGTCAGGTCACAGATCTCTCAGTGGGTGAGCATCTGGGGGACAGTAACCACCGCTCCCTGGCCTTTAGCATTATCATGGAAAAGGATAGAATCAGAGAGGACAGGAAAATTTTTAATTGGGGAAGGGCAAATTATGAGGCTATGAGGCTAGAACTTGCAGGTGTGAATTGGGATGATGTTTCTGCAGGGAGATGTACTATGGACATGTGGTCGATGTTTAGAGATCTCTTGCAGGATGTTAGGGATAGATTTGTCCCGGTGAGGAAGATAAAGAATGGTAGGGTGAAGGAACCATGGGTGACAAGTGAGGTGGAAAATCTAGTCAGGTGGAAGAAGGCAGCATACATGAGGTTTAGGAAGCAAGGATCAGATGGGTCTATTAAGGAATATAGGGAAGCAAGAAAGGAGCTTAAGAAGGGGCTGAGAAGAGCAAGAAGGGGGCATGAGAAGGCCTTGGTGAGTAGGGTAAAGGAAAACCCCAAGGCATTCTTCAATATGAGTGAGGTTGATGTTCTGGAGCATATTGATATTAAGGGAGAGGAGGTGTTGGAGTTGTTAAAATACATTAGAACGGATAAGTCCCCGGGGCCTGATGGAATATTTCTCAGACTGCTCCATGAGTCGTGGGAAGAGATTGCTGAGCCTCTGGCTAGGATCTTTATGTCCTCGTTGTCCACGGGAATGGTACTGGAGGGAGGCGAATGTTGTCCCCTTGTTCAAAAAAGGTAGTAGAGATAGTCCGGGTAATTATAGACCAGAGAGCCTTACGTCTGTGGTGGGAAAGCAGTTGGAAAAGATTCTTAGAGGTAGGATCTCTGGGCATTTAGAGAATAATGGTCAGATCAGGGACAGTCAGCATGGCTTTGTGAAGGGCAGATCGTGTCTAACAAGCCTGATAGAGTTCTTTGAGGAGGTGACTAGGCATATAGATGAGGGTAGTGCAGTGGATGTGATCGAGATGGATTTTAGTAAGGCATTTGACAAGGTTCCACACAGTAGGCTTATTCAGAAAGTCAGAAGGCATGGGATCCAGGGAAGTTTGGCCAGGTGGATTCAGAATTGGCTTGCCTGCAGAAGGCAGAGGGTCGTGGTGGAGGGAGTACATTCAGATTGGAGGATTGTGACTAGTGGTGTCCCACAAGGATCTGTTCTGGGACCTCTACTTTTCGTGATTTTTATTAACAACCTGGATGTGGGGGTAGAAGGGTAGGTTGGCAAGTTTGCAGATGGCACAAAGGTTGGTGGTGTTGTAGATTGTGTAGAGGATTGTCAAAGGTTGCAGAGAGACATTGATAGGATGCAGAAGTGGGCTGAGAAGTGGCAGATGGAGTTGAACCCGGAGAAGTGTGAGGTGGTACACTTTGGAAGGACAAACTCCAAGGCAGAATACCAAGTAAATGGCAGGATACTTGGAAGTGTGGAGGAGCAGAGGGATCTGGGGGTACATGTCCACAAATCCCTGAAAGTTGCCTCACAGGTAGATAGGGTAGTTAAGAAAACTTATGGGGTGTTAGCTTTTGTAAGTCAAGGGATAGAGTTTAAGAGTCACGATGTAATGATGCAGCTCTATAAAACTCTGGTTAAGCCACACTTGGAGTACTGTGCCCCGTTCTGGTCGCCTCACTATAGGAAGGTTGTGAAAGCATTGGAAAGGGTACAGAGGAGATTCACCAGGATGCGGCCTGGTTTAGACAGTATGCATCATGATCAGAGATTAAGGGAGCTAGGGCTTTACTCTTTGGAGAGGAGGAGGATGAGAGGAGACATGATAGAGGTGTACAAGATAATAAGAGGAGTAGATAGAGTGGATAGCCAGCGCCTCTTCCCCAGGGCACCACTGCTCAATACAAGAGGACATGGCTTTATGGTAAGGGGTGGGAAATTCAAGGAGGATGTTAGAGGAAGGTTTTTTACTCAGAGAGTGGTTGGTGCGTGGAATGCACTGCCTGAGTCAGTGGTGGAGGCAGATACACTCATGAAGTTTAAGAGATTACTAGACAGGTATATGGAGGAATTTAAGGTGGGGGGTTATATGGGAGGCAGGGTTTGAGGGTCGGCACAACTTTGTGGGCCAAAAGGCCTGTAATGTGCTGTACTATTCTATGTTCTAAAGGCTGGGGCAACATTCTGCAGACCTTGGCAACCATTTACACTAGGGTAGCATAAGTGTTAAGGCAACACTATTACAGTTTGGAGATTTAGATTTTGGAGCTCAGTTGTAAGGAGTCTGTACATCCTGTCTGTGGAACACATGGGTTTCCTCCAGGTCTCCAGTTTCCTCCCACAGTCCAAAGACGTACTGGTTAGTAGGTTAATTGGTGATTAAAAATTGTCCTGTGTCTAATGCTAAATAGGTGGGTGCTGAGCTGGAAAGGCCCATTCTGTGGTGTGTGTGTGTGTGTGTGTGTGTGTATGTATATATATACACATACACACACACACACACACACACACATATATATATACACACACACACACACACATATATATATATATATATACACACACACACACACACACATAGATGAATGAATGAATAAATAAATAAGACTTCTCTTTGGGTGCCACAGAAGAGTAGTGGTTAGCGCAATGCTATTGCAGCTCGAGGGAGTTGGAGTTCGGAGTTCAATCCCAGCATCCTCTGTAAGGAGTCGCTGTACGAACTCCCCATGGAATGCATGGGTTTTCTCTGGGTGCTCCAGTTTCCTCCCACAGTCCAAAGTCATACCAGTTAGTAGTTTAATTGGTCATTGTAAATTAGGTTATGGTTAAATCGGGTTGTCAGGGGTTGCAGGATGGTGCAGCTCAAAGGGTTGGAAGGGCTGATTCCACACTGTATCTCTAACTAA
The DNA here is from genome assembly GCF_030028105.1 of Mobula birostris. NCBI lineage: Eukaryota > Metazoa > Chordata > Chondrichthyes > Myliobatiformes > Myliobatidae > Mobula > Mobula birostris. The sequence continues at coordinate 48,430,933 of NC_092383.1, read as the reverse complement.
CTAAATAAATACAGTTGAGATTGAGTGGCTAAGGGGGCAGAATTCCACAATTTTGTGCAGCATGGTCAGAACGGTCAGGCAACTCAGAATCAGAATCAGGTTGAATATCACCGGCATATGTTGTTGAATGTGTTAACTTCTCATTTCTGTTCTTGTTTACTGTCTCTCCAACTACAGCAAGGGAAACCTCATTATTCCTGCCACTGAGAAAGTCAAATGTCCTGTTTCAGTGACTACCAACCAATCTCTCATTGACCATAATGAAACCAGGCTCCTGGACAATCTAGAACCCAGCCCTCCCCTACAGCCCCTACGATTCAGTTTACAGAGGATGCCATCTCAGCTACAATCAGCTCTAAATCATTAAGTGTACATATTTCAGGATGTTATTCATTGATTATAACTCAGTCTTCAACACGATAATACATCATATGCTCAACTCGAAACTCCTGGATCTTGGCCTTAGGGACACCATCTGTCACTGACTTCCGGACTTCTGATAAGCACACCAGTCAATTTGTATTGGTCACCTACCCTGACCTTCAATATTGGTGAAGCTCCCCAGGGTGCTCAGTCCCTTGGTCTATGTATACCTATGACTGTGTAGCCTAATAGTGTGCCAATTCAATCTTCATTCAATGAACCCCACTATCTGGGTCATGCCATCTTCTTGGAGCTACTATTGAGCAGGAGGTCTAGAATCTTGAAATCTCACAACATCACGTTTAAGAACAGCTATTTCTACAGATGTCCTATGAAGAGCATTCTAGCAAGTTGCATCACTGTCTGACATGGAGGAGCCATTGCACAGGGTTGGAAAAAGCTGCAGGAAGTTGTAAACTCAGCCAGCTCCATCATAGGCACTAGCTTCCCCAGCATCAAAGACATCTTCAAAAGGCGGTGCAGCAAGAAGGCAGCATGTACTATTAAGAACCCTCACCACCCAGGACATGCCCTCTTCTCATTGCTACCATCAAGGAAGAGGTACAGGAGCCAGAAGACACACACTCAACATTTCAGGAACAGCTGCTTCATCAAATTTCTGAATGGACAATGAACCCAAAAGCACAATCTCACTATTTTTTCCTCTCTTTTTGCACTAATTTTAATTTTTTTCATATATATATTAATTTATTCTAATTTATAAGTTTTTATAGTTTTGTTTATGATTTTGCATTGCAATATACTGCTGCTGCAAAACAACAAGTTTCACGAAATATGCCCAAGATATTAAACCTCATTGTGATTCTGAGCTACTTTCCTTCAATCATTTGATGCTTGAACCAACCAGAAAAACCCTAAACTCTACAGTCTAGCATCACTATGACCATTTTGGTCACTTGGCACAAGACTTTTTTTTCTCCTAATTGTACTCCATTAAAAGTTGTGTGTAACTTATTTATGTTTTTTCTTAGGAATTCACTTTATATGATGCTGTGTGCCTGTGATACTGCTGCAATTAAGCTTTGCATTCCACCTGTGCCTATGTGTTCTTAGTGCAAATGGCAATAAACTCAATTTTGAAGTTCAGTGGTGACACCATTGTTGCAGACTGGATCAACAATAACGGTGCACAAGAAGGAGATTGCGAACCATGTGAAATCATGTCAGCACAGCAACCCAACCATGAATGTCAGCAAGATGAAAGTGTTGGTCGTTAAAGGAAGCACGGGGATGAGGGTGAGGGAGGATGTGAATGAACCCTATCCTCATCAAAGGAGGTGCTATAGAGATGGAGTATAACTTCAAAATCCAAGGCAAACATGTGTTGGATCCAGCAGTTCAATACTTAGATTAGACTGCTTAATTGATATTATCTTTGCAGTTTAACAATTAGCTATCTGCTTTTGATTTAAGTATTTATGTGCATATAACAGAAGAAGAGTTGGGGAGCATTACCATGGAAGGCTTGGAAAACAGACAGTTCGACATAGTCAATGAAGAGGCAATACTTTGTACTCAATACTTTATTTAAGACCACTGTGCCAAAAGCTTTCTTTATGACCCTATCTATCTGTGCCACCATTTTCAAAGAATTATGCACCCATATCTCTAGATTCCTTTGTTCTACCGCACTCCTCAGTGCCTTACTGCTCACTGTGTAAGGCCTACCCTGGTCGGTCCTCTCAAAGTGCAACACCTCACACTTGTATGCATTAAATTCCATTTGCCATTTTTGCCCCCATTTTTCCAGCTGGTTCACATAGACAAGATCCACTGCCTTGCCTTCATCAACTTTCCTGGCATCTTCCTTGAAAAACTCTTTAAGAATGGTTAGACATACACAAAACAAAGGTCACTGTCCCTAATCAGCCTGTCTATCCAAATACTCATATATCCAGTCCCTTAGACTACCTTCCAATAACTTTCCCACTACAGATGTCAGGCTCACCGGCCTATAATTTCCTGGTTGATTCTTAGAGACTTTCTTAAATAGCAGAACATTAGCTATCCTCCAATGCTTTGGTATCTCACCTGTCACTAAGGATGATTTAAATAACTCTGATAGGGCCCCTGCAATGTCTACACTACCCTCCCAGAGGATCCAAGGGAACAGCTTGTCAGGCCCTGGGGATTTGTCCACCCTAATTTACCTCAAGACAGCAAACACCTCCTCCTCTGTAATCTGTATAGGGTCCATGACCTTGTTGGTGCTTTGCCTCACTTCTATAGCTCTATGTCCATCTCCTGGGTAAATGCAGATGGAATGGTGGAACAGACTCAATAAGCCGAATGGACTAATTATGCTCCGATGTCTTATGGTCTTAACCTACCAACCGGTACATCTTTGGAATGTGGGAGGAATCTAAAGTACCCAGAGGAAACCCACACGGTCACGGGGAGAACATACAAACTCCTTATAGGCAGCCACAGGAAATAAACTTGGGTCACCTGTACGATAAAGTATTGTGCTAACCACTACGCTACTGTGCCACCTCAAGAACCTCATTTGGGGTTTCCTCCTCACCTCCATTCTAAAAGAATGTCCCTCTATTCTGAGACTGTGTCTTCTGGTCCTAGACTTTCGCACCATAGCAAATATCCTCTCCGCATCCACTCTATCAAGGTCTTTCAACATTCAATAGGTTTTAATGAGATCCCCCTCATTCTTCTGAATTCTAGTGAGTAGGTCCAGAGCCATGAAACACCTCTGATATGACAAGCTATTCAACCCTAGAATCATTTCCATCGACCTCCTTTGAACCCTCTCCAATGTCAGCACATCCCTTCTTGGATAAGGGGCCCTAAACAGCTCAGAATACTCCAAGTGAAGCATCACCAGTGCTTTATAAAGCCTCAACATTACATCCTTGCTTTTATTTTGTAGTCCTCTTGAAATGAATACTAACGTCGTTATTTGCCTTCCTCATCAACCCCCTATCACCACAGCTTGCCTCTGAAACAGAGAAGAGGAGGAATTTCTTTAGCCAGAGGGTGGTGACTCTGTGGAAGTCATTGCCATAGACAGCTGTGGAGGCCAAGTCTTTATGTATATTTAAGGCAGAAGTTGATAGGTTCTTGATTAGTAAGGGTGTCCAAAGAGCGAGATGGCAGTTGAATGGGGCTGAGAGGGATAACAAATCAGCCATGATGTATTGGCGGAGTGGCCTAATTCTGCACCCATGTCTTATGTTCTTATTTCTCCATGTATAGAAGCTCAGTATGTGTTCAGCTTGCTCACACAGAAGTTGCCAGACTGGTGAAAACTCTGCAGCTGAGAAAAGAGATTGGGGGACACCAGGTTCCAACACATACAACAGGAAATGCTAAGAGAGATCTTAAGATTCAGTCAGCCTGTAACAACATGGAGCAGCCATGGAGAATCCCCAGTACTGTCCTTACTCAATGAGCCATTTTCGATGAACTCCTGGGTCCTGCAACTCAGTGTTGAGCAGTACATCTCACACCAGCCCTCACAGGCAACCTCTGCACATGGACTCCTTGGCTCACTTCACATACAGTCATATGGCAACAAGATCCTTCTCTACCACCCCTCCTGTTCATCCATTGGCTATTGTGGCTCCCCTCCCCCTCAACGCTTCTCTTCTCACCTGCCTATCACCTCTCTCTGGTTTCCCTCCTATTTCTCTTTCTTCCATGGTCCATTCTCCTCTATCAAATTCTTTCTTCTTCAATCCCTTACCTCTTCCACCCCCCCCCCACTGATCTTGCCCCTCACCTGGTCTCACCTATCACATGCCAGCTTGTACTCCTTCCCCTCTCCTCCCACCTTCTAATTCTGGCTTCTTCCTGGTCCTTTCCAGTCTGATAAAGGGTCTCCAAGTGAAACATTGACTATTCCTTTCCAATGATGCTGACTGACCTGCTGAGTTCCTCCTGCATTTTTTGTGTGTTGCTCTTGATTTTTCAGCATCTGCATCTCTTGTGGAACGATCACTAACTTTTTCATCTCTATGGGATCCCTATGTCAGTTTCTTAGGAGAGCAGAGCGCAATAGCGGTGAAGGCCCTGGTTTGTGCCAGTTTTCCAGCACGGCACTTTGCACAGTACTGTAGTAATGTTATGTATTGCACTGTATTGCTGCCACAAAAAAATTAATGACATATGTGAGTAAACATGATTCTGAAATGGGTCTTAAAAGAATGGGAAGGAGGCAGGGAGAGGGGATTCATGGTTGTGAAAAGGAGAAAGGAGAAGAGAGGGAGCAAGAAGTACCAGAGAAACATTCTGTAATGATCAATAAATCAATTGTTTGGAATCAAATGATGTTGCCTGGTGTCCCAGAGCTGAGCGTGTCTGCATTCCTACTCCACCCCTGGCATTCCTTCTGTCACCTGTCCCACATCCCTCCCGCAGCGCCACACCCTCACGATTCCCAACAGTATTTGGTCCCACTAGATTTACAAACTCAGTCTCTGCTCCACATTGACAAATACAGTACTATGCACGTGTATATTCTATCATCATTTATAAAATCTACAGTACAAAAGCTTAATAAAATTACTGCTCACACATCATACCCAACGCTAATTTCGTCCATTTCCTCTTCCTGTTCAGTGCCTGTGCTGGACATTGTCCGTTTCCTCGCAAGTGGCAATGAAGCATCCTCTACGAATACAAAAATGCTCCATATCAGAATCAGATTTAATACCACTGATATATGAAGGTGCTCAAAAAGCTGGAAGACCTAAGGCCTAAATAACCCGGACCAGCTGAACTGCACCCTAGGGTTCTGAAAGAGGTAGTAATAGAGATTGTGGAGACATTAGTAATGGTCTTTCAAAAATCATTGGACTCTGGCGTGATGGCAATGGACTGGAAAACTGCAAATGTCGCTCCACATTTGCAAATCTGCACATCTCCACATTTCAAAGAAGGAAGGCAGCAAAAAGGAAAGTATTGACCAGTTAGCCTGATCTCATTGGCTGGGAAAATGTTAGAGTCTATCATTAAGGATGAGGTTATGGAGTACTTGGTGACACAGGACAAGATAGGATAAGGTCAGCATGGTTCCCTTACGGGAAAGTCTTGCCTGACAAACCTGTTGGAATTCTTTGAGGAGATTATATTTAGGATATATAAAGGGGATGCAGTGGATTTCGTATATTTGGACTTTCAGAAGGGCTTTGACGAGGTGCTACACATAAAGCTGCTACCAAGTTAAGAGCCCATGGTATTATAGGAAAGTTACTGACATGGTTACAGAATTGGCTGATTGGTAGGAGGCAGCGAGTGGGAACAAAAGAACCCTTCTCTGGTTGGCTGCCAGTGACTAGTAGTGATCTGCAGGGGTCAGAGTTGGCACCGTTTATTTTTATGCTGTATATCAATGATTTAGATGATGGAATAGATGGCTTTGTTGCCAAGTTTGAAGATGATATGAAGATTGGTGGAGGGGCAGGTAGTGTTGAGGAAACAGGTAGGCTGCAGGAGGACTTAGACAGATGAGGAGAATGGGCAAGATAGGGGCAAATGAAATACAATGTGGGAAATGCATGGTCATGTACTTTGGTACAGGTCCACAATCCCTTATCCGAAATCCTTGGGGCAGTTGCATTTCGGAATTCAGAATTTTTCGGATTTCAGCCCCTCCCCCCCCCCCCAATACCAAAAAGCATGTATACTAGTCCCTTATTTAACCTGTTTCAGTGCGGTGGACTTTAGGACCCGGCGGCGCACCAAACCTAGGCACATGCTCCCATATACTTTAAATCATCTCTAGGTCACTTATAATACCCAATACAATGTAAATGCTATGTAAATAGTTGTTATGTTGCATTGTTTAGGGAATAATGACAAGAAAATTTTTTTATTTCCAACAAAAACATTCAATAAAACATAAAAATATACAACTTCAAACGAACCGAATCAAACACATGGTAAATGACTTATTGGAACAAATGTAGAACATCACTGTCACTACAAAACTTCAGTAACTTGTCTTTCTGTTTATTTAAATTGTATACAGTGGTAGTTCCGACACTATTTTCTTCAGTGAGACACCACACAGACACACCACGATCAAGCTTCTGCAATAACTCCACTTTCTGCATTATTGATAATGGTAGATGCTTCCTTCTCTTTTTCTCATTGTTACCCATAGGGGTATCTGCAGCTCTTTTTGACATTTTCACAGTGAAATTAAACACAAAGTCAACAGTGCACATAAAATAGCAGCAAAGAGCAAATGCAGGTGTAACCAGTACAAGCGCTGAGCCACAACTAACGTCTGGCGGCCTCTGCTAGTGCTGCCACGTCACACTTGAGTGACGTCAGCTGTTGGCAAGAAAAAACTTTGGTTTTCAGAGCTTTTTGGATTTCAGAATTTCAGATAAAGGAATGTGCACCTGTAGTAGAAATAAATGTGCAGACTATTTTCTAAACACGGAGAAAATCCAAAAACCTTATGCAGAACAACCTAAAGGTTAACTTGCAGGTAGAGTTGGTGGCAAAGAAGTCAAATGCAATGTTAGCATTCATTTCAAGAGGTCCAGAATACAAGAGCAAGTATGTGATGCTGAGGCTTTATAAGGCACTGGTGAGTCCTCACGTGGTGTATTGTTACGTACCCCGTAACTGGGTTGCCAAACCAGCAGAAATGGACCACTTAGTTGGAGTCTGGATTACTGGAACTAAGGAAGTTTTATTAAAGAAATAAGTAACACAGTACTCTAAACGTAAGGATATAAATGCAATGGGTTAGCAATGATAAAACACACATGTACACAGAACTAGGATAATAGGATCAATCAAGCTCTATCGCAGTCTAGGGGTAAAATGATCAATCTCAAGTGACACAGAGTTCAGTTCAGTTTGCAGTAATCGCTGTTGTGCCGTTGGGGAGAGAGAGAGAGAGAGAGAGAGAGAGAGAGCGAATGCTGATATTCAAATCGGATTCAACGGACCTCTGATATTCCTCGCAGTTAGCTTTCAGGCGAGCCCTTTGTAATGTCTTCTGAGGTCACCGACTGTGACCCCTCCGTTCCGGATACAATCGTTCTTCTGAGGTGAACCGGCACCCAGGCAAGGGTGGACACACACACCAGGTTCTCGCCGATCGTACTTTCTCACCCTGTGCGTCTATGGTTGGTCCCACAACCAGACCTCCAAAACTCCCACCAACTTGTGGGGGCACACCGCTTTTCCAGGGTCTCGTTATCTCGTGTCGTTGTGGTGTCTGTTGCCTTAGCGAACCTGTTCCTTTTATCCCCCTGCTGGGGTATCGCCTGTCCATCAAACTTCAAACAGTTCAGGTTCAAAGCAACTGGTCTAAACAATACTCGGAACTGTGTCTCTTTTCATTAATCTCTCTCGTCTCTCTCTTATTAGCATTTTGGAATGTTTCCCCCATTTGTCTCTCTCTTATCAGCATCAATCTTCTGATAACTTGGTCACAGTATTATGTATAGTTTTGGGCTCCTCATCTAAAAAAAAGATGTGCTAGCATTGGAGAGTATTCAGAAAAGGTTCACAAGGATGACTCCAGGAATGAAACGGTTATCATATAAGGAATGTTTGATAGCTCTGGATCTGTACTCGCTGGAATTTAGAAGGATGAAAGGATATCTCATTGAAAGCTTTCGAATGTTGAAAGGCCTAGACAGAGTAGACATGGAAAGGATGCTTCCCATGGTGGGAGAGTCTAGGACAAGAGGGCACAGCCTCAGGATAAAGGGGCATCTACTCAAAACAGAGATGCAGTAAAATTTCTTTAGCCAAAGGGTGGTGAATTTGTGGAATTTATTCCCATTGGTAGCTGTGGAGGCCAGGTCATTGAGTGTATTTAAGGAAGAGCTTGATAGGTTCTTGATTGGACACGGCATCAAAGGTTATGGGGAGAAAGCCGGGGAGCGGGGCTGAAAAGGGGAAAAAACGATCAGCCATGATTGAATGGCAGAGAAGACTTGACGCATCAAATAGCCTGATTCTGCTATGTCTTATATGGTGTGAAACTTGTTGCTTTGCAGCAGCAGTACAGTATAGCACAGCAGAGAGGTAGTGTTCATGGGTTGGTCCATTGTCCATTTAGAAATCTAATGGCAGAGGGAAATAAGCTGTTACTGAAACACTGAGTGTATGTCTTCAGACTTTTGTATCTCCTGGTAGCATTGGTAGCAATGAGAAGAGGGCATGTCCTGGGTGATGGGGGTCCATAATGCTGGATGTCACCTTTTGAAAGTGTTGCCTCCCAGGTGTCAGGATATCTTGGATTGGGTCCACAGCATTCTAAAGGGGAAGGCTCATGGAACAAATTGGGACCAATGACATAGGTAGAAAAAGGAAAGTGGTCACAGAAGTCAAGGTAGTTTCTGGGAAGAAAAAAGCACGATGGAGAAACACCTCCGTAAGACTAGAAGAGTATAAAACATAGGATCAGAATTAGACCATTCAGCCCATCAAGATTGCTCCAACATTCCATCATAGCTGATCACAGATCCCACTCAACCCCATATACCTGCCTTCTTGCCATATCTTTTGATGCTATGACTGAGCAGGAAATGATCAATTTCCACCTTAAATATATGCATGGAATTGGCCTCCACCGCAGTCTGTGGCAGACCAGTCTATAGATTTACTGCTCTCTAGCTAAAAACTTCCTCCTTACCTCTGTTTTAAAAGATTGCCCCTCAGTTTTGAGGCTGTGCCCTCTAGTTCTGGATACTCCCACCATATGAAACATCCTCTGTACATCCACCCTGTTTAGTCCTTTCAACATTCAGTAGGTTTCAATGAGATCCCCACGCACTCTTCTAAACTCCAGTGAGTACAGGCCCAAAGCTGCCAAACGCTCCTCATATGTTAACCTCTTCATTCCCAGAATCCTCATGAACCTCCTCTGGACCCCCTCCAATGACAACACATCCTTTCTGAGATATGGCGCCCAAAACTATTGACAATATTCTAAGTATGGCCTGACTAGCTTCTTATAAAGACTCAGCATTATCTCCTTGCTTTTATATTCTATTCCCCTTGAAATAAATGTCAACATTGTATTTGCCTTCTTTACCACAGACTCAACCTGTAAATTAACCTTCTGGGAGTCTTGCACGAGAACTCCTAAGTCCCTTTGCACCTCTGATGTTTAAACAATCTCATTTAGATAATTGTCCACATATTGCTCCTTTTACCAAAATGCATTATCATACATTTCCCAACACTGTATTCCATCTGCCACTTTTTTGTCCATTCTTCCAATTTGTCTAAGTCCTGCTACAATTGCATTGCTTCCTCAGCTCTACCCACCGCTCCACCTATCTTCATATCATCCACAAACTTTGCCACAAAACCATAAATTCCATTATCTAAATCATTAACAAACAATGTGAAAAGCAGCAGCCCCAATACTGACCCCCGAGAAACACCACTAGTCACTGGCAGCCAACCCTTTTATTCTCACTCATTCCCTGTCAGCCATTCCGCTATCCATGCCAGTATCTTTCCTGTAGAGCCATAGGATTTTATCTTGTTAAGCAGACTCATGCATGGCACCTTATCAAATGCCTTCTAAAAATCCAACTAAATGACATCCACTGCCCTCTCTTTTGTCCATCCTGCTTGTTACTTCCTCAAAGAACTCTTAACAGATTTGGATGGCAAGATTTCCCATTACAGAAACCATTCTGACTTTGACATTTTATCATTAGTCTCCAAGTACCTCGAAACCTCATCCTTAATAATAGACTCCAACACTTTCCCAACCACTGAGGTTAGACTAACTGGCCTGTATTTCCTTTCTTTTGCCTTCCTCCCTTCTTGAAGAGTGGTGTGACATTTGCAATCTTCCAGTCCTTTGGCAGCATGCCAGAATCAAGTGATTCTTGGAAGATGATGACCAATGCATCTGTTATCTCTTCAGCAACCTCCATCAGGACTCTGGGATCTTGGTGACTTATCCACCCTAAGACCTTTCAGTTTGCCTAACACTTTTTCCTTTGTAATAGCAATGGCACTCACTGCTGCTCCCTGACACTCACGAACCTCTGGGACACGGCTAGTGACTTCTACAATGAAGACTGATGCAAAATACCTATCAAGTTCATCTGCCATTTCTTTGTTCCCCATTACTACCTCACCAGCATCATTTTCCAATAGTCCAATATCAATGCTCACTTCTCTTTTACCGTTTATATAACTGAAAATACTTTTGGTATCCTGCTTTATATTGCTGGCTGGTCTACCTTCATATTTCATCTTTTCCCTTCTTATAGATTTTTAGTTGCCTTTTGTTGGATTTTAAAAGCTTCCCAATCAACCATCTTCCCATTTACTTTTGCTACTTTATATGCCCTTGCCTTGGCTTTTATGCAGTCCTTAACTTCCCTTGGCAGCCATGGTTGCCTACCCCTGCCATTTGAAAACTTCATCCTCTGTGGGACACGTTTATCCTGCGCCTTGTGAACTATTTCCAGAAACTTCAGCCACCTCTGCTCTGCCATCATCCCTACCAGTATCCTCCTCCAATCCATCTGAGCAACTCCTTTCTCATGCCTCTGTTATTCCTTTTATTTCACTGCGATACTGATACATATGACTTACGCTTCTCCCTCTCAAATTGCAGTATGAATTCAGTCATACTATGATCACTGCCTCCTAAGGGTTCCTTTACATTAAGCTCCCTAATAAGATCTGGGTTATTACACCACACCCAAACTAAGATAAGTTTTCCCCGAGTAGTCTCAAACACAAACTGCTCTGAAAAGCCATCTAATAGGCATTCAACAAATTCCTTATAATGCGATCTGACACCAACCTGATTTTCACAATCCCCTTGCATACTGAGGTCTCCCATTACAATTGTGTCATTACCATTATTACATGCTTTTTCCAATCCGACATCTTGACTACTATTTGGAGGCCTATATACGAATAACACAGGTCTGGGCCCGAAACGTCGACTGAACCTCTTCCTATAGATGCTGCCTGGCCTGCTGTGTTCTACCAGCACTTTGTGTGTGTTGCTTGAATTTCCAGCATCTGCAGATTTTCTTGTTTGCCTATGTATGATTCCCTTTTTTTTTAAAACCTTGCAGTTTCTTAACTCCACCCACAAAGTTTCAACATTCTCTGACCCTATGTCACCTCATTCTAAAGATATAATTCCATCTCTTACCAACAAATCCATTGCCACCTATGCCTTCTGGCCTGTCCTCGCTGGTTAAACTCCAAATCAGGGAGTGTCGAAAAGCTGAATGCAGGTGGCAGAAAATAGAGCTCCAGATCCATTACAACATTTATACTCTCATCACATCTATAATTCAGATTTGAGATGTGTACGGCAATCCTTCTTCACTGATATTATAAACAAAAACAGCAATAGTGCACTTGCCTTATTTACTACAGCTGATAGGCACACACATCCTCCAATATGTGGCTTCTATCTACCAAGTCATGTAAAGACCCTGCATTCTTTTTTACTAACAAAATTCAGAAGATTGAACATGTGTCAATGTCTCTGAATCAGTTCAGAAGTCAGTGTCATCCTTTCTCTCACTTAGGGCTAATTTAGTTAAGATGACACAATTCAAACCTATTGTGACAAGAATACACATAGATTAAGATGTAGCTGTCCTGTGCTGGCACCAGTGGGATCAGCAGTTGGTCTGCCACCTGTCTTCAGGAGAGAGAGAGATAAGGAAAACAATGGAGCAGCATTTGGAGATGTTAATGAAGGGGAAGGAGAGCTGTCAAGATCGGCTCACCCTTTGAACCCTGAACTGTTTGAAGTGATGGACAGGCGATACCCCAGCAGGGGGATAAAAAGGGACAGGTTCGCTAAGGCAGGACACACACGACACCCGAGGTAACGAGACCCTGGAAGCGGTGCGTCTCTCACAAGTCGGTGGGAAGTTTTGGAAGGCCGGTTGCGGGACCAGGCCATAGACGCACAGGGTGGAAAGGCACGATCGGCGGGAACCTGGTGTGTGTCCACCCTTGCCTGGGTGCCGGGTTCACTGCAGGGAAACGATCGTATCTGGAAATGGAGGGGGTCAGGGTCGGTGACCTCAGATGACATCACAAAGGACTCGCCCGACAGCTGACTGCGAAGGTCTGTGTGGAAGCTGTGTTGAATATTCATTCGTTTCGCTCTCTCTCTCCTTCCCCCCCACTGTCCATTGCCACAGCACGATTACTGCGAACTGAACTGAACTAAATTGAACTGAACTTTGCGTCACTTTGAAACTGGTCATTTACCCCTAGACAACGATAGAGCTTGACTGATCCTGTTATCTTAATGCTGTGTACATGTGTGTTTATCATTGCTGAACTGTTGCATTTATTATCCTTTTGATTAGAGTACCGTGTTGTTTGTTCCTTTAATAAAACTTTCTTAGTTCTAGTAATCCAGACTCCAACTGAGTGATCCATTTCTGCTGGTTTGGCAACCCAGTTACGGGGTACGTAACATAAGTGGGGTTCTTGTCCGCGATTTTGAACGCTAAATTTGGGATGGAGTAAATTGATTGGGTCAAAATTCCCGAAAGAAAGAAAAGACAAACATCAGAAATGGAGGCTGAAGAAATTATAAAGGCACCGACCTGGGAGGCATTAGAGGATGCCAGGAAATCGGAACTGGTAGCTGTGGCCAAACGGTTGAATCTTGCTAAGGGGAAGTCGACAATGAGGAGAGAGGAGATACACAGAGCTATCGTAGAGCACTATGTATCTAAAGGTGTGTTTCCTCAAGGCGAGCTGGAGGTGGTGTCTATTGAAAAACCTGCCGGAGACGCGGTACAGGTGCAGCTTGAAAAACTGAGACTCGAGCACGAGTTCCAGGTACGGCAGTTGGAGCGAGAAGAGAAAGAGAGGGACAGACAGTTGGAGCGAGAAGAGAAGGAGAGAGAGTTAGAAAGGCGAGAGAGAGTGAGTTAGAAAGGCAAGAGAAAGAGTTAGAAAGGCAGGAGAGAGAGAGAGAGGGAGAGAGAGAGAGAGACAGTGGGAGCGAGAGGAGAAACAGAGGGAAAGGGAATTCGAGCTGGAGAAGTTAAGGATAAGGGCAGAGCAGGGGCCTGTGCCAAACCAAGGTGGAGGGTTCCGGGCGACCCAGGAGGTTAGGCTGGTTCCTCCATTTGACGATACCGACGTGGATCGGTACTTTCTCCATTTTGAAAAAGTTGCTACAAGTCAGGACAGGCTGAGGGATAAGTGGGCTGTCTTGCTTCAGAGTGTACTGAAAGGGAAAGCCCAACAAGCTTACTCAGCTTTGTCCACAGAAGATGTCCAGAGGTATGAGGTGGTGAAAGAGGCCATCCTCAGGATTTATGAGTTGGTCCCGGAGGCATACCGGCAGAGGTTCCAGAATGCGAGGAAGCAGTGTGACTGCACGTATTTAGAGTTTGCCCGTGAGATGCAGACATATTGTGAGCGTTGGTGCGCCTCGAAGGGGGGTAGAGGGGGATTATGACAGACTGCTACAGCTGATACGGATTGAGCAGTTTAAAGATTGTGTCCCTGAGGGTATGAGACCCTACTTAGATGAGAAAGAGGCAGCCACGTTAGCCGCAACTTCTAAGTTCGCGGATGAGTATGCATTGACGCATAAAATGAAGTTTGCCCTGAGTAAAGGCTACCAGAAGGGTAGTCAGGACGGCGGGGAGAGTCTGCCAGAAAAGTCAGAAAGTAAGCCGGGGATTAGTGAGAAGGATAAGGTAGACCGGGAGCAGTCTGGTAGGAAGTCTCCTGGGGTCGTCTGTTATAATTGTGGGAAAGTCAGACACTTTGCGTCCAGGTGCTTTGCCCCAAAGAAGGAGACGGGAAAAGGAAAAGCCGCGATTTTGACTGGCTGTATCGAGATGGTAAACGAACCGCTAGGGAAGGACAGGTCTGCCAAAGTTCAGGAAGGACGTGAGAGGTTTATCTCGGCCGGATTGGTGTCGGTGAAGGAGGGTATGGGAGTCCCAATCAATGTATGCAAAATTAAAATCCCCTACCACCACAACTTTACGTTTCCTGCAGTTGCCTGCTATCTCTCTGCAGATTTGCTCTTCCAAGTCTCGTTGACTATTGGGTGGTCTGTAATACAATCCCACTAATGTGGCCATACCTTTCCTGTTTCTCAGCTCCACCCACAAGGACTCAGTAGACAAGCCCTCTAATCTGTCCTGCCTGAGCACTGCTGTAATATTTTCCCTAACAAGCAATGCCACTCCCCCACCTTTCATTCGTCTGCCTCGATCACATCTGAAACATTGGAACCCTGGAATATTAAGCTGCCAGTCCTGCCCCTCCTGTAGCCAAGTTCACTAATTGCTACAACATCATAATTCCACGTGTAAATCCACGCCCTCAACTCATCCACCTTCCCCGCAATACTCCTAGCATTGAAATATATACACCTCAGAAGATTTTTACCACCACTCACAACCTTTCTATCAGTGGATTTGCTTAAACTTTCAACATCATTTATTTTCACCCCAGCCACACTGTCAGCTCTGGCACTCTAGTTCCCATCCCCCTGCAAATCTACTTTAAAGCCTCCCCAATAGCACTAACAAACCTCCCTGAAAGGATATTGGTCCCCCTGTGGTTCAAGTGTCTCTTGTACAGGTCCCACCTGCCCCAGAAGAGGTCCCAATTATCCTGAAATCTGAAACCCTGCCCCCTACACCAGTTCCTCAGCCACTTGTTCCTCCTCCAGAGCATCCTATTCCTACCCTCACTGGCACCTAGCACAGGTAGCAATCCTGAGATTACCACCCTTGAGGTCCTGCTTTTCAACTTCCTACCAAGCTCTCTATACTCACTGTCCAGGACCTCTTCACTCTTCCTTGCTATGTCATTGGTACCGATGTGCACCACGACATCTGGCTGGTCACCCTCCCACTTCAGAATGTCATGCAATCGATCAGAGACATCCTTGACTCTGGCACCTGGGAGGCAACAAACCATCCTGGATTCTCTGTCACGACCACAGAACCTTCTATCTGCACCTCTAACTATCGAGTCCCCTATCACTACCGCTCTCCTCTTCCCCCCCCCCCTCCCTTCTGCACTGCAGAGCCAGACTCAGTGCCAGAGATCCGGCTACTGCAGCTAGTCCCAGGTAAGTCATCCCCCCCCAACAGTATCCAATACAGTATACAGATGCTGTTATCTTCTCCATTTTGTAGATGTCCATCGTAATTTCGATCCATACCTTTAAAGTTGGGCTCTCCTGTGATAACCATTTCCTGGTAAGGTCTTTTTACCAGCCACCAGCAGTACATTCATTAAATATTTATCTCTTTTCAACCATTCTTGAGGTATATACCCAAAATATATGGTCTTACTCGCTAAGGGTATTTCACATTTAAAGATGTCTTGTAGGGCATTATGTATCCCACTCCAATAGTCTTTGATAACAGAGCATTCCCAGAAAATATGATAATGGTTTGCATTTTGATTTCCACAATTTCTCCTGCAAACAGGGGGGTTACTATCATAACGGGATTTCTGAGAGGGTGTAATAAAATATCTTAGTTTTTCTACCCGAACTCCCTCCAGTTCTGTGAACTGGTACACTTCCATTGATACATAGTCATACTTTATTGATGCCAGGGGAAGCTGGTTTTCATTACAGTTGCACCATAAATAAATAGTAATAAAACCATAAATAATTAAATAGTAATATGTAAATTATGACAGGAAATAAGTCCAGGACCAGCCTATTGGCTCAGGATGTCTGAGTTGTAAAGTTTGATGGCCACAGGCAGGAATGACTTCCTATGATGCATCTCAGTGGAATGAGTCCTCCATATTTTTGTCCAGTCTTCCTCAGATATTATTATCCCTCCTTCCTTCTCCCATTTTGTTATAATGTACGAAGTCCAATGTGTTTTAAGATTTGACAAACCCTTATACACACTTGAAATTATTCTACTACTGTTGTCTGAATTATATGCTCCAACTTAAATTTTAACTGCCACATTAAGACAACTACACAGTTAGCCTACTACCATCTTAAAAATATAGCGAGAGTTAAAGGGCTTATGTCTCAGCAAGATCTAGTAGGCTTGACTACTGTAATGGCAGGTTCACAGGTCTCTGTAAAATATCCCTCAGACAACTGCAGTTCATTCAGAACGCTGCTGCTAGAATCCTCATTAAGTCCAAGAAAGTAGAACATGTTACTCCAGTTCTCAGATCACCACACTGGCTTCCTGTCCAGAGGATTGACATTAAAATATTACTACTGATTTATAAAGCACTGAATGGTCTAGGGCCAAAACACATCTCCGATCTCCTGCTGCATTATATACCTCTCAGGTCATCTGGGGCAGATCTGTGTACCGTCCCCAGGGTCAAAATTAAACATGGTGAAGCAGCTTTTAGTTACTACGCTCCACATATCTGGAATAACCTTCCAGTGGATCTGAAGTCTGCTTAAAACTTTTCTTTTCGCTGCAGTGGGATAAGTTAAAGTGTAACAGGGGGCCAAAATCAGAAAGGGTGATAAATATAGAACTAAAGGTATTATATTTGAATTCACACAATATATGGAATAAGGGAGATGATCTTGCAGCACAGTTAGAGATTGATATTGTGGGCATTGCTGAATCGTGGCTGAAAGATCATAGTTGGGAAATTAAGATTTAAGGATACACATTGTATCGAAAGGATAGGCAGATATGCAGAGGGGTGGGGTGGCTCTGTTGGTAAAAAATGAAATCAAATTTTTAAGAAAGAGGTGACATAGGATCGGAAGATGTAGAATCCTTGTCAGTAGAGTTAAAAACTGCAAAGGTGAAGAAAACACGTTGGAAGTTAAATACAGGCCTCTGAACAGTAGCCAGAATGTGGGCTACACATTACAATGTAAGATAGAAAATGCGGGTAAAAAGGGCAACGTTGTGATAGTAATGGGGGATTTCAACTTGCAGGTAGATTGGTAAAATCAGGTTGGTGCTGGATCCCAAGAGACAATGTGTAGAATGCCTACAAGATGGCTTTTTAGAGAAACTTTTGGAAATCGGAAATTGTGGACTGGGTGTTAGGTAATGACCTAGATTTGATTAGGGAGTTTGAGATAAAGGAATCCTTCGGAGGCAGTGATCTTAATATGATAGAATTCACCCTGCAGCTTGAGAAGGAGAAGCTAAAATCAGATGTATTACAGTAATGATCTTTCAAGAATAACTTGATTCTGGAATACTAAGTAAATCAAGGCAATTGGACTTGCTGTGTTGTCTAGAAGATGTCTTGACACTCATCCGAGAAGCTTCTTCAGTTCTGATCCATGGTAGGCAGATTTCTGGTTTATAAAATCTGTGAGTTGTTTAAAGGTACAGCAATCACATGAGGGTTGTAAAGGGATAATAAAAGGAGCACTAGCCTTATCTTTGCATGAATGCAGGTGTGAACTGCTGTGGGACCGCAGGGGTAGAGATGTTAGGACTCAGTTGTAAGTAGCTGATAGGTGGCTTCGTACGCCACCCCCTCTATTCAGAAATGGATTTTCTAGTTAGACAAAGATGGCTTCTTTAACAACTCTTTCAAACCACCTGTCCAAAATGTGCACATTGTTATCATCAAAGGAGTATCCCTTGTCATTTAGGTATAGATATACAGCCAAATCTTGACCTGAGGTGCTAGCCTTCCTATGTTGGGCCATTCGTTCGTGAAGTGGTTGTTTTGTCTCATCGATATACAGGTCTGTGCAGTTCTCATTGTATTGGATTGCTATACAATATTACTCTGTTTATCTTTGGGTGTAGAGATCCTTGGGGTGGATGAGCTTCTGTCTGAGGGTGTCTGTAGGTTTGAAAAACACAGGGATTTGGTGCTTGTTGAAAATCCTTCTGAGTTTGTCTGAAACTCCAGCTACATATGGGATGACTATGTTTTTCCCTCTGCTTTGCTCCTTACCTCTGTCTGTTGGGCTAACGTCCCTGCTGGTTTTCGTTGCTGTCTTGATGAACGCCCAGTTAGGGTAGCCGCACCACAGCAGTTCACACCTCCATTCATGGAAAGGGAAGACTAATGACTATCTCATTATCTCTTCATAACCCTCATGCGATTGCTATACCTTCAATCAACTCACCCAGTTTATAAGCCGGAAAACTACCCACCATGGATCAGAACTGAAAAAGTCTCTTGGATGAGAGGCAAAACATCTTCTAGACCAGTGGTCCCCAACCACCGGGCCGCAAAGCATGTGCTACCGGGCCATGAGGAAACAATATGATTTGGTGATATGAAACAATACGAGTCAGCTGCACCTTTCCTCATTCCCTGTCACGCCCACTGTTGAACTTGAATGCACGCGAGGTCATCAGTCGGTCATTAACCTACAACAAACGTCGCTGAGAGTAGGGGACATAAAAGGCCTAACAATGATGATAACGCAGAGACAGCTGGGGCCGAGACTGCAAAAACAAAAGAAAGCTTCCTTCAGCAGAAAATACGACCAGTCGTACATAAAATATGGCTTTATTGCAACCGGTGACTCACACGCTCCAAGCCCCCTGTGTGCTATGTGGAGACAAGCTGTCTAATGAGGCAATGAAGCCCTCAGAACTGCTTCGGCACCTTAAGTCCAAGCACCCTGCACTTAAAGACAAACCCGTTGAGTTTTTTGAGCGGAAAAAACGTGAGCAAGCGGGACAGAAACAAGTGCTGAGAGCTGCTGCACTGAGAGCGTCATACTTAGTGGCTAGCCATATGGCTAAGGCTAAGAAGCTTTTCACTGTTGAAGAATTGATTCTGCCTGCTGCCAAGGACATGTGCCATGAACTGCTGGCAGAAGCTGCAGCTAACAAGATAGTACAGGTTTCTCTTTCGGCTACCACAGTTTCAAGGAGAATTGATGACATAGCAGAGGACATCGAAGCACAGCTATTGGAACGGCTTAACGAGTCACCACAGTATGCTATCCAGGTCAACGAGTCTACCGATGTCGACAACAAGGTAATACTGCTGGTTTATGTGCAATATATATTTCAAAATGATGTGCACGAGGATATATTGTGTGCACTGCTGCTGCCAACTAACACAACTAGGGCAAGTCTTTGAATGACCACATGTTAGGCAAACTGGACTGGTCATTCTATGCTGGAATATGCACAGACGGGGCTGCAGCTATGACTGGACAGCCGTCTGGTTTCACTACCTCAGTCAAAGAGGTTGCTCCTGAATGCCAGTCTACACACTGACGTCATACACAGGGAAATGCTGGCTAGCTGAAAAATGTCACCTGATCTTAACAGCGTATTGAGTGACGTTGCTGAAGTTATCCATCGCATCAAAGCAAAAGCCCTTAACTCACGTCTGAGCAGCTTTGCGAGAAAATGGACGCAGAGCACAAACACCTTCCTTGAAGCTCCCCCTTGAAGTCAGGTGGCTATCAAGGGAGAGAGCCCTGGCCAGGGTTTTTGAGTTAAGAGAGCAGCTACAGAGATTTCTTTCAGGAAAAAAAGTCACCACTGGCAGCACACTTCAGTGATGAGGAGTGGATAGCAAAACTCTCTGTGACATCTTCAACCCGCTCAATGGACTCAATTTGTCACTTCAGGGGAGAATGACAACTGTCTTCAAGTTGGCAGATAAAGAGTCTGCTTTCAAAGCCAAACTGGAACTGTGGGGATGGAGAGTGGACAGGGGCATATTTGACATGTTCCCAACACTAGCTGGGATTTTGGGAGAGATTGAGGCTGCACTGTCCTTCCCACAGCTGGTGTGCAATCACCTATCTTCACTGTCGACAGAATTCGAGCGTTACTTCCCAACCGCAAATGACCCAAAGTGTGCAAAGGAATGGGTCCATGACCCATTTGTGAATATCTCCAGTGAATCATCCATGTCAGCGCGGGAAGAAGATCAACTCCTCGAGCTTGCAAATGACAGTGGGCTGAAAAGTATGTTTGATTTAACATCTCTGCTGGCATTCTGGATCAGTCAAGGCTGAATATCCTGAGATAACCAGGAAAGCACTGAAAATGTTGCTTCAATTTCCAACATTTGTTAGATAAACCCTTTTAGAAACGAAATTGAGTGTATTAGCCACTTATAAGTGACTTATAGTTGACTTATCACCTATATTCCGGTTGTGATTAACACCCCGCCCCCCCCCCCCCATCCTGCAAGAATATTGTCAATATTAAACCGGTCCGCAGTGCAAAAAAGGTTGGGGACCCCTGTTCTAGACAACACAGCAAGTCCAGTTGTCTTGTTTACTACTGCTTAATATCTAATGACCTGGATGACTGGGAACAATCACAGACCTATTCTGGAATGGTTTTGGAGGACTGGAAAATTGCAAATGTCACTCCACTCTTCAAGAAGGTTGGGAGAATTATAGGCCAGTTAGCCAGATGATAGATGTTGGAGTCTATAACGTTTCAGGGTACTTAGAGTCACAATGACAAAATAGGCCAAAGTTCCCTTAAGGGAAAATCTTGCCTGACAATCTATTGGAATTCTTTGAGGAAATAACAGGCAAAATATACAAAGGAAAGTCCATAAGACATAGAAGCAGAATTAGGCTACTCAGCCCATCCAGTCTGCTGATCCTGAATCCCACTCAATCCCATCCACATGCCTTCACACAACCTTTGATGCACTGACCAATCAGGAAGCTATCAATGTTTGCTTTAAATACACCCATGGTGCTGGCCTCCACAGCTGTCTGTGGCAAAGCATTCCAGATTCACTACTCTCCGGCAAAAAAGTAATCCTCCTAAATCTGTTCTAAAGGACCACCCCTCAATTTTGAGGCTGCACCCTCTAGTCCTGGACACCCCCACCATAGGAAACATCATAAGACCATAAGGTATAGGAGGAGAATTAGGCCATTCAGGCCATCAAGTCTGCTGCACTATTCCATCATGTCTGATATTGGATCCCACAACCCAAGCACCTGCCTTCTCGCCATATCCTTTGATGCCCTGACCTATCAGCAAATGATCACCTTCCACCTTAACTATATGCAAGACTTGGCCTCCACTGCAGTCTGTTGCACATCCTCTCCACATCCACCTTATCTCATCCTTTCAATATTCTATAGGGTTCAATGGGATTCCCAAACATTCTTCTAAATTCCGGTGAGTACAGGTTCAAAGCTGTCAAACGCTATGTTAACCCCTTCATTCCCAGAATTATCATAGTGAGCCTCCTCTAGGCTCTTTCCAATGAGAACACATCCATTCTGAAATACAGGGCCCAAAACTGTTGACAATACTCCAAGTATGGCCTGACTAGTGTCTTATTCTTTCCCTGTTTTTTTTTATATATTCTATTCCCCTTGAAATGACCAATATTGCATGTGCCTTCTTTACCACAGACTCAACCTGTGAATTAACCTTCTTGGAGTCTTGCACGAGGGCTTCCAAGTCCTGTGGCACCTCTGGTGTTTGAATTTTCTCCCCACTTAGACAATAGTCTATACTTTTGTTCCTTTTACCAAAATGCATTATCATACATTTCCCAACACTGTATTCCATTTGCTATTTTTTTGCCCATTCTTCCAATCTTCCTAAGTCCTGCTACAATCGTATTGCTTCCTCAGCTCTACCCACTCCTCATCTATCTTCGTATCATTAGCAAACTTCACCACAAAGCCATCAATTCCATTATCCAAATCACTGACAAACAATGCGAAAAGTAGCAGTCCCAATACTGACCCCTTAGGAACACCACTGGTCACTGGCAGCCAACCAGAAAAGGCCTCCTTGATTCCCACTCACTGCCTCCTGCCTGTCAGCCATTCCTCTACCCATGCCAGTACCTTTTCTGTAATGCCACAGAAATTTATCGTTAGGCAGCCTCATGTGTGACACCTTATCAAACACCTTCTGAAAATCCAAATAAGTGACATCCACTGTCTCTCCTTTGTCCACCCTGCTTGTTACTTCCTCAAAGAACTCTAATAGATTTGTCAGGCAAGATTTCCCTTTACAGAAACCATGCTGACTTTGCCTTATTTTATCATTGGACTCCAAATACCCCAAAACCTCATCCTTAAAAATAGACTCCAACACTTTTCCAACCACAGAGGTTGGGATAACTGGCCTATAATTTCCTTTCTTTTGTCTTTCGCCCTTCTTAAAGAATGAAGTGACATCTGCAATTTTACAGTCCTCTGGAACCATGCCAGGATCAAGTGATTCTTGAAAGATCATAACCAATGCATCTGCTATCTCTTCAGCATCTTCTTTCAAACCTTTGAGTTTGCCTAGCATTTTTTTTTTCTTTGTAATAGCAATGGTACTCCCTCTTGCTCTCTAACACTCATGGACCTCTGACACACTGCTCCTGTCTTCCACAATGAAGGACCCATTAAGTTCATTTCTTTGACCCATTACTACCTCACCAGCAGCATTTTCCAGTGGTCCAATATCAACTCTCACCTCTCTTTTACTCTTTATATAACTGAAAAAACTTTTGGTATCCTGCGTTATATTATTGGCCCAGTTTGCCCTCATCTTTCATCTTTTCCCTTCTTATTGCTTTTTAGTTGCCTTTTCTTGGATTTAAAAACTTTCCAATCATCCAACTTCCCACTCACTTTTGCTACCTTATATGCCCTTTTCTTGTCTTTTATATAGTCCTTAACTTCCTTTGTCAGCCACGATTGCTTACTCCTGCCATTTGAGAACTTCTTCCTCCGTGAGACATATCTATCCTACGCCTTCTGAACTATTCCCAGAAACTTCAGCCACCTCTCCTCTACCATCATCCCCACCAATACCCCCTCCAATCCACCTGGGCAAGCTCCTCTCTCATGCCTCTGTAATTCCCTTTATTCCATTGCAATACTAATACATCTGACTTATGCTTCTCCCTCTCAAACCGCAGTATGAATTCAATCATATTATGTCAATGGATGTTATATATTTAGATTTTCAGCAGTCCTTTGTGATGGTGCCACGCAAGAGGCTAGTTAACAAGATAAGATCCCATGGTATTACAGGAAAGGTAATGGCATGGACAGAAGATTGGTTGACTGGCAGGAGGCAAGATTCTGAATAAAGGTGGCCTTTTCTGGTTGGCTTCCAGTGACAAGTGATGTTCCACAAGGATAGACCATAAGACTGTAAGACAAAGGAGCAGAAGTCAGCCATTCAGCCCATCGAGTCTGCTCCACCATTTTATCATGAGCTGATCCATTCTCCCATTTAGTCCCACTCCCCTGCCTTCTCACCATAACCTTTGATACCCTGGCTACTCAGATACCTATCATCTCTGCCATAAATACACCCAATGACTTGGCCTCCACTACTGCCCGTGGCAACAAATTCCATAGATTCACCACCCTCTGACTAAAAAAATTTCTTCGCATTTCTGTTCTGAATGGGCGCCCTTCAATCCTTAAGTCATACCCTCTTATACTAGACTCCCCCATCATGGGAAACAAACTTTGCCACATCCACTCTGTCCATGCCTTTCAACATTCAAAATGGTTTCATGAGGTCTCCCCTCATTCTTCTAAACTCCAAGGAATACAGTCCAAGAGCGGACAAACGTTCCTCATATGTTAACCCTCTCATTCCCGGAATCATTCTAGTGAATCTTCTCCGTACCCTCTCCAATGTCAGCACATCCTTTCTTAAATAAAGAGACCAAAACTGCCCACAGTACTCCAAGTGAGGTCTCACCAGCACCTTATAGAGCCTCAACATCACATCCCTGCTCCTATACTCTATTCCTCTAGAAATGAATGCCAACATTGCATTCGCCTTCTTCACTACCGACTCAACCTGGAGGTTAATCTTAAGGGTATCCTGTACGAGGACTCCCAAGTCCCATTGCATCTCAGAACTTTGAATTCTTTCTCCATTTAAATAATAGTCTGCCCGTTTATTTCTTCTGCCAAAGTGCATAACCATACACTTTCCAACATTGTACTTCATTTGCCACTTCTTTGCTCATACTTCCCATCTATCCAAGTCTTCTGCAGACTCTCCGTTTCTTCAGCACTACCGGCCCCTCCACCTACCTTCGTATCCTCAGCAAACTTAGCCACAAAGCCATCTATTCCATAATCCAAATCGTTGATGTACAATGTAAAAAGAAGCGGCCCCAACACTGATCCCTGTGGAACACCACTGGTAACCGGCAGCCAACCAGAATAGGATCCCTTTATTCCCACTCTCTGTTTCCTGCCAATCAGCCAACGCTCTATCCACGTATGTAAGTTTCCCGTAATTCCATGGGCTCTTATCTTGTTAAGTAGCCTCATGTGTGGTACCTGGTCAAAGGCTTTCTGAAAACCCAAATATACAACATCCACTGCATCTCCCTTCTCTAGCCTACTGGTAATTTCCTCAAAAAATTGTAATAGGTTTGTCAGACAGGATTTTCCTTTAAGGAATCCATGCTGAGTTCTGCCTATCTTGTCACTTGCCTCCAGGTACTCTGTAACCTCATCCTTGACAATCGACTCCAACAACTTCCCAACCACCGATATCAAGCTAACAGGTCTATAATTTCTTTTTTGCTTCCTTGCCCCCTTCTTAAATAGTGGAGTGACATTTGCAATCTTCCAGTCCTCCGGAACAATGCCAGAATCTATCGACTTTTGAAAGAACATCACTAACGCCTCCGCAATCTCCACAGCTACTTCCTTCAGAACATGCGGGTGCCTCCCATCTGGTCCGGGAGATTTATCTACCGTTAGACTGTTCAGCTTCCTGAGTACTTTCTCTGTCATAATTGTGACTGCGCACACTTCTCTTCCCTGCCACCCTTGAGTGTCCAGTATACTGCTGATGTCTTCCTCAGTGAAGACTGATACAAAATACTCGTTCAGTTCCTCCTCCATCTCCTTATCAACCATTACAATTTCCCCAGCATCATTTTCTATCAGTCCTATATCTACTCAGGTGTGAGCCACGGTGGCAGGGCCTCCGGCACTGAGTCTGACCCGGTGGTGCAGAAACATGGGACGGAGAAGAGGAGAGCTGTTGTCATTGGAGACTCTATAGTCAGGGGAGCAGACAGGCGATTTTGTGGACGTAAGAAGGACACCCGCATGGTTTCTTGCCTCCCGGGTGCCAGGGTTCGGGATGTCTCTGACCAGGTGGATGACATCCTGGTACGAGAGGGAAAGCAACCAGAAGTCATGATACATGTTGGGACCAACGACATAGGCAGGAAGAGGGATGAGGTCCTGAAGTGTGAGTTTCGGGACCTAGGCAGAAGGGTGAAGAACAGGACCTCAAGGGTGATGGTAAGAATTGGAGGAGGTGGCCGTTCAATGTGTGGTTGTGGAGTTGGTGCAGGGAGCAGGGTTTTAGATTTTTGGATCATTGGGATTTCTTCTGGGGAAGTTGGGACCTGTACAGATTAGATGGGTTGCACCTGAACTAGATGGGGAGCAATATCCTTGCAGGTAGGTTTGCTGGCATGGTTTGGGAGGGTTTAAACTAATTTGCAAGGGGGATGGGACCAACAGCGATAGAGTAGTGAAAGAAGTGCACGGAGTAAAGCCAGATCTAACATAAAGAGAGGCTTTGAGGAAAGGGAAGCAGAATAAACAGTGTAAAGACCGTGAGGTAGAAGGGCTGAAATGTGTGTACCTCAATGCAAGACGCATCAGGAACAGAAGTGATGAACTGAGAGCTTGGATACATACATGGAATTATGATGTAGTGGCTATTACAGAGACTTGGCTGGCACCAGGGCAGGAATGGATTCTCAATATTCCTGGATTTCAGTGCTTTAAAAGGGATGGGGGGGGAGGGGAGGAGGGGTGGCATTACTGGTCAGGGATACCATTACAGCTACAGAAAGGGTGGGTAATGTAGCAGGATCCTCTTTTGAGTCAGTATGGGTGGAAGCCAGGAACAGGAAGGGAGCAGTTACTCTTTTGGGGGTATTCTATGACCCCCTGGCAGCAGCAGGGATACAGAGGAGCAGCTTGGGAGGCAGATTTTGGAAAGGTGCAAAAATAATAGAGTTGTTATCATGGGTGACTTTAACTTTCCTAATATTGATTGGCACCTGATTAGTTCCAAGGGTTTAGATGGGGCAGAGTTTGTTAAGGTGTCCAGGACAGATTCCTGCCACAATATGTGGACAGGCTGACTAGGGGGAATGCCATACTAGATCTAGTACTAGGTAATGAACCGGTTCAGGTCACAGATCTCTCAGTGGGTGAGCATCTGGGAGACAGTGACCACTGCTCCCTGGCCTTTAGCATTATCATGGAAAAGGATAGAATCAGAGAGGACAGGAAAAGTTTTAATTGGGGAAGGGCAAATTATGAGGCTATAAGGCTAGAACTTGCGGGTGTGAATTGGGATGATGTTTTTGCAGGGAAATGTACCATGGACATGTGGTCGATGTTTAGGGATCTCTTGCAGGATGTTAGGGATAAATTTGTACTGGTGAGGAAGATAAAGAATGGTAGGGTGAAGGAATCATGGGTGACAAGTGAGGTGGAAAATCTAGTCAGGTGGGAGAAGGCAGCATACATGAGGTTTAGGAAGCAAGGATCAGATGGGTCTATTGAGGAATATAGGGAAGCAAGAAAGGAGCTTAAGAAGGGGCTGAGGAGAGCAAGAAGGGGGCATGAGAAGGCCTCGGCGAGTAGGGTGAAGGAAGACCCCAAGGCATTCTTTAATTATGTGAAGAACAAAAGGATGACAGGAATGAAGATAGGACCGATTAGAGATAAAGGTGGGAAGTTCTGCCTCTTTCCCAGGGCACCACTGCTCAATACAAGAGGACATGGCTTTAAGGTAAGGGGTGGGAAGTTCAAGGGGGATAATAGAGGAAGGTTTTTTACTCAGAGTGGTTGGTGCGTGGAATGCACTGCCTGAGTCAGTGGTGGAGGCAGATACGCTAGTGAAGTTTAAGAGACTACTAGACAGGTATATGGAGGAATTTAAGGTGGGAGCTTATATGGGAGGCAGGGTTTGAGGGTCGGCACATTGTGGGCCGAAGGGCCTGTACTGTGCTGTACGGTTCTATGTTTTATCTACTCTCACCTGTCTTTTACTCTTTATATACTTGAAAAAGCTTTTAGTATCCTCTTTGATATTATTTGCTAGCTTCCTTTCATAGTTAATCTTTTCCCTCTTAATGACCTTCTTAGTTTCCTTTTGTAAACTTTTAAAAACTTCCCAATCCTCTGCCTTCCCACTAATTTTTGCTTCCTTGTATGCCCTCTCCTTTGCTTTAACTTTGGCTTTGACTTCTCTTGTCAACCATGGTTGCATCCTTTTCCCATTCGAAAATTTCTTCTTTTTTGGAATATACCTGTCTTGCACCTTCCTCACTTCTCGCATAAACTCCAGCCACTGCTGCTCTGCCATCTTTCCTGCCAGTGTCCCTTTCCAGTCAACTTTGGCCAGTTCCTCTCTCATGCCACTGTAGTTTCCTTTACTCCACTGAAATACCGACACATCAGATTTCAGCTTCTCTTTTTCAGATTTCACAGTGAAATCAATCATGTTATGATCACTGCCTCCTAAGGGTTCCTTCACCTCAATCTCTCTAATCACCTCCGGTTCATTCCACAATACCCAATCTAGTACAGCCAATCCCCTAGTGGGCTCAACAACAAGCTGTTCTAAAAAGCTATCTTGCAGACATTCTACAAATTCTCTCTTGAGATCCAGTGCCGACCTGATTTTCCCAATCCACTTGCATGTTAAAATCCCCCACAGTTATCATAGCACTGCCCTTCTGACAAGCCTTTCCTATTTCCTGTTGTAATTTGTAGTCCACATCACTGCAGCTGTTTGGAGGCCTATAAATAACTGCCATCAGGGTCCTTTTACCCCTGCGATTCTTTAGCTCAACCCATAAAGATTCTGCACCTTCCGATCCTGTATCACCTCTTTCTAATGATTTAATATCATCTTACCAATAAAGCCACGCCTCCCCGTGCCTACCTTCCTATCCTTCCGATACACTGTGTATCCTTGGACATTCAGCTCCCAGAGACATGCATCTTTTAGCTACGTCTCAGTGATGGCCACAATATCATACCTGCCAATCTGTAGCTGTACGACAAGATCATCCACCTTATTCCTTATGCTGCGTGCGTTTAAGTACAACACCTTAAGACCAGTATTTGGTACTTTTCTCTTTGATTTCACTGCAACTTTATTGCACTGCAACTCATCCCAATGGCTACAAATTTGCCCCATCACCTGCCTGTCTTTCCTGACATCTTTACTGCTCACTATCTTAGATTTATTTCTGTTTTCCCCTTCCTCCACTCTGTCATTCCAGTTCCCATCCCCCTGCCAAATTAGTTTAAACCCTCCCTAACAGCTCTATTAAACTTTCCTGCCAGAATATTGGTCCCCTTCGGGTTCAGGTGTAATCTGTCCTTTTTGAACAGGTCATACTTCCCCCAGAAGAGATCCCAATGATCCAAGAATCTGAAGCCCTGCCCCCTGCACCAGTCTCTCAGCCACGCATTCATCTGCCTGATCCTACTATTCTTGCCCTCACTAGCACGTGGCACAGGTAGCAATCCCGAGATTACTACCCTAAAGGTCCTGCTTCTCAGCTTCCTTCCTAACTCCTGGAAATCTCTTCAGGACCTCCTCCTTTGTATTATCTATGTCATTGGAACCAACATGTACCAAGACAACTGGCTGCTCACCCTCCCCCTTCAGAATATTCAGGACCCGATCCGAGACATCCCGTACCCTGGCACCTGGAAGGCAACACACCATGCGGGTATCTCTATCAGACTCACAGAATCTCCTGTCCGTTCCCCTGACTATGGAATCCCCTATGACTACCGCATTCCTCTTCTCCTTCCTTCTCTCCTGCACAACAGTGCCAGAGACCTGGTCACCGTGGGCATCTCCTGTCAGGTCATCCCCCTCAACAGCATCCAGAACAAGATATTTGTTGCTGAGGGGGACAGCCACAGGTGTAGTCTCCACTATCCAGGCATTTCCCTTCCCTCTCTTGACAGTGACCCAGTTTTCTGACCCCTGTAGCCTAGGGATGACCATCTCCCTGTAGCTCCTGTCTATCACCTCTTCACTTTCCCTGATAAGCAGTAGGTCATCAAGCTGCAGCTCCAGATCCCTAACACGGTCTCTGAGGAGCTGCATCTTGGTGCACCTGGCGCAGATGTGGCCATCAGGGAGGCTGGAGGTCTCCCAGGATTCCCACATCTGACACCCTGAACAAAGCACTAACCCTGCAGGCATGCTAGCTAATTCTACAGGAATGAAACAGGAAAAATAAGTCTACTCACCTACTTACCTCGCCAAACAGATGAACTTTTTAAACCGTTAGCTGTGAGAGCCCTGCTGTTCCTGTCTGTCCGGGCTGATTCACGAAGGGGGGGGGTGGGGGGAGGAGAAAAAAAAGAGTTGGTGCTTCGCTCACGCCTCTTCCTGTTTACCGCCGAAGCCTGTTGAAGCCAGAACCCTACACTCTGCTACCGCTCACTCCACTGCCCGCTCTGACAGCTACCCGCTGTATAGGGTGGTCTCCTTTTTAAACTCTCCATGCTGTCCTGTTGACGTCACACACCTGCGCAGTCTCGTCCTTCTTGCACTCGAAGAAGTTTTTTAAAAAAACTGCCTTCCTTCAGAATTCAGCTCCCACGACGCTCTGTAATCCTGATCCGAAAGAAAGCTGTTGGTAGCAACCTTCCTTTTTAAACTCTCCGCGCTGTCCTGTTGACGTCACGCGCCTGCGCAGTCTCGTCCTTCTTGCACTTGAAGTTTCTTTAAAAAACTGTGTTGCAGGTGTTAGGTGTTGCAGCCGCTTCTTTTCAGGTTATATGTCAATAATTTGGATGAATGAATTGATGGCTTTATGGCCAAGTTTTTGGATGATACAAAGATAGATGGAGGGGCAAGTAGTGTTGAGGAAGTAGGGTGTCTGCTGAAGGACTTTGACAGATTGAGAGAATGGGCAAAGAAATAGCAGATGGAATATAGAGTAGGGAAGTATATGGTCATGCACATTGGTAGGAAGAATAAAGGTGTGGACTATTTTCTAAATGGGGAGAAAATTCAAAATTTTGAGGTGAAAAGGGACTTGTGCAGGATTCCCTGAAGGTTGTGTATAAGATGATGAGAGGCATTGATCGTGTGGATAGCTTTTTCCCAGGGCTGAAATGGCTAACACGGGAGGGCATTGTTTTAAGGTGCTTGGAAGTAGGTACAGAGGAAATGTCAGGGGTAAGTTTTTTTTAAATAAAACGCAGAGAGTAGTGAGTGCGTGGAATGGGCTGCTGGTGACGGTGGTGGAGGCAGATACGATAGGGTCTTTTTTAGAAGACTCCTGGATAGGTAGGTGGAGTTTAGAAAAATAGAGGGCTATGGATAGTGCTAGGTAATTTCTGAAGTAAGGACATGTTCAGCACAGCTTTGTGGGCCGAAGGGCCTGTATTGTGCTGTAGGCTTTCTATGTTAACTTGCAGGCTGAATTGGCGGTAAGGACGGCAAATACACTCATTTTGAAAGGACTAGAACATAAAAGCAAGGATGTAATGCTGAGACTTTATAAGGCATTGGTAAGACTGCAGTTGGAGTACTGTATTTTAAGACCCTTATTAAAGAAAAGATTTGCTGGCATTGGAGAGGGCCAAGAGGAATGTGGAAATGTACCATACTTGTAGTAACAAAATGGCATTTTTGTCTGAAATAAAATGGAACCCGTATTGTACTAGAGTGTTTTGCTATTAGTATTCGTGCAACATTATGCCAGTGGAACATGAGACCTTGACAAATTGCAAACCAGTAGAAGCATTACTGGAAGAATGCCAAGTACACTGATTAAGCAAACAAACAGAATGCACCTTCCCTGCACTGAGGCATGGGTAGCCGTACTTCTGTATAAAGCAGTGACTGTGCTGTCAACTTTTTTGAAGCTATCACTGGTTCTTGTGCTAGTCCTCCCTTGCAGCAAGTAAAATAAATGTACTTATGATTGATCCACTCCGAGTTAATTGTTGTTTGTTATAAGATGAAAAGGTGATCAACAGAATTTGGAGGTACCACCGAGATCGCATGTTTAGGTGTTAGGGATCTAGAGCAGCAGTTGGATGACCTTCGGCTTGTAAGAGAGAGTGAGGAGATCATGAATCAGAGTTATAGGGAAGTACTCACTCCTAAGTTGCAGGAGGCAGGTAGCTGGGTGACTAACAGGAGAAGGAATGGGAAGATGAATAGGCAGTTAGTGTAGAGCACCATTGTGGCCATTCCCACAATAATAAGCATACCCTTTTGGATGCTGTTGTGGGGGCTGACCTTCCAGGGAATGCCATGGAGACCAGGTTACTGGCACCAAGCATGGGTCTAGGCTGCCAAAGGGAAAGAGGGAGAAGAGGGGAGTGGAAGTGATAGGGAGCTGAATAGTCAGAGGAGCAGACAGGAGATTCTGTGGATGTGAACGAGACACCTAGATGGTACGTTGCCTCCCAGATGCCAGGGTCAGGGATGTCTCGGATCGCGTCCGCAGTATTTTGGAGGGAGAGGGAGGGCAGCCTGATGTCTTGGCACATATTGGTACCAATGCTATAGGAAGGAAAAGCAAAGAGTTCCTGAAGAGAGAGAGCTAGGCAGAAAGCTATGAAGCAGTAATTTCTGGATTGCTACATAGGTCACACGCGAGGGCAGAAACAAGATGATTTGGCGGATTAATGCATGGCTGAGGAGCTGGTGCAAGGGGTAGACCATCAGGTTCTTGGATCATTGGGATCTCTTCTGGGGGAGATATGACATGTACAAAAGGACAGGTTGGACCTGAATCCAACAGGGATCAATATTCTCACAGACAGGTTTGTTAGAGCTGTTGGGGAGGGTTTAAAATAGTTTGGCAGGGGGATGGGAACCAGAGTGAAGTGATAGAACCGATGGTAAAAAAGCAAAGATAGTGTGCAGTCAGACTGTCAGGAAGGGCGGGCAGATGATAGAGCATAATTGCAGCCAGCAGAGTGAGTGCACTAGGGATGCAGAATCAAAAAAGGTAGCAAATCCATTACTCAAAGTGTTATATCTCAATGCACGGAGTATAAAAATAAGGTGGATGACTGGATATATTTAAAGTGGAGGTCAATAAGTTCTTAATTAATAGAGGCACCAAAGATTACAGGGAGAAAACAGGAGAATGGGATTGAGAGGGATACTAAATCAGCCATGATGGTATGGCAGAGCAGACTCAATGGTCCAAATGGTCTAATTCTGCTTCTGTATCTTGTGATCTTAGGACTGGTGCTAGGCCCACAATTCAGTTGCCGAACTGTGACATTTCTGCATTCAGTGGACATGTTTGGATGTGAAGACTACTTCTTCCCCCAAAGATGGAAAATTACAGTTCTGTTTGAATCCTGCAAATTGCCAATTTAGCAAGACAACATAAATTAGCCTGAGCAATCAGAATTCCCAAAATGTTAGCCTGAAAGTCTGTAATGTCCTAAGTTCTTGCAGGCCAAAAGTTCTTTATCAATTGCTTTTTTTTTGGAATATTGCCTCACTGCAAAGACCACTAATTATTGCCCAACACAACTACATCTCAGCAGATGTTGGTGAACCAGCTTCCTGAACCACTGTGATCTTTCTGGGGAAGATACTTCCATAATGTTATCGGTAAGATTTCAGGTTTAAGGATTAAGTCCCAACAATGCTCTACAGGTGACATGATAACTCAAACCTGGGGTGGCAGGTTGTATACTGCAGAATTTGTAGAAGGTGACACTCTAATGTGCTGCCATCTTATCAAGTTCAAGTTTATTGTAATTCAATCATAAGACCACAAGACCAAAAGACATAGGGGCAGAACTGGGGCATTCCATCGTGGCTGATTGTGATCCCACTCAACCCCATACACCTGCCTTCTCGCCATATCTTTTGATGCTTTGATGTCGACTAATCAGGAAACTAAGAACTTTCGCCTTAAATATACCCACAGACTTGGCCTCCGCCACAGTCTTTGGCAGAGCATTCCACAAATACACTAATCTCTGACTAAAAAAATTCCTCCTTACCTCAGTTCTAAAAAGTCACCCTCAATTTTGAGGTTGTGTCCTCTAGTTCTGGATACCTTCCACCTCTCCACATGATCCTTATCTAGTCCTTTCAACATTTAGTAGGTTTCAATAAGATCCCCATACATTCTTCTAAGTTCCAGTGAGTACAGGCCCAAAGCTGCCTCACATGCTAACCCCTTCATTCCCAGAATCATCATCGTAAACTTTCTCTGGACTCTCTCTAATGACAACACATTCTTTCTGAGATATGGGGCCCAAAACTGTTGACAATACCCGAAGTGTGGCCTGACTCGTGTTTTATATAGGCTCAGCATTACCTCCTTACTTTTATATCCTGTTCCCCTTGAAATAAATGCCAACGTTGCACTTGCCTTCTTTAATACAGACTCAACCTGTAAATTAACCTTCTCGGAGTCCTCCACGAGGACTCCTAAGTCCCTCTGCACCTCTGACGCCTGAACCTTCTCTCCATTTAGACAATAGACCGCATTATTGTTCCTTTCACCAAAGTGTATTATCATACATTTCCCAACACTGCATTCCATCTGACACTTTTTTGCCCATTCTTCCAATTTGTCCAAGTCATGCTGCAATCGCATTGCTTCCTCAGCTCTACCCACCCCTCCATTTATCTTTGTATCATCCAGAAACTTTGCCACAAAGTCATCAATTCCATTATCCTGTTACATACCTCATAGATATCTTGTAACTGTCTTGTGAGGATGATGTAATGGTCTTGCAGAGGTCACATGATGTAATTTTCCCACCGATGTGAGGTCACATGGTGACCTGTTCTCGCCACGTATATAAGGGTAGACCCCTGGTGAGGCAGTTAGTTTGTTTAGTTTTGTGTTAGATACTCCGTTTTTGCTGTGTATTCAGCTGATGACGCAGTTTTTATGGAGTTCTATTTTCTATTATAAGTAGTATTGGAGAGTGAAGACCTTACCAAAATTCAGGAATTCACAGAGTTAAGTAAAGTTGGTGTCATTCGGCAGTTTCATAAAGGATAGACCTTATTCATTCTTCGGTCAAGAAGTAGTGACCTGCATCAGAGATAACTCCTGCCAAAACAGCAAGGAAGTTCGTGCAGGGTTTGCTCGCCAGAAAAAGGTCAGTTCCTTTTAAGCCGTTTATTTCCTTCGTCGTGAATCCTTTGGAAGAACCAGCAGGAAAGACGCGTCTATGATGAAATACTTCTCCAGAGAAGTCTCTCCTAATTGACTGCATAAATCTCTTGGACTTTTGAATTTACCATTCTAAGAACTGTGTTCGAATTTACCACTTTAAGAACTATTTTCATTTATCTTTTTATTAATATTGAGCAGAGTTTAATAAATGGTTATTTGTTTATAAAACCTGACTCAGTTCTATATTCATTGTTGCCCGTCACGAGACATAATTTGGGGGCTCGTCCAGATTTGTTCCGATTTTGAGCTTAAGTGCTTGTTTATTTATCAACCTGATTTGGAAAAGGGAAATACCCAATCTTTTTGTTTATTTGGTCTGTGCGTGGTATTCGGCAGCAATGAATATTGACGACTTTATGGATTCGCCTGACCCGGAGGAATTAGCAACGGTGAGAAAAACTGTTGTATCGGAGATTGCTAGGAGGTTGGATATTAAAGGAATTACGAAGGTTACATCAAAGTTTGTAATTCAGAGAAAATTGTGGAGCATTATAAAAGTTTGGGAAAGTTTGATGATGAGGTGTTAGGGAGGTTTCCAATGAGTACACTGGAAATGCAGTTACATCTTGAACCAATAAAGTTTGAATAATTTAAAGCGGAAATGGCCAAAAGAGAGGCAAATAAAAGGAAGAGAATCTGAAGAAAGAGAAGCAGATAAAAGGAGGGAGTTTGAGCTACAGATGGAGAAATTAAAATCCAAGAATCAGGCTTCTGGTTCTAAGAAACAGTTTGTTACTAGTCGAGAGGTTATTTTGGCTCCTCCATTTAATGAAGCAGAAATGGACAAATATTTCCAACTTTTCGAAATTGTTGCTCTGAGTTTAGAGTGGCCAAAAGAAAGATGGCCAGTGATGTTACAAAGTGTAATTAAAGGCAAGGCACAACAAGTTTATACAGCTTTAAATGCTGAGCAAGCACTGGAGCATGATATTGTGAAACAGCATATATTGAAAGCATATGAACTGGTTCCGGAAGCTTATAGAGAAAGATTCAGAAATTTGAAGAAATCTGTGGAAAAAAACTTGTGGAATTTGCCTACCAGAAATCTGTGTTTTGAGAGATGGCTTTCCTCTAAAAATGTGAATGGGGGGTATAATAAATTAAGAGTGTAGTCGTGCTGATACACGAATGAAGACAACACACTGACTTGAGCAGGGTCGGGTTGATCTGTTTACTGTTTGAATTGGTGCGTGCTTAAGTAACCTGCTCCCAGCAACCCCTGCTCTTTGCGAGGCAGAAGCAATGTCGGCTTCCGGGCCGAGGTCTGCCCCGCACTCAAGAGTCCTCTCAGTTGCCACTGGCTGCGGTCTCGCTAGCGACTGCTGGAGCCAGTTCGCTTGCTGCGTGGGCAAGCCGCCACAATAGTTGATTTCACTGGAGGAATTTAAAAGGAGCGTTCCCGTTGAAGTGAGGACATACTTAAATGAAAAGGACACTGCTACATTGCAAGAGACTGCTAAATTAGTTGATGAGTATGCTTTAATTCATAAGAATAAATTTTCTCCAGGTAGGACTTTTAAAAGGAAAAATAGCACAGAGAGTCAAGATAAACCAGAAATCATATTTAAAGTTAGCGAGAAAGGTAAGGATGAAGGGAAACATGTGAGGGAAAGATATTTTGGTCTTATTTGTAATTATTGTAAGAAACCTGGACATGTAATAGCTAACTGTTTTCCATTGGAAAAAGAAAAAGGAAGCAGTCCCAGATGCTTACGTGCAGCATATTGAAACACCTGTAAATCCACAGAGTTTGATAAATACCAATGAAGTTTTGTCAGAGTCTGACCAAGTTAAGAGGGGATATGAACATCTTATAACTGAAGGATTTGTATCCTTGCAAGAGGGATCTAATCCTGTACCAATAAAAATACTTAGAGATACTGGAGCTTCTCAATCACTAATGTCAGAGAGTGTTCTAAAGTTGAGGGACTAGTCTGACACTGATGAGGTAAACTATATAAGAGGAGTTGGGAGTGCCCTTATGCCAGTACATCTGCATAGAGTAAATTTAAGTTCTGGGTTAGTTACAGGGCTTGTTAAAGTGGGACTACAACCCCGTTTACCTGTGAATGTTTCTCTTTTGTTAGGGAATGACTAAGCAGGTGGACGAGTTTTTCCTGAAGTGCATTTGACAATAAAGCCTATTTCTGAAGAACCACAGAGGGATTCTAACACAGATTCTTCCTGTGTTGTAACCCAAGCTATGACTAAAAAGACTGCTGTACAGGATGAGGTTGTTACCCATGACTGTTCAACTCAGGATACAAATTTTGAGGATGTGTCAGAAACTTTCTTACCTTCATTATTTGATCAGGATTTTGGTAGTAAGTCTGACCATGAAGATTTATCTTTATCTTGGAACGAGATGATAGCAGAGCAGGGTACAGATCCTGAGATAATTAAATTAAAGGAACAAACTCTTCCAGATAGTGAAATTGAGAAGGTGCCAGTAGGATATCATTTTGAAAAGGGAATATTAATGAGAAAGTGGAGATCACCTACAATTCCTGCAAGTGAAGAATGTGTAGTTAATCACCAGACAGTAGTTCCTACAGTTTATCGAAATGAGAGTTTAACTATGGCTTTGCCTTTGGGTAGCCATCTAGGTGTAAAGAAGACTATGAACAAGGTTTTTAAACATTTTTACTGGTCTAGTTTAAGAAAAGATGTGGCAACATTTTGCAGGACGTGCCATACGTGTCAAATTGTGGGTAAACCTAATCAAGTTACTCCAGTGGCCCCACTGCAACATATTCCAGCATTTGGTGAGCCATTTTTCCAAAATTATTATGGATTGTGTAGGCCCATTGCTAAACACTAAAACTGGACATCAGTATTTGCTGACCATTATGTGCACACCATCTAGGTTTCCAGAGGCAATACCTCTTAGGAATATAACAGCCAAAACTGTGACAAAGGCTCTCATAAATTTTTTTTTTAATTTATTTTGGGTTGCCTAAGGAAATACAATCGGATCAAGGTAGTAATTTTATGTCTGGATTGTTTCAGCAGATAGTTTATAAACTGGGAGCAAAACAGATTACCTCATCTGCATATCATCCAGAATCGCAAGGAGCCTTGAAGAGATTCCATTCTACCCTCAAAACTATGATTAGGACGTATTGTGTGGAAAATTAAAAGGACTGGGATGAAGGTGTACGTTTACTACTTTTTGCAGTACGGGAGGCAGTACAGGAATCATTAGGTTTTAGTCCTTTTGAACTTGTGTTTGGGCATAGAGTTCAAGGACCTTTGACCTTGTTGAAAGAACAGTGGGTTAATAAAGAGGTACACACTAATTTGCTGGATTACGTTTTGAAATTCAAAGAAAGGTTACATAAAGCTTGTAGCTTAGACAAGGAAAATTTAAAATTGGCTCAGAAGATGAAAACTTGGTATGATAAGGAAGCTAAAATGAGATCATTTAAGCCTAGAGATAAGGTGTTGGTTCTTTTCCCGGTGCAGACGAACCCATTACAAGCTAAATTTCATGGTCCTTATGAGATTAAGTCTAAAGTAAATGATGTGGATTACATGATAAAAAACCCAGATCGAAGAAAGCCAACACAGCTGTGTCATATAAATATGATAAAACCGTATTATGAGAAAGAGGCTGCTACTATGACTGTTGTGGTCAATAATGAGTCTGATCTTTCTAAAAACTTAATAGATGATTCATCTGAAACTCATTTTAAACCCAACATTATTTCAGCCTGGTTACCAAATTCAACAATTCTGGAAAATATTGATGAGAAATTAGCTCATTTACAGCCAGAGCAGAGAGAGCAGATTGAACAGTTAATTTTTAAATATATAGGGATTTATTTCCAGACGTTCCTAGAAGAACCACCGTAGCTTCACATGCAGATGTTGGAGATGCAAAACCCATAAAACAACATCCGTATCGAATGAACAAGGAAAAATGTGAACTTGCTGAACAAGAAATTAAGTATATGTTAGAGAATAATATTATTAGACCTTCTAATTCAAATTGAAGTTCGCCTTGTGTTATGGTGCCTTAGCCAGACAATAGTATTAGGTTTTGTACAGATTACAGGAAGGTGAATGCTGTGACAAAAACTGATGCATATCCAATCCCTAGGGTAGATGATTTTGTGGATAAAGTTGGACAAGCAAAGCTCTTTACAAAGATTGATTCGTTAAAAGGTTATTGGTGTGTTCCACTGACGGATAGAGGTAGAGAAATTTCTGCATTTGTAACCCCATCTGGGTTATATGAATATAATGTTCTTCTATTTGGGATGGAGAATGCACCAGGTACTTTCCAGAGGATGATTAATAGTGTGATTCATGGGTTAAAAGATACAGATGCCTATATTGATGATTTAGTTACAGGAAATAATACTTGGAAAGCACATACTACTACGGTGGAGAAACTATTTGAGAGACTTTCAAATGCCAACTTAACTATTAACTTAGCTAAAAGTGAATTTGGTCATGTCATGGTAACCTACCTTGGTTATGTTGTGGGCCAAGCAAAATTAGCTCCTGTTCAGGCAAAAGTTCAGGCAATTTCAGAAGTACCCACTCTAACTGGTAAGAAAACTCTCAGAAGATTCTTGGGTATGGTAGGACATTATCGAAAATTTTTGTAAGAATTTTGCAAACATTGCTCTTCCATTAACTAATCTCTTGAAGAAAAATGAAAAGTCTGTTTGGACAGAGCCTTGTCAGGAAGCATTTGATAAATTGAAAACTATGCTCAAAACCCCTGACTTTGAAAAACCATTTTCAGTAGCTGTGGATGCTAGTGATGAAGCTGCAGGAGCAGTGTTACTTCAAAGGGATGAGAGTGATGAAGTTGATCATCCGGTAGCTTACTATTCTAAGAAATTTAATACCCAAAGAAATTATTCAACTATAGAAAAGGAATTATCTCTTGTTTTGGCTTTACAACATTCTGAAGTGTATGTTGGTACTACTCAGAAACCACTCATCGTTTACACTGATCATAATTCGTTAGTGTTTTTTGAGTAACATGAAAAACAAAAATAGAAGATTACTAAATTGGAGTTTGATGTTACAGAGTATAATATATTCATTGTTGCCGGTCACGTGACAATCCAAATCATTGACAATGTGAAAAGTAGCAGTCCCAATTCTGACCCCAGAGGAACACCACTACTCACTGATAGCCAACTAGTAAAGGCCCCCTTTATTCTCAGACTGCTTCCTGTCAGACATTCCTATATCTATGCTAGTATTTTTTCTGTAATGCCAGAGGATTTTATCTTGTTAACCAGCCTCACGAGTGGCCTTCTGAAAATCCAAATAAATGACATCCACTGCCTTTCCTTTGTCCATGCTGCTTGTTACTTCCTCAAAGAACACTAACAGATTTGTCAGGCAAGATTCCATGGTGACTTTTACTTATTTTATCATTAGCCTCCAAGTACCCCAAACCTCATCCTTAATAATATATTCCAACACTTCACCTACCACTGAGGTTAGGCTAACTGGTGTACAATTTCCTTCCGTTTGCCTTCCTCCCTTCTTAAAGAATGGAGTGACATTTGTAATCTTCCAGTCCTCCGGGACCATGCCAGAATCAAGTGACTCTTGAAAGATCATGACCAATACATTCCTTTTCCCTTCAGCATCCTCTCTCTGGACTCTGGGATGTAGTCCATGTGGTCCAGGCGACTTATCCACCTTTTGAGTGACTTTTGAGTTTGCCTAGCACTTTTTCCCTGGTAAAAGCAATGGCACTCACTCCTGCTCCCTGACACTCATGGATCTCTGGCATACTGCTAGTGTCTTCCACGGTGAAGACCTATGCAAAGTCCTCATTATGTTCATCTGCCATTTCTTTGTTCCCCATTACAACTGCACCAGCATCATTTCCCAGTGGTCCAATATCAATTCTCACTTCCCTTTTACTCTACATAACTGAAAAAAAACCTTTACTATCCTGCTTTATAATACTGGCTAGTTTTCCTTCATATTTCATCTTTTCCTTTCTTATAACTTTTATGTTGCCTTTTGTTGGATTGTAAAACTTTCCCAATCATCCAAATTCACACTCACTTTTGTTCCTTATATGCCCTTTTCTTGGCTTTTATGCAGTTCTCAAATTCCCTTGTCAGCCATGGTTGACTATGCCTTTCATTTGACAACTTCTGTGGGACATTTTCATCTTGTGCCTTGTGAACTATTCCCAGAAACATCAGCCACCTCTGCTCTGCCCTCATCCCTACCAGTATCCTCCTCCAATCCACCTGGGCAAGCTCCTCTCTCATGCCTCTGTAATTCCCTTTAGTCCACTGCGATACTGATACATGTGACTTGTGCTTCTCAAATTGTAGTAGGAATTCAATCATATTATGATCACTGTCTCCTAAGAGTTCCTTTACATTAAGCTCCCTAGTAAGATCTAGGTTATTACACAACACCCAATCTAAAACAGGTTTTCTCCAAGTAGGCTCAAGCACAAACTGCTCTGAAAAGCCATCTCATAGGCATTCAACAAATTCCCTCTCTTGCGATCTGACACCAACCTGATTTTCACAATCCCCTTGCATACTGAAGTCGCCCATTACAATTGTGTCTTACCATTATTACATGCTTTTTCCAATCCCACATCTTGTCTACTATTTGGAGGCCTATATATGATACCCTTTTTTTAAAAAAAAACCTTGCAGTTTCTTAACTCCACACACAAAGTTTCAACATTCTCTGATCCCCTGTCACCTTTTTCTAAAGATGTAGTTCTACCTCTTATCAACAGAAGTACACAAGTACACAGCTAAATGAAACATCTTTCCCCTGGGGAAAAAGTGCAATAGTCACAAAATATTAGCACAAGTGCCTGAGTAGCATAGCCTGAAGATTGACAGATTGACATAAAGTGCGAGGTGCATGTTTATGTAAGACATAACAGTAGGGCATTCAGACAAGGTGGACTTGTGTGCTGGGGAAGAAACTGTTACCCAGTTAATAGTTCTGGTTACTTTTCTGTGGCGTCTCCTGCCTCATGGCAGGAAGTCAAAGACATTATGGGAAAGATGGGAGGAGTCTTAAACAATGCTAGAGAATCCACTGTGTTGGCAGAAGGCTGGCCTATCACATTCACACACAAGAACTACCAGTAATTTTGGATTTTACAGGTTAATTCATGCAATGCAAACAAAGAACAAACACAATTAAAAGGTACCTTACCTAGTTTATCATCCTCATAGCTACAACCCAATTTTTTCTCATTTTCCTCACTGAAATCATACAATGGATCATAGGTTGTTTTCTCCTTCTGGTTTTTAGCACAATTTCTGCGTCCTGTTGTTTTATGAGCCATATTCTCCCCAGAAAAATCTAGAATACGTAAAAGTTACAGCAATATTACTAACAATTTCATAATAAACAGTGAAAAAACTCCAAACTATTGACATGATGCTAAAATTGGAACCAAGGGTCAACTTATGACAACAGCCTATCTGGTGGGGCGGAGAAGATGGCGGGGGGGGGGGTCAGAGAAGAGGGGGGTGGGTCAGAGAAGAGAGGAAGGAGGGATAGAGGGGGTGGGGGAGAGTGAGCCTAGGGATGAATGGAGGAGATAGGGTTGTGAGATAGAGTGGGCTGGGGGAGAAGGGCTTGGGGAAAGGTGGAGGGTGAGGGAGAGGGGGAAAAGTGGGTGAGGGCAGAAGGCTAGTAGAGGGGGAGGGGGAGGGGGAGAAACCTCACTCCCAACACCTCAACCCACTGATACCTCACACTCCCTGACACCTCACCCCCACCATCTCACCCCATCACCTCACCCTCCTTCAGACAACTCACACGATGCCTCACGCTCCATCGCCTCACCCGACACCTCAGCCTCCCCTCCGACACCTCACACCGAGGCCACACTCTCCCCAACTCCTCATCCCATCTTCTACAACTCACACCATGTCACTTCACACCCCAACA
The DNA here is from genome assembly GCF_030028105.1 of Mobula birostris. Classification (NCBI taxonomy): domain Eukaryota; kingdom Metazoa; phylum Chordata; class Chondrichthyes; order Myliobatiformes; family Myliobatidae; genus Mobula; species Mobula birostris. The sequence continues at coordinate 48,388,468 of NC_092383.1, read as the reverse complement.
CCTCACAGCCCAACACATCTCCCCCCAACACCTCACCCCCCCACCGACACCACACCCCGCTCCAATAACTCGCCCCCGACATCTCACCCTCTGACACCTCTCTCCCAGACACCTCACCCTCCCACTGACACCTCATACTCCCGACACCTCACCCCTCTGACATCTCACTCCCCCACTCTTGACACCTCATCATCCCTTCCGAAACCTGACCCCCTACGACACCTCACCCCTATTCCGACACCTCACACCCCCTCCAGCATTTCACCCTACCCTCCAACACCTTACACACCCCTGACACATCATACCCACCCAACACCTCAGCCCCCTGACACCTCTCACCCTGACACCTCACCCCACCTCCTGCACCAACACTTCACTCCCGACACCTCACCCACCCTCTGACTCCTCGCTCCCCGACACCTCACACTCTGCCCCCCATTCCTCACCCCGACACTGACACCTCACAACCTCTCCATCACCTCACCCTCCCAGACACCTCACCTTGACTCCTAACACCCCAACACCTTACATTCCACGCAACACCGCACCCCTCCAAAACCTCACACCCCGACACCCCTCCACCTCACCCTTCCTACATATCACACCCAACACCTCATATCCACGACACTTCATCCCCCCGACACCTCACCGCCTTGATACCTCACCCCTCCGACACCCCTCCACTCCAACTTCTCACCCTCCAACAGCACACCCCCCGACACTCACATCCTGATACTTCACCCCGTCACCTCCCCCCTCCCCGATACCTCTCCACCCGACAGCTCACCATCCCTCCAACGCCTCACACCACCTCCTACATCTCACACCCCTACACCTCACCGTCTCTCCTGACACTTCACACTCACCCCCGACACCTCAAACCCCCAACTCCTCACCCCCGACACCTCAACCCCCCCGACCCCTCACACCCCAACCCCCCCCCCCACACCCCAACCCCCCCGACCCCTCAACCCCCCCGACCCCTCACACCCCAACCCCCCCCACACCCTCAACCCCCCCGACCCCTCACACCCCAACCCCCCCACACCCCAACCCCCCCGACCCCTCACACCCCAACCCCCCCGACCCCTCACACCCCGATACCTCACTCTCCGACAACCCAGCCCACTCCCCTCGACCACACCTCACTTTTACCCTCTGTCCTTCGAAAACTCCCCCGCCCCCGCTTCATCTCACCTGCCAATACAACACAGCCTCGATAAGCACTGGACCCGTCGCCCGGACGCCAGTCGGATTTGAGCGGGAAGTCTCCCTTCGGCTGGCGCCTACGCCGCTCCTACGAAAAGCCCCTGGTGCGCAGGCGTGGCTGTGGCAAGTGGCATCCAATCCGCACGCTGCGTTCCCCCACATGATCAGCATAGCCGCGCCCCCATTGCTCCAAGTCGTCACCCTGTGTCTAATGTGTTTAGTCCCTCCGATTGGTGTCCGATTCGTCTCCGGCAAATTGCTGAGTCTCCGTGGTCTATCATTCCTAGAGTTATCCTTGCTCCCTTTCTTGAATGAAGGAATAACACGTGCCACCCTTCAATCATCTGTGACCAGTTTGGATACAAAGAAATTGCCAAAATTTCAGCAATCTCCCATATTAACGGGGTTTACCCTGTCCTGCCCGAGTTGTATCTACCCTCATGTTTTTCAAAAGTTCGTGCAGATCCTCTTTCTTAACATTGACATGTTCCAGCATGCCAGCCTGTTTTACACTATCCTTGCAAATGTTAATGTCTCTCTTGGGTCAATACTCAAGGGAAGTCCTCACTGATCAATCATACCCTCACTAGTCATCCTCATGTTCCCCATGCCTTGGGGCTCTCTTTAATCTACTTGGCAGTCTCTCCCTGTAAATCACTTTTGAAATTACGCCCCCCCCCCTTCAACTTAAATACACGAGCTCTGGTATTAGATGTTTCTACCCCGGGAAAGATAATGCCAAAGGAGAAGTCTATCTATGTCTTTCATAATCCTGTAAACCTCTATCAGATTGCCACTTCACCTCCACCATTGCAGAGAAAACCCTATCCATATATCACATGTCCCCAATCCGGAAAACACCATGGTAAACTTTCTCACTCTCTCCAAAGCCTCTACTCAAGGACGTGCTGGGGGCAGCCCATAAGTATCACCACACATTCTGACATAACATGGCCACAGTGCTCGGCAGAACAACACAGAACATAAAGTGACAAAGCAACAACAAGAGAAACAAGCCTCATTCCTCCCTCTTACCCACCCATGCGCGTACACAGTCCTCTAAGCCAGGAAAGGCCATCTTCTTTAACTCCAGTCTCCAGCGGAATCATGGATTCGCAGACATTGGAACTTCAGCTTCTATGTTTGTAGATTTCCAATCGACCTTCGGGCTTTGATCTTTGATATTGACCCTAGGACTCACGATGACAGCGAAAGAGGACCCTCGATAAGAACCCCAACTACAGGATTAGACTCAACAGTGATGGAACCCCGAACATTAGGCCTCAAATTGGTTTCTTGATTGCCTACCTAAGGGGTCACCAGTCCTTGTTCCTTGCTGGTCTGCGAGCCCCACTTCACTGACCTTTAAACACGGAGCAGAGGCTTAGGCTCCAGCCTCTCCTCTAACACCCCTACATTTCTGTCTCTAACCCTAACCTGATCCTTAATGCCTTTCCTGTCCCTCAAACCATCCCTATGAACCTCAAAAAAATTAAAAAACAACTAACTCTGAGCTGCAACCTTGACCTCCTTTATGTGCGTATGGAATTAAGGTTTTCCTTAATCCTACTTGCCAAGGTATTCTCTTCCCCTTCTAGATCTTCTAAGTCCCTTCTTAAGCAACTTTCTGCTACCTTGGAACTTCCTAGAGCTTCGACAACCCTTCCATCGTAAACCCCATGTATGCTTTCTTCTTCCTCTTGACTAGATGTTGCACTTGTCAACCATGGTTCCTTCATCCTACCATCCTCTCCCTGCCTCAATTGGACAAACCTATCAAGAACCCTATGCAAGTGCTCCTGAATCAACCTACACACTTCCATGTACATTTCCCAATTTATGCTCCATTGTTCCTGCTTAATAGCTTCATAATTTTCTTTCCATAACATCAAATACTTTCCCATAACATCTGGTCCTATCGCTGCACAAGGCTACGATAAAGGTGAGAAAGTTATGGTCACTGTCCCTGAATGCTCTCCTACTGAGAGATCTGTCACCTGACCAGGCTCATTACCCAGTATAACCTCACCTCCAGTTGCCCTGTCCACATATTGTGTCAAACATTCTTCCTGGTGACACCTAACAAGTTCCACACCATCTAAACCTTTTGTCATGGTCCTGATTGGTTATTCCTTGGGTACCTTTAAATTTACTTTGTGCCACGATCAGGACCATTGACTCCTTATTTTCCTCAATTCATTGTTTCCCTGTGTTTCTTGGGCTCTGTAATTAAAAGCACTTGAGTCTCACCTGAACAAGCAGTATTTAGTGCCAGGCTTACAGCTACTCAGTGTTAGATTGTCATCAGACACCACTGAAGCAAGTGTGACCAGGTAACTCTGCTGGAATGAGCCAAGTTACATCACTGGAGCTACTCAAGTCTTCTCCCTGAAGTGAGTGCCAGTAAGTTACCTCTCCTTGCTGGAGCAAGCCTGTTAAATTACCTTGTCTGATTGAGTTGCTAAGCAACCTTGATGGAGTGGGTCTGTCAAGTTAACCCACTGGAGTGAGACTAGAGCTGATGTCTGTAGTTCCTGGGCCGTGTTAAGGGCTCACCACTACTTGGAGCCATTTTGTGTCAAGGTATGAACTGTCTATCATTGTGTGGTACTGTCTCTTCATGTCCTTGTCCCTGCTGTGTTAGGTCTGGCCGTTTTGCCACTTCTCTGAGTTAGGAACTGTCTCTTCTTGTGTTCTCGTCTCCACTGAGTAGGTCCAGCCATTTGCCACTACTCTGAGTTGGGGAATCCTGTCTCTCAGTGTTCTGCATCCTGTGTCTAAAAGAGGAGTCCTGGCTCAGTGTTCTGTGTCCTGTGTCTAAGAAAGGTCCAGACTTTGATGTTCCAAGTCCAGATTTCTGATGTCCTGAGTTCCATGGCTGGGTCCTGAGTTCCAAGTCTAACCATGCTTATTCCTGTATCTGCTTTGCTTACTCCTTGATCTCCCTCTGAACAATCCTTGCTTCCCTGCTTTCCTAGTAATGATTAATAAATTCTATTCTTGTTAGTGCCACAGAACGTGTTTGTGTCCTGCTTTTGGGTCCACCCATGACACTTGTGACAGAATGATCTCGCCAAACATGGACCCAACAGACACAAACACTGGTTTCCAAACTTTCGCTAGTTAGAATCACCCACTGGAATCCTGCCCAGAATGCAACTTATAGAATTCAAGAAAGTGACTCTAAGTTCTCAGGTATCAGTTTAGAAAAAAATTGTGCAATTACAATGACAGTTGCAAAAGGTAAATGTGTCGTTAGCCCGTTTTGCCCGCTGGGCAAAACCCTCTTCACCCACCTGGGTTGTCGATAATGCAGGCAGATCTGTTAGATTGCCTGGAGGCTCCCATTTGGGGGGGGGGGGGGGAGGGTATTGTCACGGTCCTGATTGGTTATTCCTTGGGTCCCTTTAAATTTACTTCGTGTCATGATCAGGACCATTGACTCCTTGTTTTCCTTAATTAATTGTTTCCCTGTGTTTCTTGGGCCCTGGAATTAAAGGCACTTGAGTCTCAGCTGAACGAGCAGTACTTAGTGTACTCAGCGCTAGATTGTCATCGGACGTCACCAAAGCAAGTGCAAGCAAGTCACCCTGCCGGAACGAGCCAAGTTACATCGCTGGAGCTACTCAAGTCTTCTCCCCGAAGTGAGTGCCAGTAAGTCACCTCTCCTCGCCGGAACCAGCCTGTTAAGTTACCTTGCCTGATCGAGCCACTAAGCAACTTCGACAGAGCAGGAGCAAGTTAACCCACCAGAGTGAGACTAGAGCCACTGTCTGTAGTTCCTGGGCCGCGTCAAGGGCTTGCCACTACTTGGAGCCATTTCGTATCAAGATATGAACTATCGTTGTGTGGTACCGTCTCTGTGTCTTCATCTCTGCTGGGTAGGTCCAGCCATTTGCCGCTACCCTGAGTGGAGAACTGTCTCTTCGTATTCTCTTCTCCATTGAGTAGGTCCGGCTGTTTGCCACTACTGAGTTGGAGAATCTTGTCTCTGTGTTCTGCATCCTGTATCTTAAAGAAGAGGCTTGGTGCTATGTCCTGTGTCTAAGGAGTCTGGGATCAGTGTTCTGTGTTCTGCATCCAGTGTCTAAAAGAAGAGTTCTAGGTCTATGTCCTATGTCCAGGAGGAGTCCTGGCTCAGTGTTCCATGCCCTGTGTCTAAGAAGAGTCCCGGCTCTATGTTCTGTGTTCAAGGAGGAGCCCCGGCTCAGTGTTCTGTGTCCTGTGTCTAAGAAAGGTCCAGACTCTGATATTCCGAGTTCCATGTTCTGAGTTCCATGTCCGAGTCTGGAGTTCCAATTCCAAGTCTGAGTCTAGCCACACTTATTCCCGCTTCTGCTTTGGTCACTCTTTGATCTCCCTCTGAACAATCCTTGCTTCCCAGCTTTCCTTTTCCTAGTAATGATTAATAAACTCTATTCTTGTTAATGCCACAAAACATGTTTGTGTCCTGCATCTGAGTCCACCCGTGCGCTGCACTTGTGATACCTTTTGCAGTAAGGAAGTGCCAATCAATATTGGGGAAGTTGGAGAGTCACATGATAACAGCCCTATTATTTTTGCAACTTTCTGAAATCTGCCTTTTAGCCAGAAAAGAAACATTAAAAAATTCTGCTTCATTATACTTATCAGAGTTCAGAAGTTCAAAGTAAATTTATTCTCAAAGTATGTATATGTCACCAAATGAGATTCATTTTCTTGCAGGCATTCACAGTAGGACAAAGAAATAAACAGAATCAATGAAAAACTTCACACAAGTAAAGACTGACAAACAACCAATGGGCAAAAAAGGACAAACTGTGCAAAAACAAATAACAAATAAATAAAGCTGAGATCATGAATTGTGGAGACCTTGAAAGTGAATCCATATGTTGTGAAATCAGTTCAGAGTTAAGATGAGTGAAGCAATCCCCTCTGGTTCAGGAGACTGATGGTTGAAGGGTAATAACTGTTCCTGAACCTGGTGGTGTGGGTCTTGAGGCTCCTGTACCTCCTTCCTGCTGGTGGTAGCAAGAAGAGAGCATGGCCCAGATGAAGGGGTTCCTTGATGGGTACTGTTTTCATGTGGGGGGGGGGGTCCCATGGATGTGTTCTATGGTGGGGAAGTCATCTGGGATTAACAGGGATACATTAGTGGGTATGGAAGAGATGTGTATTTACTGAAGATGAATAAATGATACAAGTGAGGATAAATAGTGTAACAGGAGTGATTAGGGAGCAATGGAAGATGAAAAGTGACTTGACAAAGGTAGATAAGATGATAAGAGGCATAGACAGTGTGGATAGCCAGAGGCTGTTTCCCTGGGCAGAGATGATTAATAGGAAGGGGCACCATTTTAAGGTGATTGGAGGGAAGTACAGTGGGGATGTCAGAGGTAACTATTTTTACACAGAGGGATGGGTGTGTGGAATACTCTGCCGGGGGTGTTGATAGAGCCAGGTACATTAGCAGCATTTAAGGATACCATAAGACCATAAAACTTAGGAGCAGAATTAAGCTATTCAGCACATCAAGTCTGCATGTTTGAAACACCCACGTGTATGAAAGAAAAATGGAAGTCATTGGGAGGAAGAGTTTGATCTTAGAGTCATAGAGTAATAGAAAAGTACAGCACAGAAACCGGCCCTTTGGCCCATCTGATCTGTGGCAAACCATTTAAACTGCCTACTTTGCTGGTCTAGTTAGCCACATTATCAACTAGATCATTGATGTAAATAACAATGGATCCCTGTGGCACTCCACTAGTCACAGGCATTCAGTCAGAGAGCCAAACAACTACTGCCACTCTCTGGATTCTTCCACAAAGCCAATGTCTAAACTTGGAGATTGTTAGAAGGTTGGCACAACATCATGGGTCTATCATGATGCTGGACTTAAGTGAGAGGGTGAAAACTCTTCTCAACTTGATTAGACTTGGGTTTAACGGAGATCTTGATAATGATTGGCTCTGGAAACGCCAATGACCAAGAACGGAAAAACCCACAGAAAGTGGTGGATGCAGTCCTGCCCATCACAGGCAAAGCCCTCTCCAAAATAAACACTAGCACATCTACAAGGAGCACTGCCACAAGAAAGCAGCAGCCATCATCCAGGCTAGACTCTCTTCTTGCTGCTGCCATCATGCAGGAGGTGCAAGAGCCTTTGGTCCCACACCACCAGGTTCAATGACAGTTATTACCCTAGAACCATCATGCTCTGGATATTCGCATGATTTGTCTTGCGCTTTGGTTGTTTATGTATAGTTTTCCCATAATTTCCATTGTTTTTCTTTATTTCCTGTAAATGTTTGCAAGTATACTATACGTAGGATAGTATATGGTAACATATACAGTATGTACTTTGATAATAAATTTACCTCAACTTTAACTGTGTTGTATTGTGCTCTATGTTAGAGACTAAAGTCAGGCTGATGTCAGGCAGTATATTAGCTTGCTAAAATTCTGAAGGAATATCTAAAATTTTCTGTTCCTAAATGCAGTTTGATGACTTCTCCCTCAATTTCAACAAGTCAAAGGAGATGGTTATCAATTTCAGGAGAACGCGTACCTCTCACCCTCCCACCCCTTATGTCGGCGGCACAGCAGAGGAAACTGCGAGCAGTTTCAAACTCCGAGCAGTTTCAAACTCCTCGTAGAGCACATCACACACAACTTTTCACAGTCCCAAACACATGCTACTCAGCCAGGAAAGCTCACCAATGCTTCCCCTTTCTGAAGACAGCTGGACTTTGCACATCTACACTCATGTGCAGAAGAGAGCATCCTAACAAGCTGCATCGCTGCCTGGTACAGAAACTGCACTGAGACAGAAAGGAAGGCTCGATAATGGGTAGTCAAAACTGCCCAACACATCACTGGAACCAGGCTACGTCAGGACCACCAGACACAAAAATGGTTACTTTCCCCAAGCATTAAGGCTGATCAATACCTCCACCCACGAACTCCATCACTGCTTTATTATTTCCCGTCCGTCACCTTATGTACAGCCAAGCATCACTTTATGGACATAGTCAATCTGTGTGTATCAGCTATCGTGTGTATTTATGTTTGTGTGCTTATTATTAATGCTATTCTTTTCTTTATCCTGCTGTGTATTTTGGTGCTGTATCGGATCCGGAGTAACAGTTATTTTGTTCTCGTTACACTTGTGTACCGGACACGACATTAAACGATCTTGCATCTTGCGGTGCAGTCGGGACAATTTCTCTCAGACCTGCGCATAGTGCGGTGACGGAGGAAGCAAAGCGGAGCCCTACCCTGTAGATGGGGCTATGACTGGGAGTAGATCTTTGCTGGACTGCGATATATCTTGGTTTACTGGTCGGATCCGTCAGTGATATTCAGGAAGTCCATTGTAAACGATGAAGTGGTTGGGGCGTGTTATGAGAGCAGGACGCGTTGTGGGTAGACATACAACTTGCTGACTTTTTAACCTGCGAAGCCAACCATACACGGACCAAATTCACTTCGGAGAACTGGGTGCTTTGGTACAGACTGGGGATCGAACTCGCTGTGAACTGTTATCTTTTAGCGCAGAGCTCGGGAACAGGCACAAAGTTGTTGCGGACGCCAGGTAATATCAGCCCCCGGACTGCCTGGATTCCTGGTAAGAAAACTAAGATTCTTACTGAATAAAATGCAGGATATCAGACTCAAAACGGGAAATATAGTCAGAAACTTTATAGACTCACTTTCATGGGCTCTACAACTCGTGTTCTCAATTTTATTTATTTATTTGGTATTTGTATAGTTTGTCTTCCTTTGCACAATTGGTTGTGTGTCAGTCTGTGTGCGGTTTTCATTGATTCTAGTGTGTTTTTTTAATGTGAATGCTTCAAGAAAATGAATCTCAGCAGTAAATCAAAGTTCAAAGTAAATTCGTTATCGAAGTACATATGTGACTCCATACACCTAGAACGTAAAGAGTACCCCACGGGAACAGGCCCTTTCGCCCATAGTGTTGTGCCCAACCAGCTAAAAAGTAAATCAACCCTTCCCCGCGTAAAACTAATCCCTCTTACCTACACCATGTCCATATCCCCCATCTTCCTCGCACCCATGTGCCTATCTAAACGTTGCCTGAAAGCCTCTAATGTATTTACCTCTAGCACCAATCCAGACATCCACAACACTGATTTTAAAAAAAAACTTGCCCTTCACATCTCCCGAAGGCATTGGTTTCCTAATGCTCATAGATCCTATCTAAGAATTTTCTCCAGCAATTACCCTACGACTGTGAGACTCACTGGTCTGGAGTTCCCAGGACTTTCCTTCTTCCTTTTTTAAATAGAGGTACAACACTAACCTCTTGCTACTCATCTGGGACCTCGCCTGTGCCTAGAGAGGACACCAAGATATTGATCAAGGCCCCAGCAATCTCATCTCTTGCCTCCAACAATAACTGGGATAAATCTCACTAGGGCTCTGGACTGATCCACCTTAATACTCATAGGACCCAAAACATCCTCCTCCTTGGCCCTAACATTTATACGCTCAGGTCTGACCTCCTGGTTCCCCAAACAAGAGAAAGTCTGGAGATGCTGGAAATCCAAGCAACACACACAAAATGCTGGAGGAACTCAGCAGGCCAGGCAGCATCAAAAAAGTACAGTTCACATCACGACATAGGCAGGAAGAGGGATGAGGTCCGGAAGTGTGAGTTTCAGGAACAAGGCAGAAGGCTGAAAAACAGGACCTCAAGGGTGGCGTTCTCAGGATTGCTGCCAGTGCTACGTGACAGTGATGGTTAGAATTGGAGGAGATGATAGTTGAATGTGTGGCTGAGGAGTTGGTGCAGGGAGCAGGGTTTTAGATTTTTGGATCATTGGATCTCTTCTGGGGAAGGTGGGACCTGTACAAATTGGATGGGTTGCACCTGAACTCGAGGGGGAGCAATATCCTTGCAGGTAGGTTTGCTAGCATGGTTTGGGAGGGTTTAAACTAATTTGCAAGGGGGATGGGACCTAGAGCGATAGAGCAGTGAAAGAAGTGCATGGAGTAAAGCCAGATCTAACATATAGAGAGGCTTTGAGGAAAGAGAAGCAAAATAAAGGGTGTAAAAGTAGTAAGGTAGAAGGGCTGAAATGTGTGTACCTCAATGCAAGAAGCATCAGGAACAAAGGTGGTGAACTGAGAGCTTGGATACATACATGGAATTATGATGTAGTGGCCATTACACAGACTTGGCTGGCACTAGGGCAGGAATGGATTCTCAATATTCCTGGATTTCAATGCTTTAAAAGGGATAGAGAGGGCGGAAAAAGGGGAGGAGGGGTGGCATTACTGGTCAGGGATAATATTACAGCTACAGAAAGGGTGGGTAATGTAGCAGGATCCTCTTTTGAGTCAGTATGGGTGGAAGCCAGGTACAGGAAGGGAGCAGTTACTCTATTGGGAGTATTCTACAGGTCCCCTGGTAGCAGCAGAGATACAGAGGAGCAGATTGGGAGGCAGATTTTGGAAAGGTGCAAAAATAACAGGGTTGTTATCATGGGTGACTTTAACTTCCCTAATATTGATTGGCACTTGATTAGTTCCAAGGGTTTAGATGGGGCAGAGTTTGTTAAGTGTGTCCAGGACGGATTCCTGTCACAGTATGTGGACAGGCCGACGAGGGGGAATGCCATACTAGATCTAGTACTAGGTAATGAACCGGGTCAGGTCACAGATCTCTCAGTGGGTGAGCATCTGGGGAACAGTAACCACCGCTCCCTGGCCTTTAGCATTATCATGGAAAAGGATAGAATCAGAGAGGACAGGAAAATTTTTAATTGGGGAAGAGCAAATTATGAGGCTATGAGGCTATAAGGCTAGAACTTGCGGGTGTGAACTGGGCTGATGTTTTTGCAGGGAAATGTACTATGGACATGTGGTCGATGTTTAGAGAGCTCTTGCAGGATGTTAGGGATAAATTTGTCCCGGTGAGGAAGATAAAGAATGGTAGGGTGAAGGAACCATGGGTGACAAGTGAGGTGGAAAATCTAGTCAGATGGAAGAAGGCAGCTTGCATGAGGTTTCGGAAGCAAGGATCAGATGGGTCTATTGAGGAATATAGGGAAGCAAGAAAGGAGCTTAAGAAGGGGCTGAGAAGAGCAAGAAGGGGGCATGAGAAGGCCTTGGCGAGTAGGGTAAAGGAAAACCCCAAGGCATTCTTCAATTATGTGAAGAACAAAAGGATGACAGGAGTGAAGGTAGGACTGATTAGAGATAAAGGTGGGAAGATGTGCCTGGAGGCTGTGGAAGTGAGCGAGGTCCTCAATGAATACTTCTCCTTGGTATTCACCAATGAGAGGGAACTTGATGATGGTGAGGACAATATGAGTGAGGTTGATGTTCTGGAGCATGTTGATATTAAGGGAGAGGAGGTGTTGGAGTTGTTAAAATACATTAGGACGGATAAGTCCCTGGGGCCTGATGGAATATTCCCCAGGCTGTTCCATGAGGCGAGGGAAGAGATTGCTGAGCCTCTGGCTAGGATCTTTATGTCCTCGTTGTCCATGGGAATGGTACCGGAGGATTGGAGGGAGGCGAATGTTGTCCCCTTGTTCAAAAAAGGTAGTAGGGATAGTCCGGGTAATTATAGACCAGTGAGCCTTATGTCTCTGGTGGGAAAGCTGTTGGAAAAGATTCTTAGAGATAGGATCTCTGGGCATTTAGAGAATCATGGTCTGATCAGGGACAGTCAGCATGGCTTTGTGAAGGGCAGATCGTGTCTAACAAGCCTGATAGAGTTCTTTAAGGAAGTGACCAGGCATATAGATGAGGGTAGTGTAGTGGATGTGATCTATATGGATTTTAGTAAGGCATTTGACAAGGTTCCACACAATAGGCTTATTCAGAAAGTCAGAAGGCATGGGATCCAGGGAAGTTTGGCCAGGTGGATTCAAAATTGGCTTGCCTGCAGTAGGCAGAGGGTCGTGGTGGAGGATTGTGACTAGTGGTGTCCCACAAGGATCTGTTCTGGGACTTCTACTATTTGTGATTTTTATTAACGACCTGGATGTAGGGGTAGAAGGGTGGGTTGGTAAGTTTGCAGACAACACAAAGATTGGTGGTGTTGTAGGTAGTGTAGAGGATTGTCAAAGATTGCAGAGAGACATTGATAGGATGCAGAAGTGGGCTGAGAAGTGGCAGATGGAGTTCAACCCTGAGAAGTGTGAGATGGTACACTTTGGAAGGACAAACTCCAAGGCAGAGTACAAAGTAAATGGCAGGATACTTGGAAGTGTGGAGGAGCAGAGGGATCTGGGTTACATGTCCACAGATCCCTGAAAGTTGCCTCACAGGTGGATAGTGTAGTTAAGAAAGCTTATGGGGTGTTAGCTTTTGTAAGTCGAGGGATAGAGTTTAAGAGTCGCGATGTAATGATGCAGCTGTATAAAACTCTGGTTAGACCACACTTGGAGTACTGTGTCCAGTTCTGGTCGCCTCACTATAGGAAGGATGTGGAAGCATTGGAAAGGGTACAGAGGAGATTTACCAGGATGCTGCCTGGTTTAGAGAGTATGCATTATGATCAGAGATTAAGGGAGCTAGGGCTTTACTCTTTGGAGAGGAGGAGGATGAGAGGAGACATGATAGAGATGTACAAGATAATAAGACGAATAGATAGAGTGGATAACCAGCTCCTCTTCCCCAGGGCACCACTGCACAATACAAGAGGACATGGCTTTAAGGTAAGGGGTGGGAAGTTCAAGGGGGATAATAGAGGAAGGTTTTTTACTCAGAGAGTGGTTGGTGCATGGAATGCACTGCCTGAGTCAGTGGTGGAGGTAGATACAGTAGTGAAGTTTAGGAGACTACTAGACAGGTATATGGAGGAATTTAAGGTGGGGGGGTTATATGGGAGGCAGGGTTTGAAGGTTGGCACAATATTGTGGGCCAAAGGGCCTGTACTGTGCTGTACTATTCTATGTTCTATGTTCTGTTTTGGGCTGAAGCCCTTTGGAAGGACTGGAGAAAAAATGCTGAGGAGTAGATTTAAAAGGTGGGGGAGGGGAGTGAGAACCACCGGGTGATAGGTGAAACCTGGAGGAGGAGGGGTGAAGTAAAGAGCTGGGAGGTCGATTGGTGAGACAAGGTGAGCAAGGGAAAAGGATGGGTAATGGAGAAGGTCGGGGGGTAGTGGAGGCATTACCAGAAGTTTGAGAATGTTCATGCCATCAGGTTGGAGGCTTCCCAAACGGTATATAAGGGGTTGTTCCTCCAACCCAAGTGTGGCCTCATCACGACAGTGGAGGAGGCCACACCAGGAGCACCAAACACAGTAAATGACCCCAACAGACTCACAGGTGACCTGGAAGGACTGTTTAGGGCCCTGGATGGTACTGAGGGAAGAAGTGTAGGGGCAGGTGTAGCACTTGTTTCGCTTGCAAGGATAAGTATCAGGAGGGAGATCAGTGGGGAGGGACGAATGGACAAGGGAGTTGCGTAGGGAGCGATCCCTGAGGAAAGCAGAAAGTGGGGGGAGAGGGAAAGATGTACCTGGTAGTGGGATCCCTATGGAGGTGGTGAATTATGTGCTGGACGCGGAGGCTGGTGGGGTGGCCGGTGAGGACAAGAGGAACCCTATCTGTGGTAGTGTGGTGAGAGGATCAGGTAAGAGCAGAAATGCATGAAATAGACGAGATGTGGTTGAGGGCAGCGTTGATAGTGGAGAAAGGGAAGCCCTTTTCTTTGAAAAAGGAGAACATCTCCTTCGTCCTAGAATGAAAAGCCTCATCCTGAGAGCAGATGAGGCAGAGGAATTGAGGGAAGGGGGTGGCGTTTTTACAAGTAGCAAGGTGGGATGAGGTCTCGTCCAGATAGCTGTGAGAGTCCGTTGGTTTATAATAGACATCGGTGGGTAAGCTGTCTCTGGAGATAGAGACAGTGAGATCGAGAAAGGGTAGGGAGGTGTCGGAAATGGACCAGGTGAACTTGAGGGCAGGGTGGAAGTTGGAGGCAAAGTGGATGAAATCGACGAGTTCAGCATAGGTGCGGGAAGCAGCACCAATGCAGTCGTTGATGTACTATAGGAAAAGTGCGGGACAGTCACCGGTGTAGGCTTGGAACATAGACTGTTCCACGTAGCCAACAAACAAGCAGGCGTAATTAGGACCCATGTGAGTGCCCATGGCTACCCCTTTTGTTTGAAGGAAGTGGGAGGAGCCAAAGGGGAAATTATTTACAGTGATTACAGGTTCTGCCAGGCTGAGGAGAGAGGTGGTGGAGAGGAATTGGTTAGGTCTGGTATCCAGAAAGAAACAGAGCTTTGAGGCCTTTCTGGTGGGGGATGGAGGTATATAGGGCTTGGACATCCACAGTAAAAATAAGATGATGGGAGCCAAGGAACTTGAAATCATTGAAAAGGTCAAGAGCTTGTGAGGTGTCACAGATGCAGGTAGGAAGGGACTGAACTAGGGAGGATAAAACAGTCGTGGTAAGCTTATATGAGTTTAGTGAGACAGAAACAATCTGAAACAAAGGGTCTACCTGGAACGAGCGGGTTTGTGGATTTTGGGTAGGAGGTAGAAATGGGAGTTGCGGGGTGCAAGAAATATGAGGTTGGTGGCGGTGGATGGAAGATCCCCAGAGTCAATAAGGTCGGTGATGGTGTTCCTTAGTGAGGTCCTGTTTGAGGGGTAAGTAAGTGGAGATGTCTGAGAGTGGCACTGGGCCTCGGCAAGGTGGAGGCCAATATGTTAAACTACAGTTACACCTGATTCCCCACATCCTTTCCCTTGGTAAATACTCACTTACTAGCAAAGTACTCACCTACTACTTCACTCACATTCTCCGCATCCAAACAAAAGCTCCCCTCTTTATCCTTGAGTTGCCCTATCCTCTAGATATCCTCTTGCTCTTGATGTTTGTGTATAATGCTCTGGGTTTTACCTTAATCCTACTTGCCAAGGACTTTTCATGGCCCCTTCTCGCTTTCCTAATTCCCTTCTGTAGTTCTTTTCTGGCTTCTTTAGACTCCTCACGTGCTCTATTTGATCCTGACTTCTGAAGCTTTACATACTTTAGTAATGACCCTCCCCCCTCCCCCCCCCTCCTCCCCCACCCCCATACAGGGACAGAGGTGTCCCCCGTTTCACAGAGAGAGGGAAGACCAACAAAGACAAACAACTCACTGATTAAGGTGTTAGTCTGTCATGTCAGTTTTTTTTTCCTGAGTTGTCCAACTGAGGAGCTGGCTACAAACTCTCCCAGCATATAAGAGAGAGAGAAAGAAAGAAAAAGAACACGAACGTAGCCTTCGACTGATATCGTTGATGTTCTGTTTTCTCCTGCGATGCGGCAGTCCGAGGAAGCAACGTAGAATTGGCCCATCTCCAGAGCCATGAACCCTCAGGACCCCGAGGTGTGTTCATCTTCTAGTTCGCATTCTTGGGATATCAAAAAATAGCCAGTCGGGAACCCTTGCAGCTGGTCCCATCACCACAAGGAACTGAAGTTTGAGTGTAGCTGTAGATCAGGATCTTCGACAGAACCCCATCCACTTTGAAAAGGAAAATGAAATACATTAGAGATGGAAATTAAGTTGCTTCCGCAGATGTGTTCAAAGGAGTCACTGCTGAGCACCATTGTAGGTCCACCCAATGTCTGCTGTGGGGGAAAAAAGATGTCCCCAATTATCTCCTCTTAGATCCTGCCTAGTACCCTCATAATTTGCCCTTCTCCAATTTAAAACTCTCCCACAAGGACCAAATCTATCCTTGTTATAGAAACATAGAAACATAGAAAATAGGTGCAGGAGTAGGCCATTCGGCCCTTCGAGCCTGCACCACCATTCAGTATGATCATGGCTGATCATCCAACTCAGAACCCTGTACCAGTCTTCCCTCCATACCCCCTGATCCCTTTAGCCACAAGGGCCATATGTAACTCCCTCTTAAATATAGCCAATGAACTGGCCTCAGCTGTTTCCTGTGGCAGAGAATTCCACAGATTCACCACTCTCCGTGTGAAGTAGTTTTTCTTAATCTCGGTCCTAAAAGGCTTCCCCTTTATCCTCAAATTGTGACCCCTCGTTCTGGACTTCCCCAACATCGGGAACAATCTTCCTGCATCTAGCCTGTCCAATCCCTTTAGGATTTTATACATTTCAATAAGATCCCCCCTCAATCTTCTAAATTCCAACGAGTATAAGCCTAGTTCATCCAGTCTTTCATCATATGAAAGTCCTGCCATCCCAGGAATCAATCTGGTGAACCTTCTTTGTACTCCCTCTATGGCAAGGATGTCTTTCCTCAGATTAGGGGACCAAAACTGCACACAATACTCCAGGTGTAGTCTTACCAAGGCCTTGTACAACTGCAGTAGTACCTCCCTGCTCCTGTACTCGAATCCTCTTGCTATAAATGCCAGCATACCATTCACCTTTTTCACTGCCTGCTGTACCTGCATGCCCACTTTAAATGACTGGTGTATAATGACACCCAGGTCTCGTTGCACCTCCCCTTTTCCTAATCGGCCACCATTCAGATAACAATCTGTTTTCCTGTTTTTGCCACCAAAGTGGATAACCTCACATTTATCCACATTAAATTGCATCTGCCATGAATTTGCCCACTCACCCAACCTATCCAAGTCACCCTGCATCCTCCTAGCATCCTCCTCACAGCTAACACTGCCGCCCAGCTTCATGTCATCCGCAAACTTGGAGATGCTGCATTTAATTCCCTCATCCAAGTCATTAATATATATTGTAAACAACTGGGGTCCCAGCACTGAGCCTTGTGGTACCCCACTAGTCACTGCCTGCCATTCTGAAAAGGTCCCGTTTATTCCTACTCTTTGCTTCCTGTCTGCCAACCAATTCTCTATCCACATCAATACCTTACTCCCAATACCGTGTGCTTTAAGTTTGCACACTAATCTCCTGTGTGGGACCTTGTCAAAAGCCTTTTGAAAATCCAAATATACCACATCCACTGGTTCTCCCCTATCCACTGTACTAGTTACATCCTCAAAAAATTCTATGAGATTCGTCAGACATGATTTTCCTTTCACAAATCCATGCTGACTTTGTACGATCATTTCACCGCTTTCCAAATGTGCTGTTGTCACATCTTTGATAACTGACTCTAGCAGTTTCCCCACCACCGATGTTAGGCTAACCGGTCTATAATTCCCTGGTTTCTCTCTCCCTCCTTTTTTGAAAAGTGGGGTTACATTAGCCATCCTTCAATCCTCAGGAACTAGTCCAGAATCTAAAGAGTTTTGAAAAATTATCACTAATGCATCCACTATTTCTTGGGCTACTTCCTTAAGCACTCTGGGATGCAGACCATCTGGCCCTGGGGATTTATCTGCCTTTAATCCCTTCAATTTACCTAACACCTCTTCCTTACTAACATGTATTTCCCTCAGTTCCTCCATCTCACTGGACCATCTGTCCCCTACTATTTCTGGAAGATTATTTATGTCCTCCTTAGTGAAGACAGAACCAAAGTAATGATTCAATTGGTCTGCCATGGCCTTGCTCCCCATAATCGATTCACCTGTTTCTGTTCCTAGGGGACCTACATTTGTCTTAACCAATCTTTTTCTTTTCACATATCTCTAAAAGCTTTTACAGTCAGTTTTTGTTCCTTGCCAGTTTTTTCTCATAATCTTTTTTCCCCTTCCTAATTAAGCCCTTTGTCCTCCTCTGCTGAACTCTGAATTTCTCCCAGTCCTCAGGTGAGCCACTTTTTCTGGCTAATTTGTATGCTTCTTCTTTGGAATTGATACTATCCCTAATTTCCCTTGTAAGTCACGGGTGCACTACCTTCCTTGATTTATTCTTTTGCCAAACTGGAATGAACAATTGTTGTAGTTCATCCATGCGATCTTTAAATGCTTGCCATTTCATATCCACTGTCAACCCTTTAAGTGTCATTTGCCAGTCTATCTTAGCTAATTCACGTCTCATACCTTCAAAATTACTCTTCTTTAAGTTCAGAACCTTTGTTTCTGAATTAACTATGTCACTCTCCATCTTAATGAAGAATTCCACCATATTATGGTCACTCTTACCCAAGGGGCCTCTCACGACAAGATTGCTAATTAACCCTTTCTCATTGCTCAATACCCAGTCTAGAGTAGCCTGCTCTCTAGTTGGTTCCTCGACGTTGGTTCAGAAAACCATCCCGCATACATTCCAAGAAATCCTCTTCCTCAGCACCCTTACCAATTTGGTTCACCCAATCTATATGTAGATTTAAGTCACCCATTATAACTGCTGTTCCTTTATTGCACACATTTCTAATTTCCTGTTTAATACCATCCCCAATCTCACTACTACTGTTAGGTGGCCTGTACACAACTCCCACCAGTGTTTTCTGCCCCTTAGTGTTATGCAGCTCTACCCATATCGATTCCACATCCTCCCGGCTAATGTCCTTCCTTTCTATTGCGTTAATCTCCTCTCTAACCAGCAATGCTACCCCACCTCCTTTTCTTTCATGTCTATCCCTCCTGAATATTGAATATCCCTGAATGTTGAGCTCCCATCCTGACGGATGATCATCTTGGAAGTTAAGGAGTTGTGGTCCCTGTTCCCTAACTGCTCACCCACTGAAAGGTCAGTCACCTGGGCAGACTCATGACCCGACACCAGGTCCAGTACGGCCCCTCCTCTCATTGGACCATCCACATATTGATTTAAGAAACTTTCTTGGATACACTTAACAAATTCTGCCCATCTGAACCCCTAGCACTAAGGAGGTCCCAGTTTGTATGAGGGTAGCTGAAATCCCCCAGGACAACAACCCTATTTACACATTTCCGTAATCTGATATATATCTGATCCTCAATGTCCTGGTGACTATTGCGGGGTCTGTAGTGCAACCCCACCAGTGTGATTGCACCCTTCCTATTATTGAGTTCTACCCAAATGCACTCAGTGTCTGAGCCTCCGTTATGTCTCCCCCGAGTGCAGAAGGGATATTATCCCATATTAGTAGTGCAACTTCATTCACCCTCCCCTTTCCTTTACCTCTTCCTCTATCTTTTTTAAAAACTACAAAAACCATTAATCACCTATTCCTGCCCCTCTGTCAACCAAGTCTCTGTAGTGGCCACAACATCATAGTTCCATGTACTGATCTAAGCTCTAAGTTCATCACCCTCCTAGCTTTAATACTCCTAGCATTAAAATATACACACTTCAAACTATCCAACCCATTGTACCTGCTATTTTGATCTTGCCTTTCAATACTTTCTCTGACTCTACCTTCCCGTCCAATCCTTCCCTTATTGACATGGTGCTCCAGTTCCCCACTCCCTGCAAATTTAGTTTAAACCCTAGAACACAACACGCTGGAGGAACTCAGCAGGTCGGACAGCATCCGTGGAAAAGATCGGTCGACGTTTTGGGCGGGAACCCTTCGTCAGGACTGTAGAGGGAAGGGGCAGGGGCGCTGTAAAGAAGGAGGGAGGAGGGTGGGAAGGAGAAGGCTGGTAGGTTCCAGGTGAAAAACCCGTAAGGGGAAAGATAAAGGGGTGGGGGAGGGGAGGCAGGAAGGTGATAAGTAGGAAAGGTGAACAAAGAATAGGGGAAAACACATTCGGTAGTAGAAGGAGGTGGAACCATGAGGTAGGTGATAGGCAGCTGGGGGAGGGGGCAGAGTGACATAGGGATGGGGAAGGGAGGGGGAGGGAATTACCGGAAGTTGGAGAATTCTATGTTCATACCAAGGGGCTGGAGACTACCTAGACGGTATATGAGGTGTTGCTCCTCCAACTTGAGTTAAGCCTCATCGTGGCAGTAGAGGAGGCCATGTATGGACATATCTGAATGGGAGTGGGAAGCAGGGTTGAAGTGGGGGCCTACTGGGAGATCCTGTCTGTTTTGGCGGACGGAGCGGAGGTGCTTGACGAAGCGATCCCCCAGTCTGCGTCGGGTTTCACCGATGTAGAGGAGGCCGCACCGGGAGCACCGGATGCAATAGATGACCCCAACAGACTCACAAGTGAAGTGTTGCCTCACTTGGAAGGGCTGTTTGGGGCCCTGAATGGTGGCAAGAGGGGAGGTGTAGGGACAGGTGTAGCACTTGCGCTTACAGGGATAAATGCCAGGTGGGAGATCCGTGGGGAGGGACATGTGGACCAGGGAGTCACAACGGGACCGATCCCTGCGGAAAGCAGAGAGGGGTTGTGAAGGAAAGATGTGCTTAGTGGTGGGGTCCTGTTGAAGGTGGCGGAAGTTGCGGAGGATAATGTGCTAGATCCAGAGGCTGGTGAGGTGGTAGGTGGGGACAAGGGGAACTCTGTCCCTGTTGTGGTGGCGGGAGGATGGGGTGAGAGCCGAAGTGCGGGAAATGGAGGAGATGCAGGTGAGGGCATTATTGATGACAGCAGAAGGGAAACCACAATCCTTAAAGAAAGAGGACATTTGAGATGTCCTGGAACGGAAAACCTCATCCTTGGAGCAGATGTGGCGGAGACGGAGGAACTGGGAATAGGGAATGGCATTTTTGCATGTAGTGGGGTGGGAAGATGTATAGTTGAGGTAATTATGAGAGTCAGTAGGCTTGTAGAAGATGTCAGTGGACAGTCTGTCTCCAGAGATGGAGACCGAGAGATGAGAAAGGGGAGAGAAGTGGCCGAGATAGACCAAGTGAATTTGAGGGCTGGTTGGAAGTTAGAAGTAAAGTCGATGAAATTGACGAGCTCAGCATGGGTGCAAGAAGCAACACCAATGTAGTTGTCAATGTACCAAAGGAAAAGTTGGGGAGCAGTACCAGAATAGGTTTGGAGCACAGACTGTTCCACATAACCAACGAAGAGGCAGGCATAGCTAGGGCCCATGCCAATTCCCACAGCTACACCCTTAGTCTGAAGAAAGTGGGAAGAGCCAAAAGAGAAGTTATTGAGTGTGAGAACCAGTTCCGCCAACCGGAGGAGGGTAGTGGTGGTGGGGAACTGGTGAGGTCTATTATCCAGAAAGTAGCGGAGGGCTTTGAGGCCGCCTTGATGGGGAATGGAGGTGTATAGGGATGGGACATCCATAGTGAAAATGAAGCGGTTGGGACCAGGGAACTGGAAGTTATTGAAGAGGTGGAGGGCATGGAATGTATCCCGGATGTAGGTGGGGAGGTGACAAAATGGAGTCCAGGTAGGCAGATACAAATTCGGTGGGACAGGAGCAGGCAGAAATTATGGGTCTACCGGGACAGTCAGGCTTGTGGATCTTGGGGAGGAGGTAAAACCGAGCGGTACAGGGTGTGGGAATTGAGTTTAGTGGCTGAAGATGGAAGGTCTCCGAGGTTGATAAGGGCGGTGATGGTATGGGGGACAATGGTTTGATGTTTTTTGGTTGGGTCCTGTTCCAGGGGTAAGTAAGAGATGGTGTCAGAGAGCTGCCATTTGGCCTCAGTGAGGTAAAGGACCGTCCGCCAGACTACTACAGCACCACCTTTGTCAGCAGGTTTGATGGTGAGGTTGGGATTAGTGCGGAGAGAGTGGAGGACAGTGCGTTCAGAGGGAGTGAGGTTGGAACAGGAGAGAGGGGTGGTGAAGTTGAGATGGTTGATGTCTTGGCGACAGTTGGAGATAAAAAGATCGAGTGCAGGTAGAAGGCCCGGGCGGGGTGTCCAGGAGGAGGAGGAGGGTTGAAGACAGAAGGGGTTCTCAGTAGGTGGGAGATCCGTAGGGAGGGACGTGTGGACCAGGAAGTCGCAGAGGGACCGATCCCTGCGGAAAGTGGAGCGGGGTTGTGAGGGAAAGGTGTGCTTAGTGGTGGGTCCTGTTGAAGGTGGCGGAAGGTGTGGAGGATAATGGGCTAGATCCAGAGGCTGGTGCGGTGGTAGGTGAGGACAAGGGGAACTCTGTCCCTGTTTTGGTGGCTGGAGGATGGGGTGAGAGCCGAAGTGCGGGAAATGGAGGAGATGTGGGTGAGGGCATCATTGATTACAGCAGAAGGGAAACCACGATCACTAAAGAAAGAGGACATTTGAGATGTCCTGGAACAGAAAACCTCATCCTCGGAGCAGATGCGGCGGAGACGGAGGAACTGGGAATAGGGAATGGCATTTTTGCATGTGGCGGAGTGGGAAGAGGTATAGTTGAGGTAGTTATGAGAGTCAGTGGGCTTGTAGAAGATGTCAGTGGACAGTCTGTCTCCAGAGATGGAGACTGACCGTTTAAACCCTCCCGTGTCGCATTACCAAACCTTCTGGCTGGGATATTGATTCCCCTCCAGTTCAGGTGCAACCCATCCCTCTTGTACAGGTCACACATTCTCCAGAAAAGGTTCCAGTGATCGAAGATCTTGAAACCCTGTCCCCTGCGCCATCTCCGCAGCCACTCATTCACCCATGCTATTGCCCCATTCCTACCAACTCTGGCCCGTGGGACTGGGAGTAATCCGGCAATTACCTCCTCGGACATCCTTCCCTTCAGCCTCTTTCCTAACTATATACTCACTGCGTGGGATGTCTAATGTATTGGTGCCAATATGTACCATGACCTCTGGCTGTTCACCCTCCCCCTTGAGAATATCCTGCAGCTGCTCTGATACATCCTGGACCCTAGCACCCTGGAGGCAACACACCATCCCGGTGTCTCTTTTGTGGCCACAGAATCTCCTGTCTGTTCCCTAACTGTCGAATCCCCTATAACTACTGCACTGCCTGACTTTGCTCTTCCCTGCTGAGCCTCCTAGTGCCACCACCCTGGCTGCTGCTGGTGTCCCTGATGGATCATCTGACCCCCAGATGCGACCGCGAGATTAATTGTCTTGTAGGCATTCACAGCAAATACAAAGAAACACAATAAAATCAATGAAAAACTGCATACATGACAAACAGCCAGTGTGCAAAAAAAACTACAAACTGCAGAAACAATAAAAAAGGAATACATATCAAAAACATTAGGTGAAGAGTCCTTGAAAGTAAGTTCAGTGATGGGTGAGTGAAGTTATCTGCACTGGTACAAGACCTGAAGAATGAGAGGTAATAACTGCTCCTGAACCTGATGGTGGGGGTCCTGAGGCTCCTGTACCACCTCCCTGATGGCAGCATTGAGAAGAGAGCATGGCCTAGGTGGTTGGGGTCACTGATTTATCATGATTATCTGATTGATTTTTTTTTTCTTTTGCAATTGGTTGTTTGTGTGCCGTTTTTAATTGATTCTGTTGTATTTCGTTGTCTACTGTGTATACCTGCAAGAAAATGAATCTCAGGGTAGTATATAGTGACATTTATGTACTTTGATAATAAGTTTACTTTGAATTTTGAAATTGGGAAGAACTGGCTCTGTGCGTGTGTGTGTATATACGTGCGCACACATGATCAGTATGGACTTGTTGGGCTGTAGAGCCTATATCTATGCTGCATCGTTCTATGGTTCTGTAATGGAGTTTGAGTAACAGGTTCCGATCTGGTCATCTCACTGAGGAGTGCCTCAATCCCTGGCAGTTCAATCATTAACTTTCTACAATAGTTGCAGCGATGTAATGAAATGAAAGTTTTATCACATGTTACAGGGAAAAGTTCAAGTTTGAGTTTAATTGTCATTCGACTGTAAAGATGTGTTTTATTTACTTAGAGTGTGGAGGAGTCCCGACTGGTCCTTTGAGCCATGCCGCCCCAGCAATCCCCAACAACACTGATTGAACCCGAACATAATCAGGGGGCA
This sequence comes from Mobula birostris, assembly GCF_030028105.1. Lineage (NCBI taxonomy): Eukaryota > Metazoa > Chordata > Chondrichthyes > Myliobatiformes > Myliobatidae > Mobula > Mobula birostris. Next base: position 48,364,648 of record NC_092383.1, on the reverse strand, counting down.
ATTCACAATGATCAATTAACCTAGTATTCTTAAACTATGGGAGGGAACTAGAACACCCAGAGGAAACCCATGCATTCCATGGGGAGGATGTACAGAGGACTCCGGAATTGAACTCTGACAGCCTGAGCTGTAACGATGTCACGGTGGCTGCTCCAGCCAGACAGAACAGCATTCCTTCAGGGTTAAGGTGCAAGACACAGTCACTCACAGCACATGTCATTACAACCAGCACAACAGCCACAAGCTTCATGTTGGCAGTGTCCCTGAGGGGCGTCGGTGTGTGCGGGGGAGAGTGTCCCCGATGGGCGTCGGCGTGTGCGGGGCAGAGTGTCCCCGAGGGGCGTGTGCGGGGGAGAGTGTCCCCGAGGGGCGTGTGCATGTCCCCGAGGGGCGTCGGCGTGTGCGGGGGGAGTGTCCCCGAGGGGCGTGGTTGTGTCCCCGAGGGGCGTCGGCATGTGCGGGGGGGGGAGTGTCCCCGAGGGGCGTGGGCGTGTCCCCGAGGGGCATGGGCGTGTAGGGGGAGGGTCCACGAGGGGTGTGGGCGGAGGGTGTCTCTGAGGGGCGTTGGTGTGGGCGGAGGGTGCCCCCAAGGGGCGTTGGCGTGTACGGGGGAGTGTCCCCGAGGGGCGTGTGCGGGGGGGAGAATCCCCGAGGGGCGTCGGCGTGTCCCCGAGGGGCGTGGGCGTGTACGGGGGAGTGTCCCCGAGGGGTGTGGGCGGAGGGTGTCCCTGAGGGGCGTTGGTGTGGGCGGAGGGTCCCCGATGGGTGTGGGCAGAGGGTGACCCAAGGGGCGTTGGCATGTACTGGGGAGTGTCCCCGAGGGGCATGTGCGGGGGGGAGTGTCCCCAAGGGGCGTCGGCGTGTGCGGGGGGAGTGTCCCTCAGGGGCGTGGGCGTGTCCCCGAGGGGTGTGGGCGGGGGAGAGTGTCCCCGAGGGGCATGGGCGTGTAGGGGGAGGGTCCCCGAGGGGTGTGGGCAGAGGGTGTCTCTGAGGGGCGTTGGTGTGGGCGGAGGGTCCCTGATGGGTGTGGGCGGAGGGTGCCCCCAACTGGCGTCGGTGTGTGCGGGGGGGAGTGTCCCCGAGGGGCGTGGGCGTGTCCCCGAGGGGCATGGGCGTGTACGGGGGAGTGTCCCCGAGGGGCGTGTGCGGGGGGGAGAATCCCCGAGGGGCGTCGGCGTGTCCCCGAGGGGCGTGGGCGTGTACGGGGGAGTGTCCCCGAGGGGTGTGGGCGGAGGGTGTCTCTGAGGGGCGTTGGTGTGGGCGGAGGGTCCCCGATGGGTGTGGGCAGAGGGTGACCCAAGGGGCGTTGGCATGTACTGGGGAGTGTCCCCGAGGGGCATGTGCGGGGGGGAGTGTCCCCAAGGGGCGTCGGCGTGTGCGGGGGGAGTGTCCCTCAGGGGCGTGGGCGTGTCCCCGAGGGGTGTGGGCGGGGGAGAGTGTCCCCGAGGGGCATGGGCGTGTAGGGGGAGGGTCCCCGAGGGGTGTGGGCAGAGGGTGTCTCTGAGGGGCGTTGGTGTGGGTGGAGGGTCCCTGATGGGTGTGGGCGGAGGGTGCCCCCAACTGGCGTCGGTGTGTGCGGGGGGGAGTGTCCCCGAGGGGCGTGGGCGTGTCCCCGAGGGGCATGGGCGTGTACGGGGGAGTGTCCCCGAGGGGCGTGTGCGGGGGGGAGAATCCCCGAGGGGCGTCGGCGTGTCCCCGAGGGGCGTTGGCGTGTACGGGGGAGTGTCCCCGAGGGGCGTGTGCGGGGGGGAGAATCCCCGAGGGGCGTCGGCGTGTCCCCGAGGGGCGTGGGCGTGTACGGGGGAGTGTCCCCGAGGGGTGTAGGCGGAGGGTGTCTCTGAGGGGCGTTGGTGTGGGCGGAGGATCCCTGATGGGTGTGGGCGGAGGGTGCCCCCAAGGGGCGTTGGCGTGTACGGGGGAGTGTCCCCGAGGGGCGTGTGCGGGGGGGAGAATCCCCGAGGGGCGTCGGCGTGTCCCCGAGGGGCGTTGGCGTGTACGGGGGAGTGTCCCCGAGGGGCGTGTGCGGGGGGGGAGAATCCCCGAGGGGCGTCGGCGTGTCCCCGAGGGGCGTGGGCGTGTACGGGGGAGTGTCCCCGAGGGGTGTAGGCGGAGGGTGTCTCTGAGGGGCGTTGGTGTGGGCGGAGGGTCCCCGATGGGTGTGGGCAGAGGGTGACCCAAGGGGCGTTGGCATGTACTGGGGAGTGTCCCCGAGGGGCATGTGCGGGGGGGAGTGTCCCCAAGGGGCGTCGGCGTGTGCGGGGGGGAGTGTCCCCGAGGGGTGTCGGCGTGTGCCCGAGGGGCGTGTACGGGGGAGTGTCCCCGAGGGGTGTGGGCGGAGGGTGTCTCTGAGGGGCGTTGGTGTGGGCGGAGGGTGCCCCCAAGGGGCGTTGGCGTCGGCGGAGGGTCCCTGATGGGTGAGGGCGGAGGGTGCCCCCAAGGGGCGTTGGCATGTACGGTGGGGGGGAGTGTCCCCGAGGGGCGTGTGCGTGTCCCCGAGGGGCGTGGGCGGAGGGTGTCTCTGAGGGGTGTTGGTGTGGGCGGAGGATCCCCGATGGGTGTGGGCAGAGGGTGCCCCCAAAGGGGCGTTGGCGTGTACGGGGGAGTGTCCCCGAGGGGCGTGTGGGTGGGCGGGGGAGGGGAGTGTCCCCGAGGGGCATGTGCGTGGGCGTGTGCGTCCCCAAGGGGCGTGTGCGTGAGTGTCCCCGAGGGGCGTGTGGGGGAGTGTCCCCGAGGGGCGTCGGCGTGTGGGGGAGTGTCCCCGAGGGGCGTCGGCGTGTGGGTCCCCGAGGGGCGTCGGCGTGTGGGGGAGTGTCCCCGAGGGGCGTCGGCGTGTGCGGGTGGGGGAGGGTCCCCGAGGGGCGTCGGCGTGTGCGGGTGGGGGAGGGTCCCCGAGGAACGTCGGCGTGGGCGTGTGGGGGAGTGTCCCCTAGGGGCGTGTGCGTGGTGGGGAGTGTCCCCGAGGGGCGTGGGCGTGTGCCTGGTGGGGAGTGTCCCCGAGGGGCGTCGGCGTGTGGGGGAGTGTCCCCGAGGGGCGTTGGCATGTGCGTGTGGGGGAGTGTCGCCGAGGGGCGTCGGCGTGTGGGGGAGTGTCCCCGAGGGGCGTCGGCGTGTGCGTGTGGGGGAGTGTCCCCGAGGGGCGTCGGCGTGTGGGTGAGTGTCCCCGAGGGGCGTCGGCGTGTGGGTGAGTGTCCCCGAGGGGCGTGGTGGGGAGTGTCCCCGAGGGGTGTGGGCGTGTGCGTGCTGGGGAGTGTCCCCGAGGGGCGTCGGCGTGTACGGGAGTGTGTCCCCGAGGGGCGTGGGCGGGGGAGAGTCCCCGAGGGGCGTGGGCGAGTGTCCCCGAGGGGCGTGGGCGTGTGCGTGGTGGGGAGTGTCCCCGAGGGGCGTGGGCGTGTGCGTGGTGGGGAGTGTCCCCGAGGGGCGTGGGCGTGTACGGGGGAGTGTCCCCGAGGGGCGTGTACGGGGGTGTGTCCCCGAGGGGCGTGGGAGGGGCAGAGTCCCCGAGGGGCGTGGGCGAGTGTCCCCGAGGGGCGTGTGCGTGGTGGGGAATGTCCCCGAGGGGCGTGGGCGTGTGGGGGAGTGTCCCCGAGGGGCGTGTGCGTGGTGGGGAGTGTCCCCGAGGGGCGTGTGCGTGTGCGTGGTGGGGAGTGTCCCCGAGGGGCGTGGGCGTGTACGGGTGAGTGTCCCCGAGGGGCGTCGGCGTGTACGGGGGTGTGTCCCCGAGGGGCGGGAGAGTGTCCCCGAGGGGCGTCGGTGTGGGCGGAGGGTGCCCCCGAGGGGCGTCAGTGTGTACGGGGGAGTGTCCCCGAGGGGCGTGGGCGGGGTGTGTCCCCGAGGGGCGTCGGCATGTACGGGGGAGTGTCCCTGAGGTGTGTGGGCGGAGGGTGTCTCCGAGGGTCGTCGGTGTGGGTGGTGGGTGCCTGATGGGTGTGGGCGGAGGGTGCCCCCGAGGGGCGTGGGCGTGTACAGGGGAGTGTCCCCGAGGGGCGTCGGCGTGTACGGTTGGAGTGTCCCTGAGGGGTGAGGATGTGTACGGGGGAGTATCCCCGATGGGTGCGGGCGGAGGGTGTCCCCGATGGGTGTGGGCGGAGGGTGTCCCCGAGGGGCGTCGGCGTGTACGGTTGGAGTGTCCCCAAGGGGCGTCGGCGTGTCCGGTTGGAGTGTCCCCGATGGGTGAGGATGTGTACGGGGGAGTGTCCCCGATGGGTGTGGGCGGAGGGTGTCCCCGAGGGGTGTGGGTGTGTACGGGGGAGTGTCCCCGAGGGGTGTGGGTGGAGGGTGTCCCCGAGGGGCATGGGCGTGTACGGGGGTGTGTCCCCGAGGGGCGTGGGCGGGGGAGTGTCCCCGAGGGGCGTCGGCGTGGGTGGAGGGGGTCCCCGATGGGTGTGGGCAGAGGGTGACCCAAGGGGCGTTGGCATGTACTGGGGAGTGTCCCCGAGGGGCATGTGCGGGGGGGAGTGTCCCCAAGGGGCGTCGGCGTGTGCGGGGGGGAGTGTCCCCGAGGGGTGTCGGCGTGTGCCCGAGGGGCGTGGGCGGGTCCCCGAGGGGCATGGGCGTGTACGGGGGAGTGTCCCCGAGGGGTGTGGGCGGAGGGTGTCTCTGAGGGGCGTTGGTGTGGGCGGAGGGTGCCCCCAAGGGGCGTCGGCGGAGGGTCCCTGATGGGTGAGGGCGGAGGGTGCCCCCAAGGGGCGTTGGCGTGTACGGTGGGGGGGAGTGTCCCCGAGGGGCGTGTGCGTGTCCCCGAGGGGCGTGGGCGGAGGGTGTCTCTGAGGGGTGTTGGTGTGGGCGGAGGATCCCCGATGGGTGTGGGCAGAGGGTGCCCCCAAAGGGGCGTTGGCGTGTACGGGGGAGTGTCCCCGAGGGGCATGTGCGTGGGCGTGTGCGTCCCCAAGGGGCGTGTGCGTGAGTGTCCCCGAGGGGCGTGTGGGGGAGTGTCCCCGAGGGGCGTCGGCGTGTGGGGGAGTGTCCCCGAGGGGCGTGGGCGTGTGCGGGTGGGAGAGTGTCCCCGAGGGGCGTCGGCGTGTGCGGGTGGGGGAGGGTCCCCGAGGGGCGTCGGCGTGTGCGTGTGGGGGAGTGTCCCCGAGGAACGTCGGCGTGGGCGTGTGGGGGAGTGTCCCCTAGGGGCGTGGGCGTGTGCGTGTGTGTGAGTGTCCCCGAGGAGCGTCGGCGTGTGCGTGGTGGGGAGTGTCCCCGAGGGGCGTGTGCGTGGTGGGGAGTGTCCCCGAGGGGCGTGGGCGTGTGCCTGGTGGGGAGTGTCCCTGAGGGGCGTCGGCGTGTGGGGGAGTGTCCCCGAGGGGCGTTGGCATGTGCGTGTGGGGGAGTGTCCCCGAGGGGCGTCGGCGTGTGGGGGAGTGTCCCCGAGGGGTGTCGGCGTGTGCGTGTGGGGGAGTGTCCCCGAGGGGCGTCGGCGTGTGGGTGAGTGTCCCCGAGGGGCGTGGTGGGGAGTGTCCCAGAGGGGCGTGAGCGTGTGCGTGTGGGTGAGTGTCCCCGAGGGGCGTGGGCGTGTGGGTGGGTGTCCCCGAGGGGCGTGGGCGTGCCCGAGGGGCGTGGGCGTGGTGGGGAGTGTCCCCGAGGGGCGTGGGCGTGTGCGTGGTGGGGAGTGTCCCCGAGGGGCGTGGGCGTGTGGGTGAGTGTCCCCGAGGGGCGTGTGCGTGGTGGGGAGTATCCCCGAGGGGTGTGGGCGTGTGCGTGGTGGGGAGTGTCCCCGAGGGGCGTGGGCGTGTGCGTGGTGGGGAGTGTCCCCGAGGGGCGTCGGCGTGTACGGGGGTGTGTCCCCGAGGGGCGTGGGCGGGGGAGAGTCCCCGAGGGGTGTGGGCGAGTGTCCCCGAGGGGCGTGGGCGTGTGGGTGAGTGTCCCCGAGGGGCGTGGGCGTGTGCGTGGTGGGGAGTGTCCCCGAGGGATGTGGGCGTGTGCGTGGTGGGGAGTGTCCCCGAGGGGCGTGGGCGTGTACGGGGGTGTGTACCCGAGGGGCGTGTACGGGGCTGTGTCCCCGAGGGGCGTGGGAGGGGCAGAGTCCCCGAGGGGCGTGGGCGAGTGTCCCCGAGGTGCGTGTGCGTGGTGGGGAATGTCCCCGAGGGGCGTGGGCGTGTGGGGGAGTGTCCCCGAGGGGCGTGTGCGTGGTGGGGAGTGTCCCCGAGGGGCGTGTGCGTGGTGGGGAGTGTCCCCGAGGGGCGTGGGCGTGTACGGGTGAGTGTCCCCGAGGGGCGTCGGCGTGTACGGGGGTGTGTCCCCGAGGGGCGGGAGAGTGTCCCCGAGGGGCGTCGGTGTGGGCGGAGGGTGCCCCCGAGGGGCGTCAGTGTGTACGGGGGAGTGTCCCCGAGGGGCGTGGGCGGGGTGTGTCCCCGAGGGGCGTCGGCATGTACGGGGGAGTGTCCCTGAGGGGTGTGGGCGGAGGGTGTCTCCGAGGGGCGTCGGTGTGGGCGGTGGGTGCCTGATGGGTGTGGGCGGAGGGTGCCCCCGAGCGGCGTGGGCGTGTACGTGTACGGGGGAGTGTCCCCGAGGGGCGTGGGCGTGTCCCCGAGGTGCGTGTGCGTGGTGGGGAGTGTCCCCGAGGGGCGTGGGCGGAGGGTGCCCCCGAGGGGCGTCGGCATGTACGGTTGGAGTGTCCCCGAAGGGTGAGGATGTGTACGGTTGGAGTGTCCCCGAAGGGTGAGGATGTGTACGGGGGAGTGTCCCCGATGGGTGTGGGCGGAGGGTGTCCCCGAGGGGTGTGGGCGTGTACGGGGGAGTGTCCCCGAGGAGGGAGTTTGTGTACGGGGGAGTGTCCCCGAGGAGGGAGTTTGTGTACGGGGAGTGTCCCCGAGGGGCGTCGGCGTGTACGGTTGGAGTGTCCCCGAAGGGTGAGGATGTGTATGGGGGAGTGTCCCCGAGGGGTGTGGGTGGAGGGTGTCCCCGAGGGGCATGGGCGTGTACGGGGGTGTGTCCCCGAGGGGCGTGGGCGGGGGAGTGTCCCCGAGGGGCGTCGGCGTGGGTGGAGGGGGTCCCCGATGGGTGTGGGCGGAGGGTGCCCGATGGGTGTGGGCGGAGGGTGCCCCTGAGGGGCGTCGGCGTGTACGGTTGGAGTGTCCCCGACGGGTGAGGATGTGTACGGGAGAGTGTCCCCGATGGGTGTGGGCGGAGGGTGTCCCCGAGGGGTGTGGGCGTGTACGGGGTAGTGTCCCCGAGGAGGGAGTTTGTGTACGGGGGAGTGTCCCCGAGGAGGGAGTTTGTGTACGGGGAGTGTCCCCGAGGGGCGTCGGCGTGTACGGTTGGAGTGTCCCCGAAGGGTGAGGATGTGTATGGGGGAGTGTCCCCGAGGGGTGTGGGTGGAGGGTGTCCCCGAGGGGCATGGGCGTGGGCGGGGGAGTGTCCCCGATGGGCGTCGGCGTGGGTGGAGGGGGTCCCCGATGGGTGTGGGCGGAGGGTGCCCGATGGGTGTGGGCGGAGGGTGCCCCTGAGGGGCGTCGGCGTGTACGGTTGGAGTGTCCCCGACGGGTGAGGATGTGTACGGGAGAGTGTCCCCGATGGGTGTGGGCGGAGGGTGCCCCTGAGGGGCATCGGTGTGTACGGTTGGAGTGTCTGTGAGGGGCGTCGGCGTGTACGGTTGGAGTGTCCCCGACGGGTGAGGATGTGTACGGGAGAGTGTCCCCGATGGGTGTGGGCGGAGGGTGCCCCTGAGGGGCATCGGTGTGTACGGTTGGAGTGTCCGTGAGGGGCGTCGGCGTGTACGGTTGGAGTGTCCCTGAGGGGTGAGGATGTGTACGGGGGAGTATCCCCGATGGGTGCGGGCGGAGGGTGTCCCCGATGGGTGTGGGCGGAGGGTGTCCCCGAGGGGCGTCGGCGTGTACAGGGGAGTGTCCCCGAGGGGCGTCGGCGTGTACGGTTGGAGTGTCCCTGAGGGGTGAGGATGTGTACGGGGGAGTATCCCCGATGGGTGCGGGCGGAGGGTGTCCCCGATGGGTGTGGGCGGAGGGCGTCCCCGAGGGGCGTCGGCGTGTACAGGGGAGTGTCCCCGAGGGGCGTCGGCGTGTACGGTTGGAGTGTCCCCAAGGGGCGTCGGCGTGTACGGTTGGAGTGTCCCCGATGGGTGAGGATGTGTACGGTTGGAGTGTCCCCGACGGGTGTGGGTGTGTACAGGGGAGTGTCCCTGAGGGGCGTCGGCGTGTATGGTTGGAGTGTCCCTGACAGGTGAGGATGTGTACGGGGGAGTGTCCCCGATGGGTGTGGGCGGAGGGTGTCCCCGATGGGTGTCGGCGTGTACAGGGGAGTGTCCCTGAGGGGCGTCGGTGTGGGTGGAGGGTGCCCCCGAGGGGCGTCGGCGGAGGGTGCCCCCGAGGGGCGTCGGCGTGTACGGTTGGAGTGTCCCCGAAGGGTGAAGATGTGTACGGTTGGAGTGTCCCCGAAGGGTGAGGATGTGTACGGGGGAGTGTCCCCGATGGGTGTGGGCGGAGGGTGTCCCCGAGGGGTGTGGGTGTGTACGGGGGAGTGTCCCCGAGGAGGGAGTTTGTGTACGGGGGAGTGTCCCCGAGGAGGGAGTTTGTGTACGGGGAGTGTCCCCAAGGGGCGTCGGCGTGTACGGTTGGAGTGTCCCCGAAGGGTGAGGATGTGTATGGGGGAGTGTCCCCGAGGGGTGTGGGTGGAGGGTGTCCCCGAGGGGCATGGGCGTATACGGGGGTGTGTCCCCGAGGGGCGTGGGCGGGGGAGTGTCCCCGAGGGGCGTCGGCGTGGGTGGAGGGGGTCCCCGATGGGTGTGGGCGGAGGGTGCCCGATGGGTGTGGGCGGAGGGTGCCCCTGAGGGGCGTTGGCGTGTACGGTTGGAGTGTCCCCGACGGGTGAGGATGTGTACGGGAGAGTGTCCCCGATGGGTGTGGGCGGAGGGTGCCCGATGGGTGTGGGCGGAGGGTGCCCCTGAGGGGCATCGGTGTGTACGGTTGGAGTGTCCGTGAGGGGCGTCGGCGTGTACGGTTGGAGTGTCCCCGACGGGTGAGGATGTGTACGGGAGAGTGTCCCCGATGGGTGTGGGCGGAGGGTGCCCCTGAGGGGCATCGGTGTGTACGGTTGGAGTGTCCGTGAGGGGCGTCGGCGTGTACGGTTGGAGTGTCCCTGAGGGGTGAGGATGTGTACGGGGGAGTATCCCCGATGGATGCGGGCGGAGGGTGTCCCCGATGGGTGTGGGCGGAGGGTGTCCCCGAGGGGCGTCGGCGTGTACAGGGGAGTGTCCCCGAGGGGCGTCGGCGTGTACGGTTGGAGTGTCCCCAAGGGGCGTCGGCGTGTCCGGTTGGAGTGTCCCCGATGGGTGAGGATGTGTACGGTTGGAGTGTCCCCGACGGGTGTGGGTGTGTACAGGGGAGTGTCCCTGAGGGGCGTCGGCGTGTATGGTTGGAGTGTCCCCGACAGGTGAGGATGTGTACGGGGGAGTGTCCCCGATGGGTGTGGGCGGAGGTTGTCCCCGATGGGTGTCGGCGTGTACAGGGGAGTGTCCCTGAGGGGCGTCGGTGTGGGTGGAGGGTGCCCCCGAGGGGTGTCGGCGGAGGGTGCCCCCGAGGGGCGTCGGCGTATACGGTTGGAGTGTCCCGAAGGGTGAGGATGTGTACGGGGGAGTGTCCCCGATGGGAGTGGGCGGAGGGTGTCCCCGAGGGGCATCGGCGTGTACGGGGGAGTGTCCCCGAGGGCCGTCGGCGTGTACGGGGGAGTGTCCCCGAAGGGTGGGAGAAGGGTGTCCATGATGGACGTCGGCGTGTACGGGGGAGTGTCCCCGAGGGGCGTCGGCGTGTACGGTTGGAGTGTCCCCGAAGGGTGAGGATGTGTATGGGGGAGTGTCCCCGATGGGTGTGGGCGGAGGGTGTCCCCGAGGGTCATCGGCGTGTACGGGGAAGTGTCCCCGAGAGTCATCGGCATGTACGGGGGAGTGTCCCCGAGGGGCGTCGGCGTGTACGGAGGAGTGTCCCCAAAGGGTGGGAGAAGAGTGTCCACGATGGACGTCGACGTGTACGGGGGAGTGTCCCGGAGGCGGGAGTTTGTGTATGGGGAGTGTCCCCGAAGGGTGTGGGCGGAGGGTGTCCCCGAAGGGTGGGTGGAGGGTGTCCCTGAGGGGCGTCGGTGTGTACAGGGGACGTCGGAGTGTGTGGCGGGCGTCCAGGGGTCAGAATGTGTCCTTGGGATATTGACATGTACGGTGCGTGTCCCTGAGTGGTGTTGATGTGCATGTGGTGTTGTCCTGGGACCACATTTCCTAAGTCTCTGTATCTCACAGGTGAATGCTTCTCACTTCATTCCCTTCCTCCATCCACCCACCTTCCCTCTCACCTGGTCTCACCTATCAGCTGGCAGCTTGTCCTCCTTCCTGTCCCCCCACCTACTTATTCTCGTTTCTTCCCCCTTCCTTTCCAGTCCTGAACCAACTTTACTCATTTCCATCGATGCTGCCTGACCCGCCGAGTTTTTCCAGCATTTTGTTTGTGTTGCTATAGATTTCCTGCATCTGCAGAATCTCTTTTGTGTTTATACTAATCCCATTTGCCAACATATTTGTTTATAGCCTGCTCTACCTTGATGATTTAAGATTTATTGCTTTAAAGTTGTGGGAGTACCATCTTTCACTCCTCAGGCAGTGTGTTCCAGAGTTCAGCCACCCTTTGGGTGAATCTCCCCATTTCACGCACATCTAATCTCACTCCATCCTCCTGCCAATAGGGTTCCCCTGGTCCTCACCTACCACCCCACCAGCCTCCGGGTCCAACATATTGTTCTCCTTAACTTCCGCCACCTCCAGCGGGATCCCACCACTAAGCACATCTTTCCCTCCCCCCCCCCTCCGCTTTCTGCAGGGATCGCTCCCTAAGCGACTCCCTTGTCCATTCGTCCCCCTCATCCCTCCCCACTGATCTCTCTCCTGCCACTTACCCTTGTAAGCGGAACAAGTGCTACACATGCCCTTACACTTTCTCCCTTACCACCATTCAGCGCCCCAGACAGTCCTTCCAGGTGAGGTGACACCTCACCTGTGAGTCGGCTGGGGTGATATACTATGTCTGGTGCTCCCGATGTGGCCTTCTATATATTGGCGAGATCTGATGCAGACTGGGAGATCATTTTGCTGAACAATAAAGGAACAGCAGTTATAATGGGTGACTTCAATCTACATGTAGATTGGGTGAACCAAATTGGTAAAGGTGCTGAGGAAGAGGATTGGAATGTATGCGGGATGTTTTTTTGAACCAACATGTCGAGGAACCAACTAGAGAGCAGGCTATTCTAGACTGGGTTTTGAGCAATGAGGAAGGGTTAATTAGCAATCTTGTCGTGAGAGGCCCCTTGGGTAAGAGTGACCATAATATGGTGGAATTCTTCATTAAGATGGAGAGTGACATAGTTAATTCAGAAACAAAGGTTCTGAACTTAGAGGGGTAACTTTGAAGGTATGAGACGTGAATTAGCTAAGATAGACTGGCAAATGACACTTAAAGGATTGATGGTGGATATGCAATGGCAAGCATTTAAAGGTTGCATGGATGAACTACAACAATTGTTCATCCCAGTTTGGCAAAAGAATAAATCAAGGAAGGTAGTGCACCCGTGGCTGACAAGAGAAATTAGGCATAGTATCAATTCCAAAGAAGAAGCATACAAATTAGCCAGAGAAAGTGGCTCACCTGAGGACTGGGAGAAATTCAGAGTTCAGCAGAGGAGGACAAAGGGCTTAATTAGGAAGGGGAAAAAAGATTATGAGAGAAAACTGGCAGGGAACATAAAAACAGACTGTAAAAGCTTTTATAGATATGTAAAAAGGAAAAGACTGGTAAAGACAAATGTAGGTCCCCTGCAGACAGAAACAGGTGAATTGATTATGGGGAGCAAGAACATGGCAGACCAATTGAATAATTACTTTGGTTCTGTCTTCACAAAGGAGGACATAAATAATCTTCCAGAAATAGTAGGGGACAGAGGGTCCAGTGAGATGGAGGAACTGAGCGAAATACATGTTAGTAGGGAAGTGGTGTTAGGTAAATTGAAGGGATTAAAGGCAGATAAATCCCCAGGGCCAGATGGTCTGCATCCCAGAGTGCTTAAGGAAGTAGCCCAAGAAATAGTGGATGCATTAGTGATAATTTTTCAAAACTCGTTAGATTCTGGACTAGTTCCTGAGGATTGGAGGGTGGCTAATGTAACTCCACTTTTTAAAAAAGGAGGGAGAGAGAAACCGGGGAATTATAGACCGGTTAGGCTAACGTCGGTGGTGGGGAAACTGCTGGAGTCAGTTATCAAGGATGTGATAACAGCACATTTGGAAAGCGGTGAAATGATCGGACAAAGTCAGCATGGATTTGTGAAAGGAAAATCATGTCTGAGGAATCTCATAGAATTTTTTGAGGATGTAACTAGTAGAGTGGATAGGGGAGAACCAGTGGATGTGGTATATTTGGATTTTCAGAAGGCTTTTGACAAGGTCCCACACAGGAGATTAGTGTGCAAACTTAAAGCACACGGTATTGGGGGTAAGGTATTGGTGTGGGTGGAGAGTTGGTTCGCAGACAGGAAGCAAAGAGTGGGAATAAACAGGACCTTTTCAGAATGGCAGGCGGTGACTAGTGGGGTACCGCAAGGCTCAGTGCTGGGACCCCAGTTGTTTACAATATATATTAATGACTTGGATGAGGGAATTAAATGCAGCATCTCCAAGTTTGCAGATGACACGAAGCTGGGTGGCAGTGTTAGCTGTGAGGAGGATGCTAAGAGGATGCAGGGTGACTTGGATAGGTTGGGTGAGTGGGCAAATTCATGGCAGATGCAATTTAATGTGGATAAATGTGAAGTTATCCACTTTGGTGGCAAAAATAGGAAAACATTATTATCTGAATGGTGGCCGATTAGGAAAAGGGGAGGTGCAACGAGACCTGGGTGTCATTATACACCAGTCATTGAAAGTGGGCATGCAGGTACAGCAGGCGGTGAAAAAGGCGAATGGTATGCTGGCATTTATAGCGAGAGGATTCGAGTATAGGAGCAGGGAGGTACTACTGCAGTTGTACAAGGCCTTGGTGAGACCACACTTGGAGTATTGTGTGCAGTTTTGGTCCCCTAATCTGAGGAAAGACATCCTTGCAATAGAGGGAGTACAAAGAAGGTTCACCAGATTGATTCCTGGGATGGCAGGACTTTCATATGAAGAAAGACTGGATGAACTGGGCTTGTACTCGTTGGAATTTAGAAGATTGAGGGGGGATCTGATTGAAACGTATAAGATCCTAAAGGGATTGGACAGGCTAGATGCAGGAAGATTGTTCCCGATGTTGGGGAAGTCCAGAACGAGGGGCCACAGTTTGAGGATAGAGGGGAAGCCTTTTAGGACCGAGATTAGGAAAAACTTCTTCACACAGAGAGTGGTGAATCTGTGGAATTCTCTGCCACAGGAAACAGTTGAGGCCAGTTCATTGGCTATATTTAAGAGGGAGTTAGATATGGGCCTTGTGGCTATGGGGGTCAGGGGGTATGGAGGGAAGGCTGGGGCAGGGTTCTGAGTTGGATGATCAGCCATGATCATACTGAATGGTGGTGCAGGCTCGAAGGGCCGAATGGCCTACTCCTGCACCTATTTTCTATAAAACTCTATAAAACACCTACGCTCTGTCCGCCAGTAAAAGCAGGATCTCCCAGTGGCCACACATTTTAATTCCACATCCCATTCCCGTTCTGACATGTCTATCCACGGCCTCCTCTACTGTAAAGATGAAGCCACACTCAGGTTGGAGGAACAACACCTTATATTCCATCTGGGTAGCCTCCAACCTGATGGCATGAACATTGACTTCTCAAACTTCTGCTAATGCCCCACCTCCCCCTCGTACCCCATTCGTTATTTATTTATATACACACATTCTTTCTCTCTCCTTTTTCTCCCTCTGTCCCTCTGACTGTACCCCTTGCCCATCCTCTGGGTTCCCCCCCACCCCCACTTGTCTTTCTCCCTGGGCCTCCTGTCCCATGATCCTGTCATATCCCCTTTGCCAATCACCTGTCCAGCTCTTGGCTCCATCCCTCCTCCTCCTGTCTTCTCCTATCATTTTGGATCTCCCCCTCCCCCTCCCACTTTCAAATCTCTTACTAGCTCTTCCTTCAGTTAGTCCTGACGAAGGGTCTCGGCCTGAAATGTCGACTGTACCTCTTCCTAGAGATGCTGCCTTGCCTGCTGCGTTCAGCAGCAACTTTGATGTGTGAACTTCTTCACACAGAGTGGTGAATCTGTGGAATTCTCTGCCACAGGAAACAGTTGAGGCCAGTTCATTGGCTATATTTAAGAGGGAGTTAGATATGGCCCTTGTGGCTAAAGGGATCAGGGGGTATGGAGGGAAGGCTGGTGCAGGGTTCTGAGTTGGATGATCAGCCATGATCATACTGAATGGCAGTGCAGGCTCGAAGGGCCAAATGGCCTACTCCTGCACCTATTTTCTATGTTTCTATGTTGCTTGAATTTCTAGCATCTGCAGAATTCCTTGTATTGAAGTTTATTGTCATCTGACTACGTATATACAACCAAGTAGGACAATCTTCCTCCAGACCACAGTGCACCCACAAAACATATATAACACACAGCACATAAAAATTATTACCACAAATAGATTAATAAAATAAATTCAAAATGCATGTAATATGCAGCACAGGTAAACAGTAAACAGTTCACTATCCTAGTGACGAAACCGTGGTGGTTACAAGGTTTTCATTAATCTCTCAGCCTGGGAGAAGAAGCTGTTACCCAGTCTGGCAGTCCTAATCCTGATGTTCCTGTACCTCCTTCCTGATGGTAGTGGGTCAAAGATATTGGGGGATGGGTGCTTTAGACCCTTTGTACACAATGCTCCCAGTAAATATCAGAAATAGGGGAGAGGGAGACCCCAGTGATCATCTTGGTACTTTTTACTGTCCCCTGTAGAGTCCTGTAGTCTGATGTCTTGGAGCTTCCCAGAAGCATTAACTTATTCCTTTCCCCAGATGCTGCCTGACCTGCTTGAGTTCCTCCAGTGTTGTGGATGTGTGTGCGTGTGTGTGTGTCTGTGTGTGCGTGTGTGTGTGTCTGTGTTTGGGTGGTGTCTATGTGCGTTTGAGTGGGGGTGTGTGTGTGTGTGTGGCTCTGGATTCCTGCAGAAGCTTTTGTGTTTACAATTTGGGGATATAGTGCATTAGGGAATAGGAACAGGCCCTTTGGCCCAAACCAGTTAAATTAGTAATCGAATAGCCAACTGAACTAATCCCTCTGTCTATCCAATGCCCATATCCTTCCATTTCACACACATATATGTGCCTATCTAGAGGTTTCTGAAAAGTCCCTAATGTATCTGCCTCTACCATCAACCCAGTCACCCACCACTCTGTGTTTAAAAATAAACTACTCCTCACATCTCCTTTGAAATTACCCTCTCGCTCACCTTAAATGCGTGCCCTCTGGTATTCAACGTTTTATCTGTGGCCTGAGAAGAAAATCCTGTCTGTCTACTGTCTGTGTGTCTCTCATAATCTTATCAACCTCGGTCAGATCTCCCCTCAGCTTCCGCTGCTCCTGAGAAATCAACCCAAGTTTATCCAACCTCTCGTTATAGTACATGTCCCGTAATCCGGGCAGCATCCTGGTAAACCTCTTCCACACTCTTCCCAAAGCCTCAACATGCTTCCTAAAGTGGGCTGTATGCAATTCTGGTTGGCCAGAGTGATCTAACTAGAGTTTTTTAAAGCTGCAGCGTAACTTCCTGACTTTTGAACTCAATGCCTCAACTGATAATACTTGTTTTATAGAGGATGTGGTCTGTGGCATTGTGCTTACGGTGACAGGGATCATTTTGGCTTACCTGTAACCAGAAAAATCGTCAGTTCAACCCTCAGCGTCTCATTGGAAAGATGGGAGTGAGGAGGTTGTGACAGGGCAAGGGTTAACATTTCCAGGCAAGGACAGATGGGATATAAAATGCAGAAAGCCCAGGCAAGAAAGGTCTTTGAAGAGCATAGCTTCATGGGCTTTCTAAAGCCATTTCACTTACAGAGATGAGTTAAGAATGTAATGGAGGAGGGTGCCATGGTAACGCCACGGTATTACACCTCAGAGCAGTGGAGTTCCAGCATCCTTTGTACATCCTTCCTGAGTTTCCTTCCACAGTCCAAAGACCTACTGGTTAGTGGGTTAATTAGCCATTGTAAATTGTCCCATGATTAGGCTAGAGTTAAATTGGGAATTGCTGAGCCTATTCCATGCTGTATCTCAATAAATAAATAGATAAAAGAATGTGAAGCACACACCAACTAGGGGAGGAAGGATGTACAGGAGCATCAGGTTTAGGACTGCCACACTGAGTAACGGCTACTTTCCCCAGGCTGTGACTGATGTCACCCTGTCACCACTGATGTCTCCTCACTAGCATAGTGAACTGTTTACTGTTTACCTGTGCTATGCACTTCACATGCATTTTGAATTATATTTTATTACCTTGTTTGTGGTAATATTTTGTTTTATGTGCTGCGTTTGTGTGATATGTTTAGTAAGTGCACAGAGTTCTGGAGGAACGTTGTTTCTTTTGGTTGTATATGCTAAGGTTGGTAATGGGGACAAGCTATTAAATGCTCCCAATGGCATGCACCTCAAGTAGCCTCTGAAAACCAAGTGATACACTGTGAATTAGATACTAACCTGGCGGAACAGTTTCTACTGACAGGAGGAAGGGCAGAGATGGGTTACTAGTGCCATGGCATATGGGGCTAGTCAGCCATGGTTGGCAGCTCACCTAGGACAAGGTAAACTCTGATCTTAAACCTCCGCTACCTTGTGTTTATACCCACTCATGAGGAAGGCCTCGGGAGTAAACCAGGAGGGAAAAATCCAGAGCTGGAGTCCCTAAAGCAGTCCTACATTGAGTTAAATGCTGACTGGCAACTCCTGTGACGCTGCTGGTACCAAACTGCTTTGGTCTCTACTGTTCCTTTGGGTTCTTCAGATGCGTGGAGTGGGGAAGTCTGCGGCACAGGCAACGGCTTGCTCCCCATATGGTACTGGCCAGGTTTGTGAATCTAGACAGCTAGGACGCAATATCCATGGTCAACTCTGACTGATGGAGGCCTCAAACTCAGACATACAGTTGCAAGTAAAAGTGACCCTTTGCAATTACCCGGTTTTCTGCATAAAATGTGACCTAATCTTCATCTAAATACAATAATAGACAAGCACAAATCTGCCTAAACTAGTAACACACAAAGAATTGTACTTTTCGTGTCTTTATTGAGCACATTGTTGAATCATTCATGGCCCAGGCTGGAAAAAATTTGTGAACTGGTAAAAAAAGGAAAGGTACGTCGCATCCGGAGTTTCTCCGGTTAGCGGACAATTTCCCTCTATACCTCTCTGACATAGTGGGGAACCGCGTACGAGGCAAATTACAGCAGTGGTTTTCCATTGCCTTCTGCTGGGTGGGTTTCCAAAGAGATCACCACCTCATAACCCAGATGGAAAGCGTGCAGGGGAGCCGGCTGGATTCGAACTCTGGATGTTTTGTCCCGAAGTCTGACGCTGATGCCACTGTGCCACCAGCGCAATAACAAGAGAAAATCTGCAGATGCTGGAAATCTGAGCAACACACTCAAAATGCTGGAGGAACTCAGCAGGCCAGGCAGCATCTATGGAAAAGAGTACAGTCAACATTTTGGGCCAAAACCCTTCAGCAGGACTCCTGGTAGAACTCTAACTTGTAGAACCTCCTTTAGCAACAATAGCCTCCAAATGTTTCCTGTAGCTGCTGGTCAGACTTGCACAACAGGGATGAGGAATTTTAGACCATTCCTCTGAACAAAACTGTTTCAGTTCATCAATAATTCCGGGATAACTTGCATGAATAGCCCTCCTCAGGTAATGCCACAGCATCTCAATTAGGTTAAGATCTGGACTCTGACTTGGCCATTCCAAAACACCAATTTTCTTCTTTTTAAACCATTCTGTTGTTAATTTGCTGTTCTGTTTCAAATCATTGTCTTGTTGCATCATCCAACTTCTATTAAGCTTCAGGTCACGGACCACTACCCTGACAGTCTCCTGTAAAATGCCTTGATACAATTTTGAATTAATTGTTCCCTCAGTGATTGCAAGCTGCCAGGCTCTGAGGTAGCAAAACAGCCCCAAACCATGATGCTCCTTCTACCATACTTCTCACTTAAGGTGAGGTTTTGGTGTTGGTGTGCAGTGCCCTTTTTTCCTCCAAACATAGTGTGCATTTTCTCCTAAAATTTCAACTTTGTTTCATCTGTCTACTGGAACATTGTCCCAGAAGTGTTGTGGAACATCCAGTTTTGCAAACTTGAGATATGCTTCAATGTTTTTTTTTTGGAGAGCAGTGGCTTCCTCCATGGTATCCTTCCACGAACACCATCCTTGTTCAGTGTTTTTCTTATAATGGACACATGAACAGAGACTTTAGCAAGTTCTAGAGTTTCTGCAGGTCTTTTGCTGTTACCCTTGGGCTCTTTCTCATTTCCTTCAGTTGGGCTTGGTGTGATCTTTACTAGGGAGAGTAGCAACAGTACTGAATTTCCTCCATTTGTAGACAGTATCTCTTGCTGTGGACAGATGAACACTCAGGTCTTTAGAAATCCTTTTGTAGCCTTTTCCAGCTTTGTGCATTTCTACAATTCTTCTAAGGTCCTCCAAAAGTTGTTATGATCGAAGCATAGGGCACATAAGGAGATCTTTCTTGAGAAGAGCAGGCTCTGTCAGTAACCTGACTTTGTGTGTCTTTTTTACAACCCACACCTCTAATCTCATCTCATTGATTGGAGCCCCTGACTCTATATAGCTTTTGTAGAAGGCATACCTATGTGAACCTAGATTGTGATTGTTTAAATGGTGTACTCAGTATTGACGAGAAGTACAATTGTTTGTGTGTTATTAATTTAGGCAGATTGTGTTTGCCTATTGTTGTGACTGATTGTTCTGATGAAGATCAGACTACATTTTATGAGTAATTAATGCACAAAAGCAGGTAACTGCAAAGAGTCCACAAACTTTCTTGTGACTGTATGTACAGTCAGATGAGATGACCATAAACTTGAATGTAAAATGATCATAAGCAACAAGTTTTTTTACGCTTCATTCTCGACATCCGAAGAATCTCTGGATCACAGAAGTATCAGGATCCAACTTGGGTGATTACATTTTATTTGCCTCTGCTTTTTCTTACTAACAGCAGGACTGTGGGAGTGTGAGTCCTTTTCCCAGAATAAAGCTATAAATGATTTAACACCAGGTGCTTTTTGAAAGAACTTTTGAGTTCCTTTTTTTCTAAAATAGAAAGCTCTTCTTCATGCTCTGGCCTTTCAAATCACACACAGTAAAAGTAAAATTCACTCTTGATGCTCTGAGGATTATCTAATGTTGGCTATTGTTTCCTAACTGCAGAAACTGTTTCTAATTTGCATTATTAAAATCTCATGAGGTTTTCTTTGCATATCAAGTTTCCTCTGACTCCGCTTTGTTTGGTGTGAACGATTCTTGTTTCTTTGGTCTCATCACGGTACCCAAAATCCCCTATCCCAAGTTAAAGTTTATTGTCATTCATCCGTTCTTATATATACTGCCAAATGAAGCAATGTTCCTGCAGACCAACATGCGTAACACGGTACATATAACTCACATAACGTAAAAATTTAAGCTTTTCTTACTTGTTTTTAAAGCTCTTAATTGTCTGGGACCAGAGTACATCACAGGTCTTTTTCCGCCCATCTCCCTCAAAAGATAATTGGCAGGTCAGCGTTTTTGAACTGCGCTCCTGAACTGCAGAACTCAATACCTAAAATTATAAGGAATGCAGACTCAGTTGACACTTTTAAACACTGGCTCAAAACCTTGCTTTTAACTAACGTTTTATGATTTTTTTATTTTCACCTTTGCCCTTTATCGCATTGTAAACCACTTTGAACTACATCGTCTGTATGAAAAGTGCTCTATAAATGAAGTTATTATTAAAATAACCAAGGCGCATTTAGAAGTGATGGCATGAACATTGACTTCTCTAACTTCCGCTAATGCCCCACCTCCCCCTCATACCCCATCTGTTATTTATTTTTATACACACATTCTTTCTCTCACTCTCATTTTTCTCCCTCTGTCCCTCTGACTATACCCCTTGCCCATCCTCTGGGTTTCCCCCCCTCCCCCTTTTCTTTCTCCCTGGGTCTCCTGTCCCATGATCTGCTCATATCCCTTTTGCCAATCACCTGTCCAACTCTTGGCTCCATCCCTCTCCCTCCTGTCTTCTCCTATCATTTTGGATCTCCCCCTCCCCCTCCCACTTTCAAATCTCTTACTAGCTCTTCCTTCAGTTAGTCCTGACGAAGGGCCTCGGCCTGAAACGTTGACTGTACCTCTTCCTAGAGATGCTGCCTGGCCTGCTGCGTTCACCAGCAACTTTGATATAAGGTGCATTTCATTTAGAACACATTTAAAAAGTAAACAATCTGATGCTATTGACAGGTCTTGCGTAATGAGACCTGGATGGTGACAGCGGGTTCAGTAGTCTTATGGCCTGGGGGAAGAAGCTGTTTTCCATCCTAACAGTTCTTGTCCTAATGGTATGGTGCCTCCTGCCTGATGGTAGGGGGTCAAAGAGATTGTTCGATGGATGGGAAGGATCACTGAATATGCTCAGAGCCCTACGTACAAACCCCATTTCCAGAAAAGTTGGGATATTTTCCAAAATGCAATAAAAACAAAAATCTGTGATATGTTAATTCACGTGAACCTTTATTTAATTGACAAAAGTACAAAGAAAAGATTTTCAGTAGTTTTACTGACCAACTTAATTGTATTTTGTAAACATACACAAATTTAGAATTTGATGGCTGCAACACACTCAACAAAAGTTGGGACAGAGGCATGTTTACCATTATGTTACATCACCTTTCCTTTTAATAACACTTTTTAATCGTTTTGGAACTGATACTAATTGTAGTAGATTTGCAATTGGAAATGTTGTCCATTCTTGCTTGATATAAGACTTCAGCTGCTCAACAGTCTGTGGTCTCTGTTGTCTGATTCTCCTCTTCATGATGCGCCATACATTCTCAATAGGAGATAGTTCTGGACTGGCAGCAGGCCAGTCAAGCACACGCACTCTGTGTCTACAAAGCCACGCTGTTGTAGCCCATGCAGAATGTGGTCTGGCATTGTGTTGCTGAAATAAGCATGGACGTCCTGGGAAGAGACATGGCCTTGATGGCAACATATCTCTCTAAAATCCTAATATACGCCTCAGAGTCAATGGTACCTTCACATGCATGCAACTCACCCATGCCGTGGGCACTGATGCACCCCCATACCATCACAGATGCTGGCTTTTGCACCTTTCGCTGATAACAATCTGGATGGTCGTTTTCATCTTTGGCACGGAGAACTTGACGCCCATTTTTTCCGAAAACTAGCTGAAATGTGGACTCATCTGACCACAGCACACGGTTCCACAGTCTTTTGGTCGATCTGAGATGAGCTCGGGCTCAGAGAACTCGCCGCCGTTTCTGCATAGATTTGATGTATGGCTTTCTCCTTGCATAATACAGTTTCAAGTTGCATTTCTGGATGCAGCGACGGACTGTGTTGAGTGACAATGGTTTTCCGAAGAACTCCCGAGCCCAGGTGGCTATAATTGTCACAGTAGCATGATGGTTTCTTAGGCAGTGCCGCCTGAGGGCTCGAAGATCACGCGCATTCAACAGTAGTTTCCGACCTTGCCCTTTACGCACTGAGATGTCTCTGAATTCTCTGAATCTTTCCACAATATTATGTACTGTAGACGTTGAAAGACCTAAATCCTCTGCAATCTTGCGTTGAGAAATGTTCCTTTTGAACTGATTAACAATTCTCTCACGAATTTTGGCACAAAGGAGTGAGCCACGACCCATCCTTGCTTGCAAAGACTGAGCCTTTGATGGACGCTACTTTTATACCCAGTCATGATACCTCACCTGCTACCAATTAGCCTGCTAATGCGGAGTCTTCCAAACCGGTGTTACGTGAATATTCTGCGCACTTTTCAATCTTATTTTAACTTTGTCCCAACTTTTGTGTCTGCTTACAAAATACAATTAAGTTGGTCAGTAAAACTATTGAAAATCTTTTCTTTTTACTTTTGTCAGTTAAATAAAGGTTCACGTGAATTAACATATCACAGATTTTTGTTTTATTGCATTTTGGAAAATATCTCAACTTTTCTGGAAATGGGGTTTGTATTTTGGATGGGTGGAAGAGACCCCTATGATCCTCGCAATGCTTTGTAGGGTCTGTGGTCAGATGCCTGTCCCAGGGGGAGATGCAGCTGGTCAGTGGTGCTTCTGGTTAGGATGGGGAGAAGGAGCTTCAATCACCTCAATCTCCTCAGGAGTTCGAGATGCTGCTGTGCTTTCTTGATTAAAGAGGTGGCGTGATATACACTCTCACAAACTTGGTGCTCTTGACTCTCTCCACGGGGGAGCTGTTTATGCACAGTGAGGAGTGATCTGACTACACCTTCCCTATCAGATCAGCCGGATTTTATTAAATGGTGGTGAAGATTAAATATAGAGCATAGAACGTAGAGCCCTACAGCAGAGTTTCCTGTCACCAGTAAATCCCTCTACCCACTTCAAAGCACAGTGCTTTGACTCCAGTGCCAGGGACTGAGCACGTTACTGCAGTTAAGGCCAGGATCACGATGCTTTATCGAGATCACAAAAGGCTCCTTGTTCATCCCTTGTTGGGATTTTTTTCCCATTTACATCAAAATGGTATGTACAGTTAAATGACTGTGTTGTAGAGTCAAGCCTGGCTGAGAAAGGAGGAGGGTTGGGCAAGGGTCCCATAAAAACCCAGAGCTACAGAAACGCCAACAGAAGCTCCAAAGACCTTATCCTTGGGAGAGGAAGGATACACCAAGAAGATGGGCTACACCTCGAGAGGACATGAAAGACCCTAACGAGTTACTCTCGACTGCCAGTGCCCCGGAAGGAATGATTAGGCTTAAGAAGAAGATACAGTGAAATGTGTCATTTGCATTAACAACCCTGTGTATGTGGGGGTGGGGGGTGGTTAGCCTACAACTGTCGCCTCACAGAGCCTGCCTGCCCACCATGTTCAGAGAGATATAGACGCAACAATAACAGGACAAACCCCGTGCATCCCACCCAGCCACTCCGGGCCTCCAGTCTCCAGTCTCCAGTGTCCAGGTTCGGCCATTGGGTTTTGACTTCCAGTCTTCCGATTGACCTTGGGAACTCAGCCTTTGGTTTCAAGCCCCGGACTAACTAATGACAGGACCCCGAACTCCAGCCTCGAGTTCTGGGCAACTGACCACCAACTGACCAACCCTTGTGTGTCATTGTGCCTCTTGGATGCCTGGACTTTTGATCCCAGGACCCACAGCCCAACATCTGTCGATGTCCTTGACACCTGTACATGTTGCTGGCCTTTGAGCATGAAGTGCAGGGCTGGAATCTGGATGCCCTTTGTCACTTTGACCACACACTGGAATGGAGTCAGAGACTTCGGATATCCTTTCTCACTGAGTGTGGAGTGTAGTCAAAGACTTCGGATATCCTTTCTCACTGAGTGTGGAGTGGAGTCAAAGACTTCAGATATCCTTTCTCACTGAGTGTGGAGTGTAGTCAGAGACTTCGAATATCCTTTCTCACTGAGTGTGGAGTGTAGTCAGAGACTTCAGATATCCTTTCTCACTGAGTGTGGAGTGTAGTCAGAGACTTCAGATATCCTTTCTCACTGAGTGTGGAGTGGAGTCAGAGACTTCAGATATCCTTTCTCACTGAGTGTGGAGTGGAGTCAGGGACTCTGGATGTCCTTTCTCACTGAGTGTGGAGGGGAGGCCTAGACCCTGGATTTACTTCGTCACCCATCTGCATCGCTGGACTTCAAATGTG
The DNA here is from genome assembly GCF_030028105.1 of Mobula birostris. NCBI lineage: Eukaryota > Metazoa > Chordata > Chondrichthyes > Myliobatiformes > Myliobatidae > Mobula > Mobula birostris. Next base: position 48,340,747 of record NC_092383.1, on the reverse strand, counting down.
GAATGAAGGCCTTATCTCTGACTTCCCCACATCTCTGTTGCTAAACTCTAACTCGGCCACGTCCCTGTGCCTAAATCCTAATCTGACCCCCCCCCCCCCCAAATCATCCCTACGAACCTAAAACAACTAGTAAGTCTGAGCTACAATGTTGACAGAGACTGCAGTTTCAGTGCCTTATTCTGGCTGTTCCCTTTATTTACAAAGCCCAGCCCAGGATGGTGGTTTTGACCTCCACCATTTCCCCAGTGTGCAGGTGTGATGGAAGTTCAAAGTAAATTTATTACCAAAGTCACTATATACAACCCTGAGATTCATTTTCTTGTGGGCATTAAGTAAATACAAAGAAACACAATAATAACAATGAAAATATGTACACAAAGGCAGTCAAACAAACTGTGCAAATACAAAATAAATAATAATTAATACAGACAACACAACTCCTTGAAAACGAGTCAAGGTTGTGGAATCAGTTGAGTAATGGGCTGAATGAAGTTATCGCCTCTGGCTGAGTACACCTGGGTCCTGTACCACCTCCCTGATGGCGAGCGTGGTGGGAGTGCTCGATGATGGATGCTGCATTCTTATGGCAGTGCTCCTTGTGGATGTGCTCAATGGTGGGGAGGGCTTTTCCTGCGATGGTCTGGACTGCGTCCACACTTTCTGTGGACGACTTTGGTTCTGGACATTGGTGTTTCTATACCAGACCATGATACAACCAGTCAGGATATTCTCCACTGTGCGACTGACTCCTGAACCTCCAGTTTTGGCACCATCTTCTAGATAATCCCTTTTTCACAAAGTTCAAGTTTAATTGTCATTCAACAATATGTAAAACCCACGAACGGAGCCAAGCGAAACAGGCCAAGGTGCAAATCAGTACCAGCACAAAGCACATGTAGCACAAATAAGATAGCAGTAAAGAGTCACATAAAAATATACAGCAAAGGTCCCCGAGTGATATGTCCTGTAAATTGATGGTGCACGGGTGTTGTTGGCAAGAACAAGAAGTTCTCTGCAGTCTGCAGACCAATGCATGCATGCATGCAATCCAGCATGTTTCCACTGAGTGAATCCTGAAAGCAGCTCCAACAGGAGGGACCAGGCCCCAAACCAGCATGGAGACCACACCACACCACCTCCAGCATCTTCTCTCCCTGACTGCTACAACAGGCATGAGCCTAGTCCGTGCCACAGCTCCTTCGGTCTCGCTATTAAACCAGTGAAGTGTTCTAGTATTGTGGTATTCTACATTACCAATGTCAATAAGGTCCTGTGATCACATGAGAAATATCCAAAGCAATCACTCGCTGTTGGACTGCATGGTGACTCTCTCTCTAGTGGTCAGCAGCACAGTCTGCACCAATTCCAGCTCCTTGACCAATGTTCCCAATGTTAAGCACTTTCTTTCGATCATTGAAAGAAGACGTTTAAAAAAGGCAAGAACACCTTTGGTTGGCCTCGGCGAGGCTGCTGTGTCCGAGGATGTGACCAACTTGCAGGAACGCTCATTCTAGACTGTAGTTTTGCCATACCTCTTCTTTCAAAGTGTGCAGGTGTGAGGGAAGGCCCCACACTTTGGTAAAACTGTGCGGGGTGAGGGGAGGTAAAGTGTCAGTGAGCCGGAAGCCTGTTTCCTGCTAGCACGTGGGAGGAGAAAGCTCAGTCGTGTATATGAGGAACTGAGACTGCTGCCGAAGGAGATTTGCTCTCCGTTAGTTCAGCCTCCACTTGGCTTGTACATTGAAGTTTGGTTCTGTCTCTCTTTCCTTCCAACAGGCTGAGTTGAGTGGCTACCTCTTCCCCCGCAGGATTGGAGTGCTGGGCCGGTGGAGATGTGGTGGTTCCAACAGGGGATGAGCTTTCTTCCGGCCGCCCTGGTCATCTGGTCGGGGGCCGCGTTCGTCTTCTCCTTCATCACGGCAGTCACCCTGCACCATGTTGACCCGTTGGTACCATATATCAGGTCAGTCAGGTGGTGTTGTGGGATGGGGGGGACCGGGTGAAGGACTGTCACAGTCACAGACCAGTTGGTACTGTATATCAGGTCTGGCAGGTGATGGTGGGCCGGGTGAAGGTCAGTCACAGTCACAGACCCGTTGGTACTGTATATCAGGTCCACCAGGTGATGGGGGGGGGTCCAGTGCGGGTGGTGGGTTTTCCCAGGCAGCAGAGGGAGTGTGGACCACCCTCTATCAACTCCATGATTGAGGAAGGCTGTTGGGAACCAGTTAGTGTTAGGATCTGGGAGGAAGTGGATTGGTCTGTGGAATAATTTGGTAGTTGAAAGAGATTCTGCAGATGCTGGAAATGCAGAGCAATACCCACAGAGTGCTGGAGGAAGGCAACAGGAAATGAATAAACAATTGATGTTTCAAGCCAAAACCCTTCATCAGGACTAGAAAGGAATGGAGCAAAAGCCAGAATATGAAATTAGGGGGAGGGGGAAGATGGCAGGTGATGGGTGAGACCAGGTGAGAGGGAAGGTGGGTGGGTGGGGGATGAAGTTAGAAGCTGGGAGGTGATAGGTGGAAGAAATAGGGCTGAAGAAGAAGAAATCTAATAGGAGAGGAAGGTGGACCACGGGAAGGAGGAGGGGCACCAGAGTGATGTTAATGGGCAGGTGAGGTGAAGAGAGGGGGTGACATGGGAACCAAAATGGGGAATGGAAAAAGAGGAGGAGGAGAAATTGCCAGAAGTTAAAGACATTTGGGACAAGGTTTATACAGGCTTCCCCCACTATCCAAAGGTAGAGTGTTCCTATGAAACGGTTTGTAAGCTGGAATGTCGTAAAGTGAATAAGCAATTACCATTTATTAATATGGGAAAAAATTTTGAGCATTCCCAGACCCAAAAAAATAACCTACAAAATCATGCCAAACACACAAAACCTAAAATAACAGTATCATACAGTAAAAGCAGGAATGATATGATAAATACACAGCCTATATAAAGTAGGCTGTATAAACTTTTCTGCAGCACTGTCTAGCGCAGCGAAAATCTTGCAGAAGCGCTCTCAGCAGAAGCACTTTCTCCAGTAGCCTTTAAGCTATGCAGCTGCCAAATCATACCAAATAACACATAAAAATACACAGCCTATATAAAGTAGAAATAATGTACGTACAGTGTAGTTTCACTTACTGGAATCGGGAAGACTCCAATAAATTGCAGTTTCGTCACAGTTAAACGCTTGCTTATACGAATAACCACCTGACGCAATGGGCAGTCGCCTCTGATCTGGGCCGTCACTTACGTGCCAGGCGGAACCTGATTAATTAGCTTGTTTTTTCTTAAAGATGTGTGGGGTGCGTTCCAACTACCACTGCACCACTGTATTCTTCGCAGCCCGGAGGTTGGGGACCACTGCTTAAACTATGAAGCTGCCCTCACCTCAGAAACTGATCACACCACCCATGACTACCTTTAAATTCCACTTTCGCAACACTTTCATCACCATCGTCCAGTGCTTTCTGTTTCAGCTTATTAAAAAGACTGACTGATTTCTCCTTAAGTGTAAGAAAACTTAACGGAACACCACGCTCTGTACACCCATCAATCCGCTCAAGCAATAGACTTTCTATTTTATCCATTATTGGATGCCGACTAAACGAGGCCTCTTTGCTACGAGCAGAACCAACAGTAACATCAACAGCTTTCAAAATTCTTTCTCTCTGCGTATAAATAGCGCGAATGGTGGACACAGGCAAGTTCACCGCGCGGACAAAGTCCTTACTTCATTCACCACGATCAAAACGCTTAATTATGTCTAGTTTTACGCTAAGTGTAACACCCTTACGAGCTCTTTTAGGCTTCTCCGATACCTTAGAACTCATCTTGCTAATGGATGCACAAAATAAATCGAGATAAAGCACATGTTTAAGCAATGCTGGCTAGAATGCAGTTCCAGGGGAGGAGCCTTTTTTCGTAACAGTGAAAACACCTTCTGTTAGCGAAAACAGGTAACTAATGTAGGTCTTTCGTAACAGGGAGGTGTTGTAAAGCGAACATTCAGAAAACGGGGGCCACCTGTACTCATGAAATTCTGAAGGTGCTAGAATTCTTGAGTACGTTGCACACACAAAATGCTGGAGAAACTCAGCAAATCAGCCAGTATCTATAGAGGGGAAAACAGTCAATGTTTTGGGCTGAGGCCCCCTATCCAGACTGGAAAGCAAAGGGAGCCTCCTTTCTGGGGTCAGAGGAGAAAGGCCAGACTGGTTCAAGCTGGCTGTAAGGTAGCAATAACATAAAGACCACGCATTACAACAGTGGAGTGCAGAAGAGCATCTCTGAGCACACAACACGTTGAACCTTGAAGTAGGTGGGTTGCAGCAGCAGAAGACCATGAACATACACTGAGTGGCAACTTTATTACGTACAAGAGGCACCGAATAAAGTGGCCACTGAATGTAATTCTTTATTCTGTATAATTGTTGAATGCTATTTTTTTTTCTGTTGCTTGTCGCATCCTGACCAACTCACCACAGCAAACTCCTGACACGTGTAACTGTATATGGTGAAGGAAGTTGATCCTTAATCCTCAATTCTTCCAAATCATTTGTATTATAATTTCTAAGTTCACTATTATGACATCTTGGAGCACTTGGAGAATTTGGGTTATTGTGAACTATTATGTTGAAGTATTATGAGCAGATTTGGATTGCTTACCTAAGAAAGGATGTGCTGGCCTTGGAGATGATTCGGAGGCAACTGATGAGAATGATCTCAGGAATGAAAGGGTTAACGTATGAGGAATGTTTGATGGCTCCGGGCCTGTACGAGTTTAGAAAAAAATGGGGGGTGGGGTGGGTGTCATTGAAATGTATCAAGTGTTGAGAGGCCTAGATAGAGTGAACTTGGAGAAGATGTTTCCTATAGTGGAGTGTCTAGGACCAGAGGACACAGCCTCAGAATAGAGGGATGTCCATCTGGAAGGAGATAAGGAGGAATTTCTTTAGCCAGAGGGTGGTGGATCTGTCTAATTCATTGGCACTGACAGCTGTGGAGGCCAAGTCAATAGGTATATTTAAAGCAGAGGTTGATAGGTTCTTGATTAATCAGGACATCAAAGGTTACACAAAGAAGGCAGGAGATGGGATTGAGAAGGATAATAAATTGGCTATGATAGATTGGCAGAGCAGACTCAATGGGCTGAATGGCCTACCTCTGCTCTTGTGTGTTATAGTCTTGTGTCCATACTGATGGATTCCAACATATTTTTGTAGTTTTCTGTTTGGTCTCTTATTTTTTTCTTAAAGAAAAAGAGAGAGGAGAAAAGAAAGATAGGCAGAAAACAAATAGAAGCCAATTTGGGACAATCTGAAGAACTGTAGAAGATCATCACTAATTTTACTTGTGTTGTGGCAACCCTCCAACCTTATCTCTGTTACTGTTGCCACCACACAAGTGAAGAAAAGACGTGAAGGAACGTGACTATTTCATCATTAGCTCTGTGACTCTATTCTTGCAGTTCCACATCCAACAGACGTCAGCTTATCTCAGCTGTGAAAACAACTATCAACTCCCACAGCCCTTTCAGAAAAAGCTCCAGATTTCCGCTCAAATTTACAAAACAGCTGAAGTGGGGAAGGATCAGGTTTGCTGTCACTGTCATGAAATTTGTTGTTCTGTGGCAGCAGAACAGTGTAATACATAAAAAATTACGTTTGTATTATAATAACAAATATGTATGCAATGGCCACTTTATTAGGTACAGGAGTGGAACCTCACGTGGTTTTCTGCTGCTGTAACACATGCTTATTTGAGTTACTGTCGCCTTCCTGTCAGCTTCAACCAGTCCATAAGACCGTAAGATATAGGCTATTCAGCCCATGGAGTCTGTTCTGGTATTTCAGCATGGCTTATCCCTGATTCCATTGAACCCTATATACCTGCCTTCTCGCCATTTCACTTATGCCCCTACCAGTCAGGCATCTGTCAACATTCGCCCAGACTTGGCCTCAACCACAGCCTGTGGCAGAGCATTCTACCAATTCACCACTCTTTAGTGACATACCAAATCACCTCAAATTCCTAATAAAGTAAGCTGCTGGCATATGCTTTCTTTGTGATTGCATCAGAATGTTAGGCTCAGTA